>NC_058409.1:146336124-146560154 GCF_002201575.2 Neomonachus schauinslandi
GGGGGTTGTGGGGTTGGGGGTGGCGGTGTAGGGGAGTGGGGATGTTGGGGGAGTTGGGGGTGGTGATGTAGGAGCATGGGGTGTGTGGGGGTGGAGGTGGGGGGTTGGAGTGGGGATGAGGGGGAGGGCAGAGCTGCCCATCATCATCGGCTCCTCCAGGTGCTTGCTTGTCCCCAAGTGCACCAGAGACATACCACTGCCTCATGTAGGAAGGAGATTCTGGGGGCTCTGGGGTGGCAGATTGTTGCTATGAGTTGTGTGCGCATCTCAGGGCTGACCGTCTGGATTCTCTTGGGAAGTTACTACTCTCATGTGATCTCAGGTATCACTCAGCCCCTTGACCCCACTGACTTTGCCCTTTGACCCTCATTCCCAGGCACAGAGCTCTTTGTCTCTGAGGAGAGGTAAGGTGCAAAACAGGGCGTCCCTGCCACCAAAGATTCGAAAATTGGCTAGCAGCCTTCTCTTTTCCTTGGTGGCAGTCACAGTGCTGTCTCTGTTCTCTGACTATATTGGGTGTATGCTCACACAACACAATCACACATCCCTTACCTGTGATTTGAGGGCAGGCTGTGTTGGGTGGAGCAGGACAGGGGACTGGTCCAGATCCTCCTGGACCTGCTGCCTAAGCTCACGTGAGACCTCCCCTCTCCCACGGTCTCAAGCCCCTGTCCTGTAGGATGGGCTCTCGACGCGCACGACCAGGGCTCCAGGGGTTTTGTAGAGGGTTAAGATGATGTGATGATGATAATAGCTGGTGTGTGTGTGTGTGTGTGTGAATGGTGTTGTTGGCTGCGTGTCTGAGTGTGAGAACGAGTATGCCCTTGTGAGGGTATATGTGTGTGGTTGTGCTTATGTGAGTGAGTGTGCATGAGTGGGTTGTATGGTTGTGAGTGTGTGTGTCCACTATGTTGTATGCAGTGCGTTCCCATGTTTGGCTGTGCACCTCGATTGTTCATGTAGCTGGAAACACATCCCCTGAATCTTACAAGCATGTGAGTTTTTCTGTAGAAATGAAATCAATGTTAGACTTAATAAGAGGAGGAAAGACTCCAAAGTCCAGCAAACAAGTTCCACAGGCCTCAAAGCAGCCTTGGCCCTTATGACCTCAGGGGATGCCTCACTGGCCACTTCTGCCTTCAGGCCTTGGATTATTGCCTTGTCTTTTTCTCCAAAGAGATGCATTTCTCATCCAGCCCCATCCTCCAAACCATAAATGACCTTAGCTTTCCCAGGCAGAACGGGTACTGTACCCCAGGGCATGCCCTCACATCACCCCAAATTCCTCTTGAGGTCTCTCAGTTAAGCAATAGAAGACGCTGGATGGATCAAAGTTCCAGCTTCCTTCACCAAATTGGATTAAATCTTTCCATAGAGATGACCAGACTCTATGAGATGAAAGATGTCCTGGAACTTTCCCTGCACGTGGTCATGTCAATAGCTAGTAAGTCACTGCGTTCTTCTCAAAGTGTGCTCTTGAGTGTGGGTCAGAGATCCCATGGCCAAGCAGAGCCAAGGAGACATTCTGTTCTGTCTTCTGAAAGCTGGGATGCAGGATCCCAGAACGAATCACAGAACAGGAAGACGGGCTCCATCCTGAAGACGTTGAGGGACAGAGCATGTTTCTTCTGCCTCAGGCTTGGGAAAGCCCTGGGGTTTGGGATTGGAGCCCTAAACATATAAGGAGAAATGGGTTTTCTTCAAGAAATAGGTTAAAAATACAGGTAGTCTGTGAGGGGAGATGTATCTCCTCCTTTTTTTTTCCCCTATGTTCTTGAAGTAGCCCTTATGCTACATTTATTTCAAAATAGGAGTATCTCCAATTAGCAAGAAAACAGTGGTGCATTACTTACATTTAAAAAATGTTATGGCAAGAACTGTGTATAAATCAATACTTATGAATAGAGTTTGACTTTAGTTTACAACAGAATGTCTATTTTTTTTGTTTGGTTTTGCTTAACATCATAGACTTTTCGTGTTAAATGTTTTTTTAATGATCTCAAAGGATTTCTTTAATGAGGATGCTCTGTTTTGCTTGAGTGGATAGTTAGGGCATAAATCCAAAGTCCCTGTCTTGACATTTTGGACTGTTTTTTATGAAAAGGATGTGGATTTCTCCCCAGAGCCTGGTGTGTTTAATTAATGAAAATGGTTGTGAACCAAATAATGGAAGGCTAACTCTTTCCTGAAAAGCACACAAGGTCAGCCGCACTGATATGGGCAGGACAGATGCTGTATACTCGCTTGAGAATTCAAAGACCTGTCTCCAAATCAAAGAACAAAACAGAACAAAACACTGGAGGGCACATTCCAGGTTACTGAAATGTCCATTTCACTGGAAACATCCCATCATATTTGAGTATCACTATGGTAACACAATGCTGGTCTCATCACTTTACTTTTCCTAAGCACCCTATCAGTGGAGTAATCGATAATAAAAATTGATAGAATACAAGAATGGTGTGTGCATTAGTTTGCCTAAATGTAACTAACTGCATTGTGGTTATTGAAACCAAGATATTTTGCTGAAGCCAATTTGATGAACAGAAATTCCAGTGAAAACAACTCTGCCCCGTGAGGGACGAGCAGGATGGGAGTCTCATCTAATTACGGAAAGCGGTTTTGTTTGTTTTGTTTTCTGTGAAGTTCAGCACCAAGCAGTTTAATACCGAACAGAAGCAGAAGCATCACGCCCGGGTCAGATGTCGGGAAATTCCATCTTTTACATTTGAAGCGAGTAGCTTGGAAGGAACAGCATATGGGACTCGTGACTTTAAGTGAGCTTTCTCTCCCCTACACCCAGAGTTCATCTTATAGGATTCTAGAGCCAAATCACTTCCCTCCCCTCTGGGTCAGGCACCAGCCACGTCAAAGGTGTTTTCCAACCTGAAAGCGGTGAAAGCCTTCTGGAAGGCTTACAGAGAAACACGGGCTGCTCTGAATTTCAAGAGTGGGAACAAACCTCCATAAATTAATTTTATCTTTTCATTGCAGTGTGTAGGGTGCTAATGTGCAGAGAACCTCATTTGACATCTTAATGAATCAAAGTGATCCTGTTAATATACTCTATTCTCTTGCAAATCGTGAAGTATTCAGATTCTTTGAAATAGTTTATTCTTGCTTGTAAAATTCAGAAAATTGAAAAGGGACAACCTCAAACGAATGTGCTTGACCCACTAGGATTCCCAATGGGCATAGTATCATCGCTACAGTTGTGTTTCCTTCTGGACGATCCCAGCAAAGCCAGAGCTGCGTGTCCAGCTCTTCCTTTATGTAGCGGCAATCCATTTTGTGGCCTTCTCTGTCCTGGCCAGGGCCCCACTCCACAGACACCCCCTTGGGGCCATGCCCTCAAGTCCCTGGGGAAGGTGGTATGTGCAGAGTCCCTAGTGGATTGCTGTGGGCTTGAGCTGGGGAGGACAGGGTCCTAGGACACATGCGGGGCCCCTGTTCCCTCACCTCTGCTTGGCCTCTCCCACCCTCTCCAGCCTCCCCTAGTCTGGACAGAGAACAGCAAGGTTGAAGGAGGAGTCAGCCTGCTCCCACGTGTCCTGCCTCTCACAAAGGAGTGACATTCCAAATAAAACTGTCCAGAGGGAGGATGTGCCTTCACCCGCCTGCACTTCCAGGATGGAGCTTGCCTCCAAGCAACAAACCCAAGTTTGCTTCCAAAGTGAGCAGACCCCTGCCTTCCCCGTGCCATCTCTCCTGCTTTCCCTGCGCCATCCTTCCTGCCTTCCATGGAAAGCATTTGCTAACCCTCGACAACCCTGGTTGGTGACATGGATGAGGCTGTCCCCCTGGGCCACTAGGGGTGTCTTCCTAACTTCTTCGCCCATTCATGAGATCACTGTTGGTGGCAATGAGGGGACGTTAGAGACGGGGTGTTTGGAGTCATGAAAGCAGCCCTTCCAGGGGCCCAGGTTTGTGGGGCCATGCATGACTGCTGTGGAAGAAGAGCACCCAGTGAAATCCTCCCTGGCCTCCCCTCATTTGATACACACACAATGGCCTGGCACCGACAGGGTGACACTAACATGGACTCACCAGCTCTCTAGCACATAGTAGCTGGAGGGCTCCGGTCTGTTGTTAGGTGTCTGGTGCAGAAGGTGGTGGGTGGCGTGGGATGGGTTTGCACTGCGCCTTTGTGAGCAGCCCGCACTCTGTTCGGATTCCTGCTCCTTCTACCATCTCCCCTTGCCTTGGGACAGCGTGCTTATGCCAGTCACACCAGCATCCCTGACATCTCCGTGCGTGACTGCAGGCCCTGGGTGTGGAGCAAGCTGCTCGAATCAGCCTTAGCCAGCCAGGGGTGGGGTGGGGTGGGGCAGCTGTTTTTCCCTTCATTCTTTTTTTTTTTTTTTTTTTAAGATTTTATTTATTTATTTGACAGAGAGATAGAGAGAACAGGTAGGCAGAGAGGCAGGCAGAGGGAGAGGGAGAGGCAGGCTCCCCGCCGAGCAGGGAGCCCGATGCGGGGCTCGATCCCTTCATTCTTAAGAAATAAATTACTTTTCTCGAATTCAATGAACTCGTATAAGAGATAAAGAGCAAACAAGCACGGTGAAAGCCGATGCAAAACCACCGTGCCCACAGAGGTCCCGCTGTGCCCTTTCCTCATTAGAAAAGCCACCCTAGACGGTTGAGGAGAGCCCGGCTTTACCTAAAGTGAGGACTATTGTGTCACATCAATTAAGAGGTGGTAGAGTTGTTCACAAGGAAGGTCTCTACAAGTTACCCTTTGATACCAGTGAGGTTGGTTTCCACACTGCAAAAGGCAGTGACCGAAGGAGCGAAAAGGTCAGAACAGTGGAAGGTAAGCTCAGCCCCCACAAGGGAGCAGAGTAGGAAGCTCAGTTTCCACTGGAGCCAGAATTCAGAAACTCAAAGCAGCATCAGCGGTCTGAGGTCTGCGGATGAGCTCCCAGCGAACTGAAGATAGGGAGGAAACAGAACAAGAAAGACAGCACAGACCTTTGGTGCTTTATTCTGAGAAAGAGAGAGGCAGCCCATGCACAGGAAGCTGGCCTGATCCACCAGCCAGGCGTTGGTATTCCCCTGCTGGATACGAATCTTCAGAACGGCAGCATTAGAAAAGGTTGCTTTGTGACCACGGTGGTGCCAGAAATAACAAGACCACTTCATAACCATGTCTGAGCACAGACACCAGCATGAACACTGTCCAGCCATGGACGAGACCACAGAGCCCCCATCCCCGGCTGATAGGTGTGACTGAGCTTGAACGATTATAGGCCTAGCTTTGTTGTATCCCTTCTACCATCTGCATAAGCTTTACCCGTCATAGAATTACTCCATCCTGACAGCGTTCAGTCTAGAACAAAATCCAACTTTCTTGAAACTTCCCCAGAATCACCCAACAAAAGCTCAAATCCTATAAATCCTTTCCAATCCCCTCTTTCTGAGAAACCCCACTGCTCCCCATGGTGCATGTTCTTCCTTGTTGCAACAAGCAGGTAACCCAACTCTGCTCATTCCTGGTGAATTTTGGCTGGAGAGCACTCACAGTTCATTTCACAAATATTCACATGTTGTGTCTAGTGCGCCATCTTGGTCAAACACAATCCCATCACTGTTGGTTCACAGCCTACTGAAAAGTATCTGCAAAGGGGACAAGCGGAGGGGCAGAAGAGGCGGCAGCAATGGGACTGAGCTGGTCTGTGAGAGCTCTTAGAGAAAGTGATGCCATTTCTGAGACTTGTTAGGTGTCTTAGCTAGACAAAAAATACAGGGCAGTGGTTCCCCAACAGGAGGGCCGGCAACAGTGAAGACCCTGAAAATAGAATGTCAGATGAAGGTTGTATGTGAATATTGTATGGCTGGATGTTGGAAGGTGAAGGCAAAGCCCATGAAGCAGGAGGGGGCAGGACAGCCACTGTCTCTGTAAGGCACTTCATCTCGCACTGTTGTTAGTGATTTGTAACCCCAAGACCCAATTGTTTCTCCAAAGCAGATTTTTCCGAAGCTTGACTTCTCGGGATAATCAATCAACTGTGATTGATCATTTTCAATTGCTGATGTGCTAGCTCATTCACACGAGGCTAGGTTCTTCAGGGGGAATCCAGAAAAATCTCAGTACCTTTATGCAGGGTTAAACATCTGATCCCGTGGACATTATTCTGTCATTACGTGATTCCTTATCACCTTCTCAGCATCCATCTTGGTTTTTTTTTTTTCATAATATACTTTCAAAAAATAAAGGACTACTCAAATGTCTTCCCAGGTTTCCTTCATCCTAAGAACTGCAGATGTGGACAGTGTTTTCTGTGTGCCCGACATTGTCATAAACTCTAATCCTCAAAGCAACCTAGGAAGTAGTTGCTATCATGTTCCCATTTTACAGATGAGAAAATAAGGGCAGATGGAGGTGAAGTAACAACTTGCCTGAGGTCACAGGACAGTGGTCACACAGGGACGTGCCCCGGACAGTCTAACTGCAGAGGTCATGCTGCTGACATTAATAACACCCGGTCCTCTATGTCACGTCACCTGAGCACACACTGAACACACTAACAAATTCAAGGATGTTGAGGTAAGGTTTTGAATTAGGGCTCCAGAGCACTGTCATTAGGACTCACACCTGGGACCTCTGGAAATGCCTTCCATCCAGCTGGCCTTCAGATGGCCCTTGACAACCAGTCAAGGTTGATTTGTTATGAGCAACATCATGTTGTTATGCTTGATTGATGAAGCCTTCCTCTCAGTCTTCAACTCTACGGCTGTACTGGGAGCAAGATTCCTGAGGCTGCTCTCAGCCGCGGTGATTCTCCCCCACCTCAGTTCCATCCACGCACAGGATAAGCATGGTGGAGCAAATCTGCCTCAGCCTCATTCCCAGAATGCTCAGAAACCTAATAGAGGAGGTTTCTGTTTGAGTCGAAATGCTCTAGGTACCAACATTTTCTTTGTACCCAATTATAGACAAGTTGCTTTTGAATTTCCCTTGTCATGCTGAATATATTTTTTCTTTTTAAAAAAGATTTTATTTATTTATTTGAGATAGAGAGAGAGTGAGAGCATGAGCCAGGAGACAGAGGGAGAGGGAGAAGCAGACTCCCCGCCGAGCAGGGAACCCGATGATGTGGGGCTCAATCCCAGGACTTTGGGATCATGACCTGAGCCAATGCAGACACTTAACCAGCTGAGTCACCCAGGTGCCCCTGAATATATTTTTTTTCTGAATGCTGGACCTGAAGCCCATTACTAAGAAGTCATCTTCCACCCAAGTCCCCTCTGTAAAATCTGGTTTCAAAATTATGTGATATAAATGATAAGAGAAGGAGAAAGAATGGGTGAAATATGTATACATCTTATTAAATATGAATTTAACAGAATGCATTGGTTAAGGGAATAAGAGTCTATGTTACCAAATGGAGTGACCGATCTGCTGGAGACACTGGTCAGCTCTTGGTGTCAGGCCCCCAAATCAATCCCAGCTAATATTAATAAAGGGCTTTCATTCATCCCAGTAGTGTGTGCTACTACAAGCTTGGTCTAACCTCCCAAGTTTCTGAGAGGATTAAATGAATCACCCTGGGAGTTTATAACATAAGGTACTGCATGTAAATAAAGCTTGCGGTGGGTTTTACGTTTTTGTTGTTGTTATTTGAAGTGAGAGCAGTCAGGTTAGCTTGAAAGGTCCATGCTGGGATTTAATTTGTAGATTTTTTGTCTTTACTACCTCAAGGGTAGGTTTTAGAATAACAGTCTGATAGCAGAACCTTTTGGTAGAACTTGAGCTGCATTAAGGGAAAAAAATAAAAAAAACATCTAAGCCAATACAAAGGTGTAATCGCAGTATATCAGTCCACAAGATACAGGGTTTTCTTAAGTCAGCGGCTTACTTGCATAATGTAAAGTTTGCCGAATCCATGTGTGTGGCAATGAGGTGGGGAGATACATTTGAAGAGGCCACTGAGGGTCCAGGCCATTTTTTGGCTCTCAGACGTCAGATGTACCTGGCTCATCCCGAGCGGGTAGCTGCCTCTGGTCCCAAAAGCACAATTTTTTTTTCATTTATCAAAAATGTTCTTTATGGGGCACCTGGGCAACTCAGATGGTTAAGTGTCTGCCTTCGGCTCGGGTCACGATCTCGGGGTCCTGGGATCGAGACCTGCTTTGGGCTCCCTGCTCGGCGGGGAGCCTGCTTCTCCCTCTCCCTCTGCCCCTTCTTCCCTGCTAGTGCTTGCTCGCTCTCACTCTGCTCCTTCTCCCTCAAATAAATAAAATTCTTTTAAAAAAGTTCTTTATGAATTGTGCTTAACATCATGAGACACGAGACTAGAATGTATTTGTACATTCCTCCCCTTTTCCTGCAACACTCCGGTGAACGCATGGCCCGTGACTCCTGGTCCCGAAAGTAGGCGGAAGGTCTTTCATTCCTCCCTCTATCTGTGGGCAGGAAGGTGACAAGACACAAGATCTCCCTCGCCTGGGGCATCCCTGCTCCAGGCCTCTGTGATATTCTAAAGCCCACCCCGATCATGTGCCTCTAAACATGAAAGTCATTCCAGGATAACATCCAAACAGTGAGGGCACTCTTCATGCCCGGCTCCCCTGGCCTCTGGGAGCCTCGTCTCTCCCTGGTCCTCTTGGGAGCTTCATCTCAGACGTGCTCAGCTGGGTGGGGCTCTGGGCACGGACCAAGACCTGGGTCCTTCTTTTCTCCCCCACGAGTGGCCTTTGTTCTCTTCTCTTCAGTCGTCAACACACAGCTCAGCTACACCTCCTCTGCATGCCTTCCCCACCCTCCATTCTGGGCAGGTGCTTGGCCAGAGCAAGGCTGCTTTCGGTGCCTTCCTCCCAGGTGCAGCCGTCGGTTTTTGCCTGTGGCCCTTCCTAGACCTGGAGTCAGAATAGCACAGCCGATGCCTTGTATTTGTGCAGCTCTCTTCCCTGACCAGAGCTTAGCATACACTGGCTAATCAGCAAGGCAGAAATATGGACTGCAGAACAAGTCAGCAAGGGGCTGGTGACAAGAGACAAAGTGGCTTTGTGTTCTACGTACTTCAAAGATGGGGGGAGAGGGGAGCTCCTCGCCAACATGCAGTTGGGAGCCAGGAGGATTTCCTGCCCTCTGTGAGCCCACATTTCACTGCCTGCACACGACCGGGCAGACTTCCCACACATGCCACTCCTTGGTCCTCCTGTTACCTTTCTCTCCACTTCCCTGCCCTTTTTCTCTCCTCCAGAGGCTCAAAGCCTCCAGGGAAGCTGGCAGGAAGCGGAGGGGAGGTTTAGAAAGACACCCCAGGGAGGCACATGAGTGCCCGTCTCAGACTGGCAGTGCGGGATGCTGGCCCCAGGAGACCACGCACAGAGGCGGCACCATGAGGATGGATCCAGTTCAGGAGGTGTCCTCCCTAGTTGTCCATCCAAAAGGGCTGAGCAGAGCTGCAGAACTCAGGAGCAAAGCCTCTGCATTAAAGACACCTGGCCGGGGTGGAAAGGAAGAGACCCCTGCAGTCCAGGTGTGTTGAAGACGGTGTCTGTGGTTGCAGCCTTGGGGAGGGACTGAATTTATCAGGAAATATTTACCCGCACCTTCCATGTGCCACACTGTAGGTTCTAGGGGAACATCAGTGAGTGAATCAGACAAAGGCCCCTGTCTTCTGGGGTCTCACGCTCCAGCAGAGAAACACGGACAATTGAAGGAGACACAATAAATGAAAAAATTAGTCTGTATTTTAGAAGATGATCAGTCCTATGGAAAAAGACAGAAATACAGCAGAATAAAAGGGGAGCTGATGCTTGGTCCATGGGCACTGAATGAGAATTCCCTGATGAAAGAATGAATGGATCACTCAATCAATCGATGCCCACAGGCTCTTCAACGTTACCTGGCGTGAAATGCACTGTCTGTATATACATGCTTCTGCCTTTATCTGCGTCTGCGTTGTGTTTCCAGCGTCCAGCACAAGGGATTAGGTAAATATCAGATGAGTAGATGGACTTGTGCTTGAGGCCCCAGGTGAGGGCTGTTTCATATTCTCAAGTGGACAATGAGGTCTAGACTTGGTCTGGAATTCTAAGTGTCCCCCGAGGTCTGTCCTGATCAGTTCCGGAGCCCTTGTGCCCCCAGCAGCTTGATGATAAAACACAGCTCACCAGTATTGGGCACTTTGACTCCCTCTCTTATTAATTGGTTCCTTCCATGAATATTTATCATCTCCTTTGGGATTTGGGGCTAGCTTAAGCCCTGGTCTGCATTTATTTTGTCCTTGAAAAAGAACAGGGAAGGGGCTTTTCCAGTTGGCTCCCGTGGTGGTAGGGGGCAGACAGACGATGAGGAGATGAATCCTCGTGATCCAACCCGGGGGACAGCCTGTAGTAGGATTAAGGAGAGATCGTAGATGTCCTTGGAAAAATGAGGTGTAGATGAATGTGGGCGATGATTATCTTTGACTCCTCGCCATCCTCCCGAGGGTTCTGGAACTGCCTTCGCCTGGTTAGCTCTTGGCTGTTAGCTGTTGCTGTGGGAGGCAGAGGACGTGGTACACGGCTGCTGTTTCTCACCGCGGGATGTGGCTCAGAGAGGCCGCTTGGTTGGCCTGAGGCCCCCAGCCAGCAAAGACAGGCTTGGAACGCACCATGCTGAGGATGGACAAGGTCTCCCAGAGAAGGTCCCCCCGGAGCCTGGAGGGCAGGCAGAGGGAACAGGCCTCGGATTCAGGGAGAAGGGAAAGGCTGAGCACCCAGCAGGTTATCAGGGACTCAGAGTCCTGTACACAGGATGCAGCAGAGCGCCCGCTGTGGCAGCTCGGGGTGGGGTCCACGCCGGGCTGGGGGCCGGGCCCCTGTGGAGCTGACTGCCCCTCGCTGAGGTCCCGGGGTCCAGCTGTCCAGCAGGAGGCAGAGCACCGGCCACTGACCATCCCCTGATTCCCCTGGAGGATCCAAGGGGAAGCCAAAGAAATGATCCCTTGTACCGTGTACCTAAGTGGGAAAGGCTGCCTCTGACATCTTGTCATTGTCACTAATCTTAAGGCCCATTTAAAATTCAAATATGGCTTCCTGGGATGAGGGGCTGTCTCCTCACTTAGTTCTATTGGTGGAGCAGTCAGAATGTGGCGGAGCTTCTTCTATTCTTTCTTTTAAACGGCCATGCCATACATGAGATGGTATACAAAATACACACGTGTGTGTTTATATCAGACACATACATAATGACACATGAGCCCTATCTTCCTAAAAATCCAACCTGCGAGGGGATATAGAGTTAAAACTGCTCTTTGTCCCCAGTCTGAGGCCCAGAGCGAAACTGTCCTCCACTCCTACCTCCTCAGAGACCTTTCTCTCTACATGTACAATTTCTGTCCCTGGAATTTCTCTCAATAAAAACTTCAGTATCCACAGGAAGTGCCCAGTAAATGGCAGATCACCCTCACCTTTGAGAGAGGAATTGGTGTATATGATGAAAGGACTTCATGTATCTACGGAGTTCTGGGACAGACGTGAGTCCTCCCAATCGATCACCTCGGGCTGGCAGCTGGGAAAGTGCGGACCAGGGAGGCTAGGAGCTCATGTGGGGCCCCACCCCCAGGGCGGAGACAGCCAGGGTCCGCCACCGCTCTCCCTGCCCAGGTCACCGACATCTTTTAGTCCCAGGGCTGAAGGCTTGGAAAGGTGACAGTACAGAGGCAGGAAGAAGCAATGCCATGAATCTATCACATTCTAGCAAGGTGGGCGAGCTTTGGGGACCATCTGGCGGTTTCAGCTCTCTCTCTCCCCTAACAGAGACGCTCTGTTCTAGCAGGTTCCTCAGAAACACGAGCATCTTGCATCAGAATGGCACAGTGGCATGGAGGATGTGCTTACTTTCTAGCTGGGATCCAGGCCCTGGCCCTGGAAAAGGTTGATTTGACCTAATGAGGTGGGAGACGAACATGAGCTGTCTCCCTCCCAAAGCCCTGGTGCGGCCCTGTTACAACAGAGGGAGTGATCAACACCAGCCAGGAAGAATGTCTGGCAGTTGCTACCCCATCAACCTTGAAATTGCTCACAACCAAAGGGCGTGAACTACAGAGATAAAGCTGTCTTAAAACACTCACAACCCCATGGATGGCTGCCTATTTAAACTCTTCTCAATTTTTAATTCTTTTCTTTTCTTTTGGCTGTTTTCTTTTTTTTTTTTTCTCCCTAGTGACGTGATCTGGCCAGGCTCCAAATTCAGTGTTGCTTTTGGGGAGCAGGAAAAGCCATGAGCTAAATGCTGCTGTTGGCAAAGAGCTGGTGGGGACCTGCTGGGTGGCTGCTGGGTGATTGTAGACTGGGTCCTCACGATGGGGTGAAGCCCACCAGGCCCTGGCGGCTGGGTTCGCAGATGCCCCAGCACTGAGCAGAAGGCTGGGAGATAGTATGGGTGTGTATCAGCTTTATACAACGTGGAGGTGGGCATAACTAGGGTGGGAAGTGGACTCAGGTTAATTGAATAATGGGATGCTTCATGCCAGTAGCCTTTCTTCAGGCTGACCTCGTAAATCGATGCCCCGTCCCTACCGGACTGAATCTCACCGTATCTGAGCGGACTGCATAACCGCAAACATCCCTCCCAGGGCCCCTCACCCAGCTTGGTTTCTCGGGGCCATTATGGTGCACTCGAGGTTTATGATCTCTCCCCACTAGCCCGCAAGCTCCCTGACAGAGGGGCACCATGTCTGGTTCTTCCTCAGGACCTAGGTCACGCATAGTTGGTGCTCAATAAATGAAAGTTCAGTAAAGGGTGTTCCAAGTCCTCTTCAAAACTCCAGATCCTTCCTTGGCCGCCATCTTGTTGGGGTCACAGAGGTTCCTGTCTTCAATCCCCTCCTCCCCTCATCTGCATGACTACACAGATGGAGCGAATGTCACTTGGTAGAACAGAGTTCCAGAATGTGAGACAGTTCGTGTTTGGGAAGAATATTCTATTCTACTCCACTCCTTATTCGGTATTTCCCAAGACATTTCTCTGTAGTCTACAGCTGATGTAGCATGAATATGGAGTCTCTTAAATTCAAAGGCTGGCAGGATGTCATCTCTCTGGTACTGGGTGGGTCTGGTGTTCCTCTTGGTGCAGCTCGGGAGCATGGCCTCCAGCACAACCCAAGGATTGAGTGGGCCCCTTGAGGAACAAAAGGCTAATGAGATGTAAGATCATTCTAGTCAGACTTTCTCCCCCATGGTAGTATTGCCATTGTGAGCCAGATAAATCTTTGCTGTGGGACTGTCCTGTGTGTTGTAGAATGTCTAGCAACATCCCTTGTCTCCACCAGTCCAGGCTACTAGCAGCCCCCTCCAAAGCAAATGACAATCAGAGAGGTCTCCAGGGGAGCCTAGGTGACTCAGTCGGTTAAGCAGCCAACTCCCAATTCTGGCCCAGGTCTTGATATTAGGGTCCAGGGATTGGGCCCTGCATTGGGCTCCACGCTCAGCATGGAGTCCGCTTGGGATTCTCTCTCTCTCTCTGCCCCAGCCCACCCTCCACCCTCCATATCTATCAATCAATCAATGAATAAAATCTTAAAAAAAATGTCTCCAGTTATTGTCCCCTGTGGTAAAATCATGTCCAGTTGTCAAACAACACTTTAATTATATGTGTGGGTTAATGTTGGTGGGATGAAGCCATAGAATACCCCTCTTCCGGCAAATGCCCTGTTTCCATGGGTCCAGCACTCCTGTCAATGGAATTTTAAAGGCAGCACTTAGATTTATTTTTGGTGATTTGAAAATATTTAACAGATGATTATGATTCCTTTACCATCGCATTTTGGTTTTCTAAACTTTGTAGTTATTGCCCAAGCAAATTTCTTAGCCCAACTTGGGTCTGAGATGGTTGCCATGAGTGTGCTCACTATATGGGTGGACAAACAAGTCCTGCAAGGGTGTCAAGGTGCTCTTAGGCGCAAGGGTGGCCAAGGCGTTAGAAGGGCATGCAACCGTTCTGAAACCTAGTTCCCCCAAGCCATTAGACTTGTTTGCTACTTTATTTCTTTAACATCTGCGTTATTTCATTTGAATCACCCGCCATCAATTTAATTATTATTCCCTTGTTGCGTCTCCAGGTTGGTTACCTAATTAGTAGCCATGCTGAGGGAACACTGACCCTGACGTGGGTGGACTGAATCCAGGCCGTGCTGCGGGTTTGGACAGAGTGTTTCTATCCCTGAACTGGTTCAACACTCCGGACTCTCACGATCGGCTTTTGCAGAGATGAGCCATTATCTTCAGGAGGGCTGCAGGTGCGGATGAGGTGGAGGTGGACCAGGCTGGGAGATGAGCCTGTTAACAGAAGATCCCCTCAGAGATGTTGTTGGTTTGCAGAGATTCACAGCCAGCAGGGAACTAGGAAGTCTGGGGCCACCGTGGGTCTCCTTTGGCAAAGTAATGATGTCCCTGCTCAGCCTGTGGTTTTATCTGCATCTGCTCGATGGCACACGTGGGCATTGCAGTTACCAGGGCAGAAAGCAGTAACCCAGGCTGAGAAGCTAAGAAAACACACCCTAGAAGAGAGGGTGATGCCTGGACGTGAGAGCCACGAGGTTTGGGTGATAGCAAAGGGGCAGGGAGTGATTTGGAAACAGGATAATGGGATGGGTGACAGCACACTAACATACACACAGAGCCCACACTCAGGAGTCTACAGAGGCAGGGTTCTGACCGCCCTGGTGTGGCTCCCACTAAAAAGCCCCCTCCCTCCTCCTGCACTGTGGGGATGCTGCCTCTGAGGGCACAATGGCCACGTGACGTGGCAGGCATGGAGGGCAGTAGCTCTTCCCACCTCCAGGAACAAAGGCGGCCACGGTGCCCATGATTTCCCAGGGATTGATAGCATGTGATATAGTTCATAAACACAGCGGTTCCCACTTGCTTTTAGGTTACGCTTGCCCCAAATGGGCCAGACTGGGAAGCACAGCATGTCCCCTGGAGCATTTCCTCCAGAGGCCACCATAACAAATAACCACGGAGGTGGTGACTTCAAGCAACAGATCTGTATTCTCTCACAGCTCTGGAGGTCCGTAGTACAAAATGCATGGGGCCCAGTTCCTTCTGCCCTACAACTGAGGCCCGAAGACAGGAGGGGCGATGAAGACGGATATGAACTGGTCCCGTGTGGAAGGCTCCATGCTCTCTGTCGGTGGGCTTTCTGGTGTATGGAGGGGAGACGGGAGAATGGCTCACAGCAGTGCAGGGTTCAGTGAGGGGATGGCTGGCAATCCCAGCGCTGGCTCCTGGACTTGCACCTGCAAGGGCCCAGCCATTCCTCCAGCTCTTGAGTTTGACTTCCTATGACAGTTACTGAGTGTGTGTCCTGCAAAGAGTGTCCAGAGTGTCATCTCTGCGTGGTTACCCCCGGTACTCTCAGGCCAGCTCTTCGGGGTCGGCTTCTCTAACTGCAATCCTCCTACAACCATTGCCCCACTTGACAGATGAGAAAGAGGAGGTCCAGGGAGCTCAGGAAGTTTGCTCTGGGTCAGTTGCAGAGCCAATAAATAGGTGAGCCAGGCTCCAACCCCAGGCGGCCAGCCCTTGAGTCCACACTCCTACCCTCTCCTCCCAAGACTGCAGGGGGATTAGGACAGAGCCTCATGCTTGCCTCTGGTGAATGAGTGTGCATCCATGTGTGCGTCTGTGACTGTGTGCCTTTGTGAGTGAGTGTGCATCGGTGAGGGTGCATGTGTGTGTGAGTATGCATCCATGTGTGAGTGTGTCTGTATGAGTATCTGTGTGTGTCTGTGAGTGGGTGTGCATCTGTGAGTGGGTGTGTTTCTGTGAGTGTGTCTGTGTGTGAGTGTGTCTGTGAGTGAGTTTGCATCTGTGTGTGTGTCTCTGAGTGTGTGTTCTGAGAGTCTCTCCACTCCTTCTAAATTCTTCATACCTTCAATAGTAGGCCATATTTCACATAAAGAGTACACAGTGAATGCTGAATCAAAATTAATTCATTATTGTATGAAGAGGCTAGTTCTATAATTTATCACAGCCATAGATTTTCTATATTTCAAGTGAAGATAATAGCATTTTCTGCTTTAAGTATGAGATGAGAAATATAAATCTTGGATTGGGTGAAATGCACTTGCTGAAGATCCCAGACAGGATGGGGAAAACCACCACTTGCTGTCCCAGTGTTCCATAGAATAATTTTGGGTCTGGATGAAAGTCCAGGAAGAAGATAACTTTGAACCTTCATATCTGGGTTACCTCCTCACTTCTCCCAGTGGCTTCAGCTCCTAGGGTAATGTGGCATCAGACCATGGAGATGTCAACTCAGATCAAGCATGGAGCTCATTAGTGGGGCTACCAGTTCCACTGCAAACCCCATACCCCGGGTGCCCTTTTATACTAAGTGTCTACCTGCTGCCTCATGAGAGAAATCTCTCTCCACTCACCGCCAACCTTATTTTCCTAAATAGGTTTCTGTGAAAGAACTTTCTATGTGACATTGTTCACAACATAAAGAGTGATAAATTGGACTACTGCTTTGTCCCGGGGATTAGCCTTTACGTGGTAGCATTTGGAACATCAAGGGAGAGGCAAAACTCATGAAGACTTAAGAGAACACAGATCCTAAATGGACTGAGGCTTTAAATGACCATGCAGTGCGAGGTCCTTGGATGGGGAGGTCCATGGTGTGGGGTGGTCCATCAGTGGGGTGGTCCATGGAGTGGGATCATGCATGTAGTAGGGAGGTCCATCGGTGGGGAGGTCCAAGGGGTGGGGGTGGTCCATAGGGTAGGAAGATTCATGGGGTGGGAATGATCCATGGTTGGGGAGGTCCATTTGGTGGGGGCTGTTCATAGAGTGGGGAGGTCTATGGGTGGGAAGGTCCATGGGGTGGGAGTAATCCATGGTTGGGCAGGTCCATATGGTAGGGGTTGTCCATAGAGCAGGGCAGTCCATGTGGTGGGGAGGTTTATATGATAGAGAGTCCATATGGTGGAATGGTCCATGGATGGAGTGGTTTATGTGGTAGGAAGGTCATGAGATGGGGTGATCCTTTGCTGACACTCTCTCTAATTCTTTGTATTTTCTAAAGCTCCAGGCAAGGAGCCATAGAGAAATAAAGAAGGTTTTAGCAGGTGCCTGCTAACATGTAGAAGGTGGGAGGGCAGAGTTGTGCTGTTTCCATTATCCTGGTCACTAGGGGACATATTTATTGACAGAGAAAGATGGTCAAGGAAAATGTGAGCGACCTTCTTGCCCACTTTCAATCCAAAATATAATTAATTAGGATTTATGATAAATTAAAAACCATAATAATATTTAAGATTAAATATTAATTTTTGGAAATCTGGGGGGGAAATACATTTAGCCAAAAGACAAAAACAAAAAAGAAAACAAAGAACAAACAAAAATCCACTGGGGGGGGAGATAATTACTGTTGACAGTCTGAAATTTATTTTCCAGATTCTTTAAAATGTGATAAAAAAGAGATAAAAAATCCACTTGCTGCCTTATTATTATTGTTATTATTATTACGGTCAGCTTAGGAAAGGTATATATCATAAAATTACCAGTGTCGAGTGTACAATTTGGTGAGTTTTGACGAAAGTATACAATTGTTCAGCTACTGCCACAATCATGGTATGGAAAACATGTTCTCCCCCCGAAATGTTTCTCAGCGCCCCTTAGTGATCAATCAATCCCTCCCCAACCTCCAACACGTGGCAAACAGTGATCTGGTTTTTATCTCTATGGTTTTGCTTTTTCTAGATTTTCAGGTAAATGGTATCTTCTAGTATGTAGCCTTTTGTGCCTGTCTTTTTTCACTTAGCATACTACTTTGGAGATTCAGACATGTTGTAGCGCATCAGTAATGTGTTCATTATTACCGAGGAGTATATCATTGTATGGATGGTCCATATGTTTATCCACTCACTGGTTGATGGAGATTTGGATTCTTTTAAGGTTTTGACTATAATGAATAAAACTAGTAGGAAGATATACAAAGTTTTATGCAGACCTGTGCTTTTATATCTCTTGGGGAACTACCTTGGAGTGGAATTTCTATGTCTTATGGTAAGTGTATATTTAACTTGGTAAGATACTTCCAGACTGTTCACAAAAATGGCTATGCCATTTTCCATCCACCGGAAGCAGAAGAGAGTTCCAAATGTTCCAAGTCCTTGACAGCGTTTTAAATTTTAACCATTCTGTGGTTTAATATACATTTCCTTAATGAATCAAAATGATAGGAATCTTTTCATGTTTGTAGTTGCTATTTATATATTCTTTGTCAAAATGTCCAAATCTTTTACCCAATTAAAAAAGTTAGATTTCCCCCTAATTTTTTGAAATTGTGTGTGTGTGTGTGTGTGTGTGTGTGTGTGAGAGAGAGAGAGAGAGAGAGAGAGAGAGAGAGAGAGATCTGCATAGAAATACTTCACTGAATATATAAATAAAAAATATATAAAATATATGTATATTTTAGAGAGAGAGCACAGTGCATGCAAGCAAGAGGGAGGGGGAGAGAGACAGGGAGAGAGAGAATCCCAAGCAGGCTCCACGCCCATCACAGAGCCCAACATGGGGCTTGATCTCCTGACCCTGAGATCATGACCCAAGCCAAAATCAAGTTGGATGCTTAACCACCTGAGCCACCCAGGCACCCCTGAATATATATTTTTCAAACATGTTCTCCTAGTCTGTGTCTTACCATTTTGTTTTGTTTTTTTTTTTTAAAGATTTTATTTATTTATTCATGAGAGACAGAGAGAGAGAGGCAGAGGGAGAAGCAGGCTCCCAAGGAGCAGGGAGCCCGATGCGGGACTCGATCCCAGGACGCTGGGATCATGACCTGAGCCAAAGGCAGACTCTTAACCATCTGAGCCACCCAGGTGCCCTTACCGTTTTGTTTTCTTAATGGTGTTTTTTGAAGTGCAGAAGTTGTTAATTTTTATAAAGTCTAACATATATCATTCTCCTTTACAGTTTGTGTGTTCTGTATTCTATTTAAAATCCTTGCCTTGGGGCGCCTGGGTGGCTCAGTCGTTAAGCGTCTGCCTTCGGCTCAGGTCATGATCCCAGGGTCCTGGGATCGAGGCCCGCATCGGGCTCCCTGCTCAGTGGGAAGCCTGCTTCTCCCTCTCCCTCTCCCCCTGTTTGTGTTCCCTCTCTCACTGTGTCTCTCTCTGTCAAATTAATAAATAAAATTTTTAAAAAATAAAATAAATAAAATCCTTGCCTTACCCAAAGGTACAAAGATTTTTTTCCTGTGTTTTCTTCTACAGATTTCATAATTGTAGCTGTTATAATTAGGCCTATTATCCTTTTGACTTCATTTTTTATGAGTTAAGGACCAGGTTTATTTATTTATTTTATATGAATGTCCAAGTCTCTTAGCACCATTCATTGAAAAGATTATGTTCTCTCTCACGGAATTGCCCTAGTATGTTGTTGAAAATTAAGTGGTCATATGTATATGTTCTATTTCTCAAGTTTATCTTCTGTTTCATTGTTCTATATGTCTATATTTATGCCAGTAACTGTCTTGACTACTGTCATTTTATAGTAAGTGTTTAAATCAAGCACTGTGGGAAATTCAATTGTGTTTTTTTCAAATTTGTTTTAATTCTTCTGGGCTATTTGCTTTTCCATATCAATTTTACAGTCAGCTTGTCAACTCTACAAAGCATCATGTTGTTTTTTGATTGGAGTTACATTGAATCTGTAGATCAACTTCTGGATAATTGAGTTGGTAACATTTCGAGCCTTCTGATCCATGAACATGGTATATAGCTCTATTTATTGAGGGCTTCTTTATTTCTCTCAGTGGTATTTTGTACTTTTCAGTTTAAAGATTTTATAAATATTTTATAAGATTTATCCTTATGCATTACATATTTTGATGATCTTGTAATTGATATTATTATATTAATTTTGATATCCAAGTTTTCAGGGCTAGTATACCACATTCAATTGACTTATAAAGTATTTTCATTTTATCCTACAACCTTATTTGGTAGGTTAATTAAAATTTTTTAAATATGAGATCATTTTACATTGTTGGATAATGATTTTTTGGTTTGGATGATGATGATTTATTTGACAGTGTTTTGTCTTTTTCTTTACTAAGAACATCTTTGTTTCAGGATGCTAAACCTCAGTGTTCCTGGGAAAGGGTAGTGAGTTCTCTCCCTTCTCTGGACATAGAAGGAATGGGGTTAATTAACATTCTGCTAACAAGTCTCAATAACTATTATTCATATCAGAGCAGTTTCTTGAAAGAGAAGTCTCTCCTTGCTTCCTCTGTTCCACACCCAGTCAGCATGAGGGGACTAGAACAGGGAAGTGAGGGCAGGGGGGTGACAGGCAGGACTAGCAAACAGAAGGACCCAACTCACATTCTGAGTCCATCCTGATTCTCAACAGTAGGAAGTTTTGTGCACCACCTGAGGCATTGTATGTGTGGCAGATAGCACTGTCCCGCCCTAGGCATGCATGTGGCACCCACCCCTCCAGTCTCGATCCCAGGACTCCTCTGGGGAGCGTGATTTGGGGTTCCACACAGTTGAGACCTGACTGCTATGGCGTGGAGCCAGTCATGGGGAAGGAGCAAATACCATCAGCTCAACTGGAGCAAAGCCTGTGGAATCCCAAATAATGGGCTGAATATTCTGATGTTAATAAAGAAGGGATTTAGAAAAAGGAATTTAGAAGTCAAACTTTATCATTTTTCATCAAGCTGGTGAAAGGAAGCCTACTGTTGATGTTAATGGATGTCTTGGTCACTTGAAACATGCACAGTGCTTGTGCCTGGAGCAGAATGATCCTCTGGTCTGGGGCAGAGCTCCACAGAGAGCACACACAACAATATGGCGGAGTATGTGAGGAAAACATTCATTTTAATATTTGTTTATAGTATATGTACCACATTAATGCACTAGTGCCAACACAAACACAGCACACACACACGCATTAGTGATACACAAACATGTCTTATCCGTGTGGACTGTGATCCAGAAGTTTCTAGACACGCAGTCTGGAGAAGCCTTCAATTACATCATTAGATCTGTTTTCTGATCCTGTGCTTACCAGTTTACTTGTGATTTTACACGTGCCTTAATAGTGGGAAGACAAGCTGTCAAAGCTGAGGACCAACTTTGGGCTATAGTGATCTTCCTGGGGGACCTGTCCCTGAGAGGCTGGCCTGAGAGAACGAGAACCCTAACCTTCACAGAAACTGGTACTGTAGCTATCTTATCTTTACTCATTGCTCAATAAATGTCTTTCTTAACTTCCTTCCCACAAGCAGAAAAGTGTTTGCAGTTAGTAATTCCATGCTCTCATGGAGCATTCAGGGACGTTTCTTTTTCAGAGAATCCAGGAAAAAACACTTCATCGGGTGCAAACTAGCAATCCACACTATTGTGGTCACCTGCTTCTGTTTTGATCATCTTGCTGTGTAATAAACTTTTAGTGCAAACACTAAAACCACAGCTATTTGATCATCTCTTGTGGTTCTACACATTGACTAGGGGCTGGTTCTGCTGTTGGTCTCACTTTGGTCTTTCACGTAGTTGCAGTTTGGTAGTGGCCAGGGCTGGAGTCGTAGGGAGGCTCACCTCTGATGCTGGGACAGGTGGGCCTCTCCAGCTCTCCATGCAGCGCCAGGGTCCCTGCATGCAGCCCAGGGTCCCTGCATACAGCCCCAGGGTGCCAGCATGAGCCTCACGGTCCCTCTTTGCAGCCCCAGGGTCCCTCCATGAAGCCCCAAGGTGTCACTGTGTAGCCCAGGGTTCCTCCATGCACCCCAGGGTCCCTCTACAGTGCCAGCCAGCTTAGTCAAACTTCCTATATGACTTTCAGAACTCCTAAGAGCAGAAAAGCAGAAGCTACCAGGCCTCCCTAAGATTTAGGCACAGATTTGTGACATCACTTCCCAAACATTATTTTGGATGAAATGAATTATAGGCCAGCCCAGATTCTTTGGGGGAAGACTACACAAGGGTGCGCACATCGGGAAACTGGTTGATCTGGGTTCATCTTTGGAGATCAGTTACCACAACTTGTAATCACTTGGATTCAGGGAAAATAGTGGTGAATTAAGCCTTTGTGGAAGCCCAGGGTACATTTTATAGGAGGTAAAATGACAGGTATATCCACGCTATATATAATCATTGAATGGATGGCCTCTAGATGTAGCAGGATTATTTGTAACTAAATACCACATCTTTACGATCAAAATGAAAAACCAGTAGGAGAACTGAGAATGTCTTGGAATGTCTGCTGTCACTTCTGGAAGCTTGTCTTTTAGGTTACAAATGGAAGTCAGATCTTGTGAGGATCATCTGTGGCTGAGTTAATCTTTTTCTCCCACTGATTTGTGAAGGCTTTGAAATGTGCCCAGAGTGGTTTATTGTTGTTCTGTTGTTGTCATGGATTCATCCCATTTTTGACTTAAGTCCGATTACCACCTACGAGCTTTTAAGTCTGTCTGTGGATTGCAGATAAAGTTGAGATAGGGAACCACCAAATTCCATCTTATTTGTGTACATTATAGTCATCTGTAAGTAGATCTGGAAAACTATATAGTATTCTTCTCAGGGACCAGGTCTATGGAGACAGTAACTGAGCATAGAAGTGGCGAGGAAGGTTCTAGAAGCCCCAACTGTCCCCTTCTCCTGTCTACCTGAAGTACACACCATTTTAAAAATATATATATATTTATTTATTTTTGAGAGACAGCGTGCACACAAGCAGGGGAAGGGGCAGAGGGAGAATATCCAAGCAGACTCCCACTGAGCATGGAGCCCGATGCGGGGCTCCATCTCACATGCCATGAGATCCGGACCTGAGCTGAACCTGAGAGTCAGATGCTCCCAGGGTCCCCTGAAGTACACACCATTTATGCACACGTATCGGTGTGGTCAACGCATACAAGGCTGGCAATTCATGCACCAAGAGCGACCAGACTTACTGCTTAAGGAAGAGTTGGCATATTGTAGTTCTTTTAAATTTCTGCTGAAATGCTAGCTGGAATTAGATCACTAATGACAGTGGTAATACCTTTCAGAAAGTTCCACTTGAATGAAGATCTGAAGTAATTGTCCAGTGTGTTGCATTCACTTGTGCACTTTTTGCAGCTAGGAGACATTTGCTGTGAGCTGGCAGAGGTCAGGCAGACACTGGGCTAGGCACAGAAGGGGCAGCAGTGAAGCCCAGGGTTCAGAGGGAAGGCTGTTGTTAGACCAGGCCTGAAGGAGAGCACATCTGGGTAGGTAGACAGGGCGAGAAGTCTTCTGAGCAGTACAGGGGCCTACAAGGTGTTGCCTAATTAGAGCGGGAATCAGCAGACTTTTTCTGCAAAGGGCCAGACAGTAAACAGTTGAGGCTTTGCAGACCCCACAGTGTTGCAACTACTCACCCTTCAGTTCTGACTCCTGGAACCCTGGTCCCTTCCCATCTCTGTGTATACCACAGCCTCCCCTTATTGACTTCCTTGCCCAGGGTGGCTGACATGCCCTTGGACTGGTTATTAACCACGCCAGCTGGGTGCCAGGGGCTTCAGCAACAGTGTCCCTTCCCCACTGTGTTATGAACTTACTGATAGTCTCAGGAGCCAGAAACAACACTCATTATGTAAGATAATAATAATTACAAGCACTCATGCAGAGCTCATAAAGGCCAGGCATTCCTAATGGGCTTACAGACTCATGTGCATACAACAGCCATCCGTGAATTAGATATGGGCACTCTCCCCATCTCACCGATGGGAACACCAGGGCATGGAGAAGTCACTGGCTACACAGAGTGGATATGGTTATGGAACCTATTTTGCCAATGTGGATACCCAGGTGTGGACAGGTGAGTGGCCCACACAAGGCCACACAGGTGCAGAACGACCCTGGATCTCAAGGTCAGGGTTTGCTGTCTTCCTTTATCTCTCCACCGCTCTGGCCCAGCCAGCTATGGGCAGAGCAGCTGGGGGAGGCATGTCTCCCCCAACTCGGCAGGGCATGCCCTGAGGTCGCTGGAGAAGGAGAGGAGAATGCCTGTCTCTCTCAGGCATGCAGCTCAGGGGGAGTCTGTGCTAACATGACAGGGTCAAGCATTGCAATAACAACTCCGGATCAGCTGCCTGGACAGGTCACCCTCCTTTGTGGGGACAGTGAAGGGGACAGAGATGAAGGGACTTGTGAGTTCTCTCCTCTGTGGATGTGGAGAAATGGGGCTAATTAATATCAATCATCGAGGGCTCCCACCGGAGCCCAGTTTCTTGAGAGATGTGTCTCCTTGCTTCACTCCACACCCAGACGGAAAGAGGAGGGTAGAACAGAGTCAACAGCACCAGCCAATGGAATATTATCTAACACCCCATCACTTCCTGTGATGGGACAACTGTACTGTTGTTGCCAGAAGATGCCAGAAGATGCTCTGAGTCCCAGGCACGGAGGACAGATGGTCATTAGGGAAGGGCAGTTCCAAATTTTAGCTTCCGTTTATGTTTTCTGAATTTTGAGCTTGGCTACGCAGAGGGTGCCCAACTATTTTCTCCTTATTTTATTTTCTTATAGACACGGCAGCCCATATTAAGGCTATGTACGCTCTGTCTTCGTTTAAACAGAATATTTCTATTTCTATAGATACCGGGTTTTGTTAAAGTTAGACATGCTCCTCACATCAAACCCTGTATAAACCGGGCATCGGGGAACAGGATCAAGGCAAACAGTGCTGCAGAGGTCACAGGCTGACGGTGGAATAGTGGAGTCCATGTGGAAATGGGCTATGTTTGGAATTCTGCTCTATATTCAAGAGTCATGCTTGTGATTTAAAAGTACTCGTTTTAAGCCTTTTGTAACGTCGCTCCAAAAAATCATGAAATAGAAACATGTGGCATTTAAAATGCTGTGTGAGATGCATTTATTAGGGTTCTTTCTATACAGTTTCTGAGGATTCTAAAAACAAAGGTGACACCTCTCCTGAGGCGTTGGGTTGCACGTACATCGTGAGGGACAGCCCTGGACCAGAGCCCCTGGAGTCCCCCTGCAGGATGGGCCTCATCCAGCTGCCCTGCCCGTCACGCCGGACCTGGTGTGTGTGGGGGGGGTTCCTCGGGTACCTGCTGCTCTGGCCCGTCCACATCTCATTTCGGAGGTGGTGAACGGAACCCTCACCCCATGAAGGTTCCCCCAGCCCCTGGGCTTTCTCACGGCAGAACACCTTGTCCTGGGCGGGCTTCCCAGTGGCCTTGCGAGTTCTTGCTTGGATCTCCAAAGGATTATCCTTTCTTGTCTTCAGGAACAGACATTCATTTTGTGCAACTCCCCGTGTTAATTCTTGGATTGTGTCTGAGTTGGATTTTTATTCTCCCTTAACTTCTTGTACTGAGTTGTCTTTTTGTCCTGTGTCCTTTCTGCAACCATATCATTTGTTGCCATGTCCACCATGGTACAGAGGCCGAGTGTAAGCACCCCGCCCCCAGATGTCTCTTTTATGAAGAACGAGGAGCGCATAGGACAAGGGAAGTGTGTGCTGTGTGTGCGCGTGTGTGTGCAAGTAAGTCAGGTGACAGAAAACAGGAAAGGCGTGCAGAGTGTGAAGGACTTGGACAAGGAGAGATTTTATAATTTTGCAATAAATAAGATCTGTAGCTAAAATAACATATGGTAAAATGTTAATATAAATGGTTATAAATGAAATAACATAATACATTAAAATAATATACTTTTTCATCTAGTGTGATTCTAACAGCAAAGGCTTTTGGTCATCTTGGTGTGAGCAAAGGGTCCAGTGTATCCATGGCCCACAGGGTTCAGCCCAATCTGTATAAGCAGGTCTTGTTGTCCACTGGAAGATCACCAGGGTAAGCATTTGGATTATTTTATTTATTTCTATTTGCTTGCTTTGTTTTTTTTCACATGTGACACAGAAATTCTAAGTGTTTTGAGTCTTGTGTCCTATGTGGGAATTAGCTGGAGAAAGCACAAACCAATGAGGTTTACCCAGAAAAATGAGAAAGGGGCCTGGAGATCCATAGATGGTCAGGGGAGCATGGTGGCAATTATGGGGTGCACACCAGGTCAGCTGAGAGTGTCTGAGATCAGATGGTGGTGGGTGACTCTGACAGAAATCCAGGGGAGACTGGGGCTATGGTCAGCTCCAGAGAAGTGGCTGTCAGATGATGGGCTGGGGACCCCCACCACTGGGTGAGCGGTGAGACACAGAGCCCCAGCTGCTGAAGAGGAAACTGGAGAATGCTCGTGAACAGAACTGGAAATTCAGTCTCACGGAGCAGACAGAAGCCTGGGAACCAGTCTGACTCGAGGAGATGCTTGAGACTTGGGGCAGGCAGGAGCCTGTTTTCCAAGGGGGGATGCGAGATCACACACAGAAATCAGCAGAGCAAGCCCTGCTGGAGCCTCTCCATCTCCTGGCCCCGTCAGGGACGGAGCTGGGCGTGGCAGGACCTCTGGTCCTGGCTGGGGTGTCCAGGGCAGAAGCAGGAACAGTGTTGCTGCCCATTCTCATCAGGCACCTCTCAGAGAACCAAACTGAGCGTGCATGCGCTCCTACCACCAGCCTGGACAGCTGCCTCGGTAGAGGAGGTCTGCTCCCTGGGACCCACACTGCCTGCTGCAAGAAAGGTGCGTTAGGGACCTCCGTGGTGTATGCTGTCTCACACAGTCCACAACATACAACCCCATTATCATGTTAGTTGGCATGATAGTCCTGCGAGATCATGGGATAGAGCAAACACACGGGCAGTGTGGAGAAAGGTTAAGGGACTTTTTGTTCATTGCAAGCCAACCAGTGGCCTCGCTCTTTGATCAATCCATGAGCACAAAGCTGTGAAGATCCACATGCTGCCTTCCAATGACCTCCAGCCCAGGTGGAGAGATGACCACAAAGCACAAGTTGGCAATGCCGTGTCAGACACGTTATGGTGAATGTTGGCACAGCGTCGACTCGCTGGCCCGCCAGCCACCTTGGCTGGGGAAGGGGGGCACACGAGGTGTGAGTTGAGGAAGGTTGGCAAAGGGCATCCACATTTCTAGGGGCATCATAGTCATTCTGTGGCTACAGTGATGGCAGACCCACGTTGTAAGAAGTCCATGTGGTCCAGCTCTAAAGGGCAGGAAGGCGTCTGTCCATGGGGGCCCGAGAAGCTTCT
Source organism: Neomonachus schauinslandi (assembly GCF_002201575.2). NCBI lineage: Eukaryota > Metazoa > Chordata > Mammalia > Carnivora > Phocidae > Neomonachus > Neomonachus schauinslandi. The sequence goes on from NC_058409.1 coordinate 146,363,228, forward strand.
TCTTGGGCTTTTTCTTTCTATGAGTGAGCCATCCTTTCTGCTTTTCCCATGACATTCACAGTTGGTGGCTGATCTCCTCTGGACTCCTTCTAACCTCCAGTGTGAGTTGTTGACCTTCCTGGGAGGCTGGTATCTGTGTGCGCTTATCAAAACCAAACACCCAGCAAGGCTCTGAACCAATGCAAAGTTCTCAGAATCATTTAGTTCAAGATTTGTCCTGGAAGTCCTCTGACTTCCTGATTTCTTTAAAAGAAAAAAAAAAATCCCTTCCATTGGTTGGATGGAATGCCCATGTGGTATGTTGACCATAAAGACCTCCATAAGATATCAGCTGTGGGTTCTGCATTTGAATGTAACACCGCCCCCCAGCCCCTGGCCCCCCTGCCTGTGGAGGGCAGGTGGTGTTCATCACCTGCCTGACTGTCAGGGCTCAGGGCTCCCTGGAAGTGGAGGTTCTCTCCATGGTTCTGGAGCTGTGGGTCTAAGGAAGGGAACTCTGATGTTCTCACTGCTATGACCAGATCTGTAAGGGACACATTCCACCCCCACCCCGCACCCCCCACAGCTTGTAGAAAGAACTTTGTCTTGGAAGGGTAGACCTATTAGTTTCTTTGAAGAAAAATTGTACAGATTTTAAATTTCAATGTGATTTTTTTAAAGGATGTATTTTCCCCCAATTCTTTTGATGGCACACATCACATGATCGATTATCCCACAATACCACCAATCTTGAAGACACTTGGGGAGAAAACTACAAAAAAGAAAAGTCTCCCAGAATATGAGCAAAATGATTTGTCAGCAGAACTTGACAGTTACTTTGTGGCATCTTTTGTTCATCAACAGGATATTGTGCTTTAGAAATCAGTTATGCCCTGGCTGTGTTTTCAGCATATATTATAGTAAATCAATGAAACCTCACTAGGGAGTGTTTTAATTGAACTTGGAAGCAAAGAAAATATAAAGTTCGTAAGATAGAGTAGGCAGTGTGTATCTTTCAGGGCACCAGGTGCTACTTGCAAAGATTTCTCTGCCTGGAGCTAAAAAGCACGTATGCAAATGTGGGTAATTTATCTAAGAGAATAGTGGGGCTAGAACAAGGCTGTCCATTTTGATGTAGCATGTGGGTCTGGGAGAAGACTTTGTGAAATGAATGCTAACCCACTCGCTGCTCCAAATTAGCCTCCTGCCTCTGCTCCAGAAGCTTTTCAATGGGCCGTACACAATCATGCAATTACAGCGGCCTGTCTTAACACAACAGCGTCATCGCCGGCTTTGGACGATGGCTTTTAATAGGAGTGGTGCAAGGAGCTGTTTTCACTCTCTTTGCAGGGCGTTCTTTATTTTTCACGCGTGCCCATTTATGAACGTCTATCATGGGGTTTCAAGCCATTTACCACTTACGCACTTGCTAATTGTTCCTTGGTCTTCTGTGGTTTGTAGCTTCAGACATTTCACATCCATCTGTTCTAACTAAAATCTCTCCCATCCAATTGAAAACCCCTCTGAATTACTTCCTAACAGTTCCCCCTAATTGTCACCATTTAGAAACCTGGCTATCCATTTGAGGTTATCTTTTTATCTTGGCTGTCTGTCGGAGATATCTTTTTTCTGACATTACAGAAATGAGTTTGGGTGCTAATCACTGGGGAGCCAGGGTACCTCAGGCTGCAAACCAGAGCCAGTCTCTCTCTCTCTCTCTGTCTCCCCCTCCTTCTCCCTCTCTCTCCCCCTCCTTCCTGGCCTCTCATCCCTTCCTTCTTTCTCTCTTTCTTTCTTCAAATATTGACTGAGGGTCTTCTGTATCTCAGAACCTATTCTAAGTGCTGGGACCTTGGCAATGAACAAAACAAGATTTCCTCATGGAGCTTGCATTTGAAAGGAGGGAGAAAATCAATAAACAAATATATGTGTATACATAGCCCACCTAATATACATGAATAGGTACACATAGTATAATAAACGGACCTATATGTGTAGACATGTTATATATCTTATATAACATTGTCTAACAGTTGATCCTTGAACAACACTGGTTTGAACTGTGCAGATCCAGGACCATGAAGAATTTTTCCAATCAATGCAGGATAGTGCTGTAAGTGTATTCCTCTTCCTTATAATTTTCTTAATAATTTTCTTTTCTCTAGCTTACTTTATTGTAAGAATGCAATACTTTTTTACTGTATTCTTTTTACCTCTTTACTTGACAGTACTTTTGGGAAGCCAGAATTGCATGTGGATTTTTGACTGTGTTGGGGGTGGGGTTCAGTGCCACTGTCCCCCATGTTGTTTAGGGCTCAACTGTGTAGTGGAGTAAATGTACATGCATGTGTGGGTCACACAGACAAAGACCTGGACGCACACACAGGTGTAGTTTTAAGCAGACATCGATGGCATTGCATGTCCCGTGATGCCGAGTGCTGTGATCTGAGCAAGGCCAGGTGCGAGGGGCGGGAAGAGTCTGTCCCGTTTTGTTGCCAATAAGCCCGAGGGCAGAGAAGGAGGAGCCCTGGGGATAGCTGTGGGAAGGGCATTCCTGGCAGTGGACAGGGCTGGAGACGGAGTGTGCTCACCATCTCTAAAGATGGAGGCTGATGGGATAGTTTCTGTACATTGCTCTGTGATGCTGTTATTGTACAAAGAGCAAGTTTCTAGGAGGCTCAGTGGAATGTTTTCTGTGGACCCAAACTGCAGGGAGCGAGCCTGCGGTTGGGATCTGGGTTCACAGGACGGTCTGCAAAGACAGACCAGCAGGGTCTGTCTCCCCTACCGTCAGAGCAGTAGGGGAGACATGGCTCTGAGAAAAGTACACAAAGTGGTAAACAGTTAAAGAAAAAAAAATATCTGGCTAACAGTAGGAAGTACCATGTAATCCGCGTTTTATTTTATTTTGTGTTGTTTTTGAAAAATAAAATACCGGTTTTCAGCTCTTAAACCTATCTTGAATCTGACCGTTCTCTGAATACATCGCACCTCCCTGGACCATCTGGGGTGGGATCAGACCAATGTCGGGCCTTCCTGGCGTTCTGGCCATCCCACTCCCTGCTTCTCTGAGTCTGCAAAGTAAGCAGGGCAGCAGGAGAGACTCCTCCACACAGAACGGGTCCCTGGCAGAGGGAGCAGCCAGGAGAACGACAGAGGTCTGTGGAGGAAGGACCGAGGATCTGGGCAGGGTGGGCAGAGAGGAGCAGCTCCCCAAGAGGGGCCAATGCAGGGGTGTGCACCTGAGACAGGAGGGGAGTGGCAGTGACTGGAAATGCAGGGACAGGTCTTGAGGTGTTGGAGGATGACCTTGGCGGAGGAGGCAAGGTCAGGGAAGGAGCAGGAGTAGAGAAGCTGGTGGGAGCAGGTGAGAGAGGATGGTGCTCAGCGTGCGGGAGGTTGACTGCGGGGCGTGCACAGTCTGCACATGTGGAAATGGCTTTATTTCACAGATAGGGTGTCTGGGGCTCAGTGAGGTGGGGCCCCCTGTGAGGGCTGCATGGGCAGCGGATGCCATGCCCCATTGTTGAGCCCTGACTCCTGGCTTTGAAGCCCACGCCCCTCCCCTGGGAAGCCCCTCAGGCTTCTCTGGGAAAGCCTGGCCCCATACACCCCCAGGGCTGCACACTGAGCCACCTCTCTGCCCCGGGGGCTGCTCTGTCTGTCCCGCTCTGCTGTGCGCTGGCCCCATAGAGCCCGGCTGGCCGGAACAGACGGATTCCTAATAAACACAGTAAGTTAACAACACATATTAAAGTGCTTATAACCTAATTAAGCCGTTCCTATAATTATTAGGTCATTCTTAAAGTAGGTAATAAGTTTTAATCAAGCTGTGAAAGCACTGTAACCCACTAAAGAGCAAGGCTTTTAAAAACAAGGCTTAAATTCAACGCTTTACATATGATTTGCTGTATTTCTCATCTCCCCACTGTCTCCGGTCTCTGTCTGATTCCTTCCGGACTTCTTGCGCTTCCCAGCAGCTCTTGTAACTCCCTTTGAGCTTCTTAGGATCCGACTCCAGGCGTGTGTGCCCAGGCAGCCCAGCTGCCCTGCCATTCCGCGCTCTGGGACCCTCCGCTGGGGGGTTTCCCGCCTCGAGGGGTCTTCTCAGACACATCCATGGGGTTCGTTCCCTCGTCCCTTAGGGTCTGCCCAAATTCAGGTTTTAGAGATGCCTCCCCAGGGACTGCATTTAAAAATGTCGCCCTCACCACCATTCCCCATCTGCCTTTCTAGCTTCGTTTTCCTCCATAGCCATACTGCCATCAGATAAACCAAATGTTTTCCATAGTTAAAAAATAACCTATCGTCATTCACCTAATAAGATCAACACTTTTACAACGAACAGTTCAGTGGCATTTAGTGCACTCATAATGCTCAACCATCACCTCTGTGTCATCGCAAAGCGTTCCCATCACTCCCAAGTAAGACCCCTTCCTTGCTAAGCAGGTTTCCCCCATTTCCTCCTCCTCTCCTGCTCTTGGTAGGCTCCAGGGTACATTCTGTCTCTATGAGGTTCTTTATTCTGGGTATTTCCTATACATGGGACAATCCATCCGTACATGGCTTTTGATTCTGGTTTCTTTCACATTTTAATATAATGATTTTGAGTTTCATCCACGTTGTAACGTGACCAGGACTTTATTCCTTCTTAAAGCTGAATAGCATTCCATCGTGTGGTGAGCCCCAAATTTGTTTATTCATTCATACATTGTTGGACATTTGTCTTTTGTGAAAAGTGCTGTTATAAGTGTGCATGTACACCTGCTTGGGGTTTCGTTTCTCTGGGGTGTGCACGTAGGAGTGGAATTGAGAGCTTCTGTCCATCAGCTCTACACTTCTCCGGCTACCCTTGTTCCTTCCTTCAAAAAAGCAAAATGGTGCTCTTGCTCCAGAGCTCTGGCCCCTGAATGGTGACTCATCCTGTTGTATGAACTGTACTTGTCGGGGCCATGTTTTGCTTTCAGAGGATCCTGGCTGAACTTATGGAGATCGCAGAGATCGATGCACTTAGTCATCCATCAAACTTTCTCCTGGGACCACTTAGAGAAGTCGTTGATGGATAGACTCAAGCTCATTACCAGTGAGGTCCTTTTAAAATGAGCGTCTCACTTCCAAGTAGAGGAAAGAATATTCAAATGATGTTAAGAAATAGAAAATTACAAGATTAAAATAAGGACACGTGCCTGCAAATTGCAACTCAGTTGATTTATTTTATCCTATGTTTCAGGGCCAAAACTAGATATTGGGACTTCTAGGCAAGATTTCTCCTTCAGCTGTTAATAGGGACAGACTTTTCAGAAATAGCGGCCATTGGGAATTATTAAGAAAAAGTTGACCAATTCCTGAGTGTTTTGGGGAACCAATGCTGGGAAGTTACTTTGGTCTTAATATCTCACATGGAGTGTATAGTGGTAACACGTGCCGGGTCATGCCCAGGGATCACCACCTTGGCTGCACATTGAGGTCACCTAGGAAGCTTCCACCCGGCTGAAACCTGTGCCCCACCTGCAGGTATTCTACCTGAATTCGTCTAGGAGGGTGGCCGGGGCATCTGTGCTTTCAGAAGTCTCTCCCCTCTTCCCAGCCACCCTCCGGTGCCTGAACTTGTCAGCTAGCATTCCTATGGTGTTCATACACCCATGGTTTATTTGATGCTAGCTTTGCAGCACGAAAGCCAAATTTTATATGAACACGTCTGGTAGTCCCTAAAAACATGTTTCGAAGGCCTATATCATAAATGCATTTTCCATTTTGTCTGGGCTAATTGGAGCATCTAGAGCCTGGATATTCAGCATGTGGACCAAACCTAACAGCATCACCATCACCTGGGAGTTCATCAGAAACAAAAAATCCTTTGATCATTTCAAATTTTCTCCCTTTGTCTACTATTATAAATAACTCTATTAAAATGTTTCCTCATACCAAAAGAAAAAGAGAGACAAAGAAAATAAAAAAGGAATGCAGAATCTGAAGAGAATGGTGAACCCAGTGGGGCTGGCGAGGCCCACACATAGGCAACTCTGAGAGCATCATTTGCAGGACACCATGGCACACAGTAGATGGGGTGTGTTCAGGAGAACACTGAGGGGGTTCTGGACTTGGACTTTGTTGCCATGGTGCTTCCAAGAATGCTGCAGAATACAGCAAACAAAGGGAGAGCATGGCTGGTGTTTCCAAACATGTTTCAAAGTACAAGACTGGCCAGCTCAAACCCAATGCTTGTTCACTGTGGAGGAACCAAGCAAAAAGCCCAGATTTGGTTGGAGTTCCTCCTGACCTGCTCACCACACACTGGGCCACTTCTCCTCCTGCCTATGTCCCTTATTCCCTTGGATGGTAGCTCGAGATAACTGACAAAGTTAAAGAAACATACCTTGAATGCATCGCCTTCTGAACTAAGAATTGTTGCTGTCCCAAGCTGGGCTGCTTTTTATGGAATAACTCATGTCCTTTTTGGAGTCACTGCCTGATATGTGGAGAAGGGCCTACAGCATGGCCCAAATGCAGAGTGGAAGGCTTGGCAGAGAGTCCATGTCAAGTAAATCTAAAACACTCACATTTTGACTTTTCTTCATGAGGGATGATGCCACTGAGCTGTTTACTCTCAAAAAACTCAGGGAATTTTCCTCTACAGTGGGCAGAGTTCGAGGTTGAGGTGTGTGTACGAATGTCATGAAGACCTGCAAAGCACTGGGATGCCTCATGGGAATGCTGTCTCCTTTTCTTTTGTCGAAGAGGAGAAACAAAATGCGGGAGGGGACTCATTAACTTGATACATGTACCTCGATCACACATTTGATAACACGGCCAAAGGGATCTCGGTAGAAGCTGATGCTCCAGGTAATTGAAAGCTCCTCAGAAGGACCCACGCCCACCTCAGCACACGGGACTTAGAGAATTTACTGGGAAGATTTCTTCACATATACAGTTATTAAACACCAGAATAAATTCTTAATTAAGGTTTTCGGGACATCTTTAAAAGGAGAATAGATTTTAATTTGCTTGGAACATTTTATTGGGATTCTTCCCAAAGGCAACAGGGTGCCTGCAATTTCATAGCTAAGCTCTTTTACATAAGTGCATACTTAACGTATCCTTTAGATGCTGGAATTTTCTTTATGAAACTGAGCTAGCAGGAAGGCTGTGGATGAATACATGGGAAATATAAAGGCATGGCAGGTGGGACAGCTCAGTAGCCCTGGGGCTTCGGTTGGGAGGGCAGGGCTTGTGGGAAGACGCATAAAGGAGAATGCTGATTCTCTCTGATATTCCCAACAGTGTCTGTTCCAAACCTTTCTTTTCTGTGGAAGGAGGAAGAAAAGAGGGAAGGAAAAGGTAAGACGGGAGAGGAAATGAATGTTGAAAGAAGGAAGACAAGAAAGAAAGACAGACAAATGGAAAGATAGGAACTAATGTTCACTGAGCATTTACTCTCTAGCAAGCATGTTGGCATTTGCTGTCTCTCCGTATCTCTCAGGGGATATGTATTTGGGTCTTTATCCCCATCAATGAGAGAAGCAAATAGAGATTCGTGCTCAAGTGCACATGGTAGGTGGTAGTAGGGCCAGCCATTGAAGCTGGTGAGTCGGACCTCAGAGTCCGCTTTCTCTCTGTGGCGCCACGTGGCCAGCTTCACTCTCACACCTGACTCCGCATCCAAGGATGCATCTTCTCTCTACTTCACAATGACTTCCTGCAGCGCCCCGTCACCATCTCCTCCCTCTCTTCTGTCCCCACTGTCCAGACTGTCTCAGTCTCCAGAGACCAGCCCAGGGATCAGTGTATCAAAAAGTTTCCTCATCTTGCCTTTTCTTAATAAGCTGAGTATCTTCCTTCATTCAAACAGTATGGTCTGGAAAAGTTTGAGCAGCAAATATTATAAAATAAAGTCATTTGGATTTCAGCAAATGTTTTGTTTATTTTAGATCAGTAATATAAAAAAAATGTCTAGAGAAAATAGTAAAAGTATCGCTGCCTATGAAATGTCATTTTTTTTCTTTTCTTGAGAAAAGATATTTTATTTTAATATCCCCGAAGCAGTTCCTGTTTTCAAAGACCCTTGAGAATTGTATCTATATACTGACTTCCAGAAAAGATAAATAAGTAGAGGCATCCATGCAAAATGCATTTTACTAAAGGCCAGTGGTTGTATTAGAAACTACACGCAATTATCTTTCTTTCATAGATAAGAAATACTATTTTGAATTGATCCTTAAAAAATCCCCAAAGTATTTGATCTCATAAAATCATTGTACTGTTATAATTTATAAAGCAAGGGAAATTCTTGTAAACTCAGCATCTGGAGCAAGAATATTTTGCAATGCGAATTTTTGTACATTTTACATTTATGCCTGTGAATCAATTAAACACACAGATCCCCATGCTATTTGCACATGCAAATCAGAGAGAGGAATGTTCCTACAACGATCCTGTGTTTGGGGCCCCTGATCTCAGTGTAAGTTGCCTGCCTCTCTGTAGAGCAATCCGACTTGATAATGTAAGACAAAAATTACCAGGTAGGCTTAAGAGCGAAGCTCCCTCTCTTATTCCTGAATGCCCAGCATCTTCTCTCAATACCTCTTTGGATCTGATCTACAGTAGATGCTGGGGAAGGGTTTTTCTCAAGCACACTTAAGATGGAAGTTCTGAGAATTTATAGTCATGGCTCATGTCCTAGGTTTTAGGGTTACCATAACAAAGTACTACAAACCGGGTCCCTCAACAACAGAAATTTATTGTCTCACAGCTCTGGAGGCTAGAAGGCCAAGGTCAAGGTGTCGGCAGGGCTGGTTCCTTCTGAGGCTGGGAGACACAGTCAGCTCCAGGTCACTTTCCTGGCTTCCAGGGAACTGCTGGCCATCCTTGGCTTTCCTTGGCTTGTGGAAGCATCACCCAATCTCTGCCTTCATCCTCATCCTTCATTCTCCCTGTGTATCTGTGTTCAAATTTCCCCTTTTTATAAGGATGCCAATCATTGGATTAGAGGCCCATCTACTCCATTCCAATCGTATCTCAACTAATTACATCTGCAGCAACACCATGTCTAAATAAGGTCACATTCTGAAGCCCTGGGTATTAAAATTTCTACATATTTGTCGGGGTGGGGGACAGAATTCAACTCATAATACCTATGAAGAACAACCACTTCCTTAGGCCAAACTGACTGCTATCAGCAGAACCTGGTTTCCACACAAGACATGTTTTAGAAATGAGGTTCTCAACATTGACTGCATGTTATATTTGCCTGATGGACTTTAAAAAGTCCTGATTCTCAGATTGCATCTTAAACCAATTAAATGATGATCATGCAAGGTGGTTTTTCTTGAACTATTAAAGTTTCTCAAATGTATAGTGAAGCCACTAGTTTAGACTAATCCTGTCAACCAGAGATCTTCCCAGCCTCATCCCTGTGGGGCATGTTCATTATGAAAAAGTTATCAAAGAGATCTCTGATGTCCCTAAATCAGCTCTCCAAGCCCTGAGTCCTCACTCGGATTCTGATCAAGTCTTACTCAGTATGCCATTCTTAATAGGCAGCTTGGTGTGGAATCCTGGCTCAGCGCAGACCAGAAGCAACAAAGCAGTGGAAATCATGAGGTATGAGGACAGGCAGGGAAGGGGTAAGTGACCACCCAGCCTGAGGAGGAGACACCAAGGACCCCAGCAGCAAGCATGGTGCTGCTTGAACACTTTCATCAGCAGGACTTGGAGCGTTAGGGGATTAAAGCCAGGTCAACAGCTTCTGCCTAAGAAGGCAGGAAAATACACGCTATGTTTTTGGAGAGAAATATCAAAAAGAGATGAAAGGGAAGATTAGTCCTGGAAGGGGGTGCCCTTCAGTTAACTGAAGAATTGATTCCCAGGAAATCTTTCATTTCCTGATAATACTGGACGAATACGGTATTTTTATGGAATAAATCTTCTATTTTATTTGCAAAATAGGATAAAACTTATTTACGCAATTAGCAGAACACACTAATTTTCTTGTCTTTGGTCTCAGGTTGGTGAGATTGTCTTTGACAATTTCCTGACCCCAGTGGTTAGACATTCATCCTACTTCCAACTTCATGATGTAAGGGTGCCAAGGAGGGTCATCCTCAGGTGGACGGCTTATAGGACAGGAAGGCTGAAGACACTTGACTTGGACAGAGATGGCAGCTCTGCAGCATGCTTGGCTCCTGCTGTGCATGGCTCCTTCCCTCCAAAGTTCTAGGGTCTTTCCTGGGAGGATCTGATGGGATTCATGATCAGCTGATCTCGGGGTTGGGTTCATGAAGGTCATTCATTCATTCAGAAAAACCTGCATATGGTTACTGGTGCAGTCAGGTGTTACCCTCGGGCAATCAACAGGCAAAGCTGCTGCTGAGGGAGTGTGCACAGGGCAGGTGCACTCACTTTATGTATCCAAGTCATACAGATACTGTGCCGGTCTTTGATACGGTGTATACATCTTATACATAGTGTTCACACCCTGCATATGTGTGTGCACATCTTGCTTAGAATGTACGTGACCTATATGCATACATCTTACATATATATATATATGTATCTATATCTGACATACATGTACCAGTCAGATTGGGCCAGAAGGGCTTTAGTAAAACATATCATCAGTGTTGGATTATTCCAACACATAAGCCCAGGTTGCTGGGATTGCATTATTTGCAAACCCTCTAGAGAAATACATCAATACAATATAAAGGTATTGAACAATGGTGACTTAATGAACGTGAAGAACCCATAAGATAGAAATAAATGCAGCTTGACGTTTTCAGCTATGAGGCAATCTTCACATTTTTGATAGTGATTGTTAGCATTATGCAGAATTCTAAAATAGTTTAGTGAAACCTTCTTTCTCTTCTTGTATATCTGAGGAACACCACACCCGTGATAAACACTATAGGGCAAGAACTTGCGGTGAAGGAGGAACATTTCTGTTCTTTCTTTTCCTAAGACCCCTGGCCATAGGAGAAGGGCTTGTTGGTATCATAAAAACCACTCCAGAATAATTGGTTAATGCAAACATTAACAAACCGAAACGCATAGGTACAAACAAATAAGCTGAAACTGCAAAAGCACAGTTAGGAAAAAGAGCAAGGGACTTAAGCAATCGTCAAGAATCCAGGAGACCATATCCATCCTCAAGCTGAACACAGTCCCAAGCCTCTTTCACCGAAGTCTGAGTCCCAAACCAGAGGAAGAACTTGCTGTGCTTCCCTCCACACGACTTGCTCCTATCTGGACACCTCGGGTCTGAGATGTCAGACACTCTGCCAAGAGAATTAAGGAAGAATGACTGTTGATCTGAACCTCATGCTCTCAGCTCTTGGAAGTGTGGTAGAAATAAAGTGCAAGACTTTTTAGTAACTAAGGATTTTGTTGTAGAATAATCTCGTTCCGGATTTCTAGGAGGTGAGGCTCAAAGTCAAGTACGTGGGTAATACTGACACCACTGCCCACTCTGCCACCAGGCTCATGTCTGGGAGGCACAGTCAAAAGCACTACTAGGAAGGCTGGAGGAAAGACAAAGGGGCGTGAGATAAACAGAAGGAGAGCCAGTGTGGGGCAGCCACTCAGTGTCCAGGGTGGATTTTTCCCCATATAATACTGCTATATCTCCAGGGCTCCCTACCTGGAGGAGGGGATTTCAGCTGTGCATCTCACATCTCAAAGGCTCTCCCCTTGGGAATTTTAGTTCATGTTTGGCAGGGGCCTCGATGTCTGTAGGGAAATTCTGGGGTTGGAAGAGGGGCAAGGGCTGTGTGTAAGGGAAGTGGGGTCAGGAGGCTAAAGAAAGGGGTCTCCAGATTGCACTTGCGAGTCTAGAAGGAGACAAGGTAGCTTCAGTCCTTGCAAGGCTGGCTGGAAGTGGCCAAGGCCATGGAGCCAGGAGGCACTAGGAGGGAACAAGAGCCATGTGTTCCACCTACATGGAAGCACAGTTATGTCAATATCTCTATGTTCACTTCACTGTGTTGAGCAATGACCCACACATGTCTCGTGCCAACGCATATGAAGCCAATCCCAGGCTGCAGAAACCACCAGCCTGAGGAGCTAACACCCACAGAGAACGTTATGAGTGGTCTGTGCCCCCGGGTGGGATGTTGGGAGCAGAGGTCTTGAACTTTGCCCAGTGGCCCAGGGTCATTTCTTCTGTCTGCACTATATCCACTCCCCCTCCAATTTGTCTCAATCCTCGGGCTGAGGAAGGGTTTCTGTAATGCACACAATCGCCAGGATGCTCCTGATAGGCCAAGGAGTGTGAGCGAGCTGAAGCAGGTCCAAATCTTCTTTGGAGCAAGGCCACCCTCCCCACCCTAACAACAGGGGAAAAGGGCCTGGAGCCTCAAAGTCCCGGCTTCCTAGAACGCCCCGAGTAGGATGATTCTGTGGCCCATGCCCTTTTGTAGGAGCAGTCAGAGGAAGTTGGGAGTAGGGACTGCATAGAGGGAACTAGGAAAGCATAGAGTGTCTCCAAAAGCTGTGTGTATGGGTGGACCCACACACACCCCAGGAGAGCCTCATGGGCATCTTTGTTGTGAAGAAGGAAGCTGGTCTGGAATGCCACCTTTGAACCAGGTAACCTCCAAAATGGCAGAGTTATTAAAACTGAGGTTTGTGCGGGAGCAGGATGCTGCCTTTCCAAGGCTCTGCCCCTGGTGTGGTCGTGGCTGTGTTCCAGTTCTCCTGCCCTGGGAGGAAGCGCACGGGGACGTTCTTAACAATGAAATGCTAAGATCTTTCTGTTAGCGACAGGATGCGCAGACCTCACAGGGAAGACATGCGAGCAGGAAGGTTCCCCCAGGAGAACATAGTGTCTCTGCAGTCAGGTATTTAGAGACAGACAAGGAGACGAGACGTGCGCCCAGCAGCACTGACAGGGCACACGCATGCGCACGCGGGCTTGCCGAGTTGAAAGCATCATGCATCACTTGCTGGGCGAAGCTTCGTGCGTGGTCCTTCACTTTCCTTATTTAAATACTCTGAAGAGTAGGTTCTGTGACACTGGGTGCTTATACTGTGATGGAGCTGTTCTCCTCTTATGGTCCAGTCAGCCCTTCAGCCCCAGGTATTTGCTTGGATGAATGCATTTAGCTGGTTGCTCTTGCAGCGCCCCCTGCAGGGGAGGCTTGCACTGCCATTCTTCCTCTTTAGCAGGAGAGGGTCCAGAGGGGTCAGCTCACTTCCTCCATCACACGCTGCATCAGGCACTCGAGACTCCGGTCATCCCTTTGCATGCTGCCCTGAGTGGCCCTTCTGGCTGAGCTGGAGAGGGCATGGGAGACGCTTAATTCAGCAGCCCGTCTGGATGAAATGAACGAAATGAGGAGGCAGCGCAGAACTCTCTCTCCTCAGGCTGGAAACTGCTGCCGCATTGCAGAGCTGTACAGTGTCCGTACTAAAGGTTGTCCCCAAGAAGAAACAGATATTTGGAAGCCAAGGCAGAGGGACAAGGTGGCCAGCCCAGGATCAAAGCTGTGAAAGTTAACCTCAGACAGAAATCAGTCCCTTTAACGGCCACCCAGAGTAGCCTGGCAAAGTGGAGGCGCCTTGCCGTGTGGGGCAGGAGGGCCAGGAGGGAATGTGTGTTGCATGCCCGTGCATCTGTGCATGCGTGTGCATGTGTGTGTGCATGTGCACAGTTGAGGGGAACAGGCTGGAGATGGAGGAGTACAGGGAAACAGGAGGCTAGAGGGTAAGTCAGGAAAGGAAACAAGGGACTTATTTGGAGTCTATTTTCAGTGTTTGATGGCCAGCAGTCTGGCTAGTTTGTAACATAAGGGTCTCATTTCGTCAGAAAACAAAAGTATTATGGACCTCAAACTTTTTTCCTTTGTAGTTCAGATTGACCCACTACACCCTGGAAAAATAACTTAATGACCCAACACTTAACAACATTCAGACTAAAATGAAGAACTCAAATTAGTAAATCAAAGCCAGGAGATGCAGAACACAAGGAAATCTTTTTCATCTGGGAATCCTTCCCTGCTATTGTCTTTGGGGCCCTTTCTGAGCAGCAGAGACCAGAGTGACAGTGAGTGTGAGACCCTGCCTGCTCAAGTGTAGATGAGAGCAGAGGGCTGGACACCATACTTTCCACCTGCTCTCTAGGCTTCCTGCTCCCTTCCCTCTCACTCTCTCATTTCTCCTCCTCCTCTTTTTCTTGCTCACCACAGCCTAGGACCAGGGCAGAGCTGAACCCCCACTAGTGTAATAAAGAGAGCTCTCTACGGCGACCCTGGACAGCAGGAACAGAGACATGGAATGAGACGCTCGTCGTTCATTGCGGCAGACTATCAAGTTTCAGTATTTGGTGGCTGGAGCTTCATTTCTGGGTGGATGGTAGCCTGCAAAAACACGGTATTAAGTGCTGTGGGTAATGAATTCAGATTTTGTCTTAAAGTTTTATCTCACACAGTCTCTACCAGACCCTTTGAATTCACACTGCTGCTTAAGGATAGTCAATGTAGTGTCCACTTTACAGGGTCAGATCCTGCTCCCAGGAATCCTTGCCAGAACCCAGCCTCTAGCCTTTCATGAATGTGGGCCCATCTGTGTGGCACACTGCATCCGCTGTCACACCTTCCAGATATTTTTTCTGGGGTCACATCCGAACATGTTCCATGGACAAACCATTTCAACTCAGACATAATGACCCATACAGTAACAAGAGACACACAATCCATTTCCAGACAACATCAACACTCATTAAAAAGGAGAGCCACTGCATTTCTAATGAAGCACAGGAGAAAGGGAGGGTCCCCAAAAACAGATGTTACAAAAATAGCCGATGTCATTAAGGCAGAAAAACAATATGAAAATGGGATGCACTTGAGACCAGCGCATATTTCCATAATTTATGGAAATGGCTTTTTCTTGCATTTAATGGCCATCAGGAGCTCCATTAACAACATGTCCCTCTCCTTCTTCCTCTATATCCTCAAATTAGAAATCACTATATCATTCTGTGTGTGTTTGTGTTTTGTTTTTTGTTTTTTGCTTTAATCCCATTTAATTTATTGAACTATATAATCTGTTGTTTTCTTTGATTTGAGTTTGAAAGATACCCCAGGATATACAGAGAGCTCAGCAAAGCCTAGGCCCAAAATAAGTATCAGAAGTTGTTGTTAACTTGTGGTGTTCATGATATTCATCCCACAGGATGCCTTCATCCATGGGCTCTTTCACAAAGAGTTCTCCTTTTCTCCCTGGGAGGGGTAACTGCTTGGCAGAACCCACAAGTCCAGGGTCTTTTCCAGTTGTTTCTTTGGCAACCCCCACCCTGATTTAGCAGCCCTGGTATTTGCCACGAACAACAGCTTTAATCTTTTCCTCAAATGACAATTTTGAAAGGAAGACCAATATTGTGGGCACAAAGAAAGGCAGCCCTTCACACCCCATTTTCGATGTGAATAAAATGAGTGAGAGGTGATAAGAAGCCTGATTTGAGGGTCAGCCTGGAGGGTGAGTGCAGACCAGTTGTTTTGTAGAGTGTCCTAGAGTTTGGGTTTGCTTAATATTTCTGCATCATTACATTTAGCTTATTATTTATGTGTTTGCAGCAACATTACAGAAGTGATGTTGTATCCTTCTCTGTGCATCGTATCATGAGCCACAGGATGTCCCTTTGTCTCTTTGCTCATAAAATTATCTTGGATTATTTCATTGTCACAAGGTTTTTCCATCATAAAGTGATTATTTTTCCACCTGTAATTAAGCCCTTTGTGGAGAGAGGCTTTGGGACCATGAACGGGTCCTGTTCTTTGTCACTTTCATCCAGTGATATTAGCAACCAGTGATGTGGAGAGTGAGAACAGAAAACAGGAAACAGGAAAGCTACTGAAGCAATATTAATATCAGACAGGACAGAATTCAATATGGAAAACTCTAAACAATATAGAGGGATATTACACCTATATCAAGAGTCCAAACTTATGAACAAAATGCATCAGTAATAAAGCTTAATACACTAAACAAGGTAACATTCAACCTGTAGAAATAGAGGCACAAACATAACGGTATGACAAAAGACTTTTATAAACATCACTCGATCAGACATTTTCCCTAGAACAAAATAAGAACATAGGCTAATTTTAAAAGGTAATTAAAAATTTGCAAATGTGTAAATAAATAATGCACGTGTAGAGAAATGTACATATTTTAAGAGGATGTTTTGTATGTGGATTATTTACAAAAATTGGTATGTACTTAGCTACAAAAGCTAAACTCATTTTTAAAGGTAGAGTTTCAGGTTTTTTTGTTTGTTTTGTTTTGTTTTGTTTTTTTTGTCATTCACAATCTCTGATTATGAGCTAATAAAATTTAGCAATAAGTGGTAAGAGATAACAAAAGTCTTTGACTCTTCAGTTACTGAGAAGCACTCTCTGAGATAACTCATGGATTCTATCAAAAGCTGTGGAGCAAAATAAAGTCTGTATATCAAGACTGCTACATCATTCAAGAAGAGAAACTATACATAGAGAATACTTGTATTCATTTGAATACATCAAGAGAAAAAGGAAAAAAAAAACAAAATTAAGGAAAGATAAATTTAAAAGATGTTAAAAATAATTCAGTACGAAACAATAAAAACAACTGAAATGAGAAAATAAATCCAAATCTGTTTTCTAAAAAATCAACGCTATAGATAAACATTTCATAAGCTTCATTAAACACATTACTGAATCATAAGCATGAGCCCATTGGGGGAAAACGTCCATTACACAAAATGAATGAGCAAGGTTGGCAGCTAAGTGTATGAAATCTTAGAACATCTCTCTACTCTCAAAATGACCTAAGAAACTAACTGGATACTTTTTAGATGATCTGACTGTAAATATGTTTTAATCACACCACAGGTTAGAAGAGATCACTGTTTCAAAAGCAGTGTTGGGGCATTTGTACATTGTGGAACAAATAAGTTCCCTTCGTCTACTTTCAGTTTGAAAAGATACAGTTTCAACCTCTGTTCTGCTCGTACCTCCTCAGCACACCTCACACATTCCCACACCCCCTCCTTCCCTTTCTTGTCCAATGTCTTGCAGCCATGCCAGGTGGGATGGACCCAGATGGAACACATTTATGCTTTAGTGAATCCACACTGAAATTCTGAGCCTTGGTGTGAGGGCTACTTGAAAGGATTCAGATGTGATATTTCCATGACATTATCATGTAGGGAAGTTCTTTTTGTACCTCATGAACTGATGTCATGCTTTCACTTAACACAGGTATTTATTTTTGTCATGTTCTCAGAGTTGAAATGTGGTATATGCAAATCATAAAGCTGTACAAAAACACAGTCTTCTCATTTCCGATCACATCAGGCTGGATCCTGAAGACATGGTCAGGGAAGAGGCCAGCATGGAGATGGACACTGGCAGAAGGCAGGTGTGGGTGCAGCACTTTGGGGTGCCCGGGGGTCCAGTCCTGAGTCTTCCTGAGCCAGTGTCTCTGGAACTCAAGAGGTAGAAATGTTCAATCAGTAAAGCATGGGCTCTGGGGCCAGAATCTTTGGGTTTGAACCCTGGCCTCATTACTCATGAGTTGTATAGCTTTAGTCAAATTAATTTCCATCTCTGTGCCTCAGTTCCTCATCTGTGAAAAGGTCATAATAATGTTTTTTTCATATGGTTTCTTTATATGGGGACCAAGTGTGTTATGATGTCTAGTACTTAGAACATTGACAACAAGTTCTACATTTAGCTATAATTATTTCAAGCTAGACCATTCCTTGGTGGAGAATCATTTCGATTTATTACACATTTGTTACTTAATTTTTTGATAGGAAATAAGATATAGAAAACACTGAGTCTCAATAATCAGGGTTTTTTCTCATGATGATTATTATGAAGTGTGGGTTTTGGGAACTAAACTTCCAGTAATAATGGTGTGAAGAGGGTGGGAAATTTCCTCTGCAGAAAAAAGAACAAAACTGGGCAAAATATTAAAAAAACAATTTCAGGGTACTGAGAAATGACTGAAAGTAGAGAACAATGAGGAGCATTTTAGATATGAAAGATAGAACAAAATATTCCAGAAAAAATACATAAACAGGTTGGGCGCCTGGGTGGCTCAGTCGTTAAGCGTCTGCCTTCGGCTCAGGTCATGATCCCAGGGTCCTGGGATCGAGTCCCACATCGGGCTCCCTGCTCCGTGGGAAGCCTGCTTCTCCCTTTCCCACTCCCCCTGCTTGTGTTCCTACTCTCGCTATGTCTCTCTCTGTCAAATAAATAAATAAAAAATCTTTAAAAAATAAAAAATAAAAAAAAAATACATAAACAGGCAAAGCTGAAATAAATGTGATTTTTTTTCTTAATTAAAAAAAAATGTATGGCTGCTTAAAGTAAACTCATAACATTGTATTTTTGGAATTATAATATAGATGCATGAAATACGTATGACAAGGACGAGAGGATGTATGGAGTTGTAATGTTGCTAAGTTTCTATATTTAACCAGAAGTTAACATGAACTTGAGTAGATTTTGCAAAGGTAAAGATTTATATTGTAATACCTAGAACAACCACTAAAAAAATATATAGCAATATAGGTAAAAAGTAAAAAGAAAAATTAAAATGGTACTAAAATATTTGTTTAAATAGAGACAGATGAATCAAAGAAGATAAGAAAACATGACCAGATTGGCAGATATAAATTCAACCATGTCAAGAATTACACTAAATGTGAATGGAATAAACAATTGAATCAAAGAAACTAATACATCTCTATTTTCTTCATTTCTGATAGCGGTTTTGCAGATTTTAGTAAAGAGATTTTGCAAATCTTTTGGTATATTTATTCTTAGGTTTTTTGATGTTACTGTAAATACAATTATTTTTATTAATTTTAATATTACATTTTTTGGCTACTAGCACAGATAATAGAATTAATTTTATATATCAGCCTTGTACCTGCAGTCTTATTAAACTTACTTATTTGTTTTAGTAGTTTTTTAGTAGCTTTAGTAGTTTTTTTTTCCCCTTAGGACTTTTTAGGTACAGAATCATGGTACCTGCCACAGAGGTACTTATTCCTTTCCGTTTGCATGCCTGCCATGGTTTTCTTGCCATACTGCACATTCTACACAATGTTAGACAGAAATGGTGAAAACAGACAGCCCTGCCTTATGTGTACTGTAAGAATAAAGCACTAGTCTTTCTCCACTAAATATGCTGTGAGCTGGAGGCTCGCCGTTGATACTCTCTCTCTGGTTGAGGAAGTTCCTGTCGTTCCTTATTTCCTGAGAGTCTTTATCATGAATGGTAGAAATTCTGTGAAATGTTTTTCTTGTAGAAGCACCTGAGGGAACTTGAGGGATAATGTGACTGCTGGAAAGCATGGCTTTGTGGTGGTTGCACAACTATGCACTTCTTTTTTTTTTTTTTAAGTAGGCTCCATGCTGGGCTCCCCCAGTGTGGGACTTGAACTCACAGCTGTGAGATGGAGACCTGAGCTGAGATCAAGGGTCCGGTGCTTAACTGACTGAGCCGCCCAGGCTTCCCTGTACACTTCTATTATAATTTATCTCACTATGCACTTACATGGGCTTGACTTCATTTCATATAAAACACACTCCAATAAAGCTGTGCAAAGGTATCCATGATGAGGGACGATGAGGGACAGCTTTAGACACAGTCAGGATGACAGATCGTTAATCATCACAGGCGTTCAGCAGTCCCTGCAGGAGATGCTGACTTCCATTTAATAATAGCACCATAGGAGGGGACACATGAGCCGGCCCAGGGGTGCCTTGTGGAGCCCTGGGAGGACCTGTGTACCCTAGAATGGAGGAAAGACATCTGCTGCCCTTAAATTCTTGGCATGTATGTGTTATTTCATGAAAAATTATTTTAATAATCATTTATTTACTCCCCATTAGCTTATGTGAGATTGATGAACACATTTGTATCTTCACAAAGGTGGTTTTTAGCACTTATCCTAATGCCCTGGGCATCCTTAGTATGCAACAAAAATCTGTTTAACAAACGAATGAGGGCTTTCTTTAAAATTAACAAGTCAGGAAACGACAGATGTTGGCGGGGATGCGGAGAAAGGGGAACCCTCCTACACTGTTGGTGGGAATGCAAGCTGGTGCAGCCACTCCGGAAAACAGTATGGAGGTTCCTCAAAAAGTTGAAAATAGAGCTACCCTATGACCCAGCAATTACACTACTAGGTGTTTACCCCAAAGATACAAATGTAGTGATCCAAAGGGGTACATGCACCCTAATGTTCATAGCAGCAATGTCCACAATAGCCAAACTGTGGAAAGAGCCCAGATGTCCATCGACAGATGAATGGATAAAGAAGATGTGGTATATATATACAACGGGATATTACTCAGCCAACAACAACAAAAAGAATTCTTGCCATTTGCAAAGACGTGGATGGAACTAGAGGGTAATATGCTGAACAAAATAAGTCAATCAGAGAAAGACAATTATCATGTGGTTTCACTGATATGTGGAATATAAGAAACAGTGCAGAGGATCATAAGGGAAGGGAAGGAAAACTGAATGGGAAGTCATCAGAGAGGGAGACAAACCATGAGAGACTCTTTTTTTTTTTTTAAAGATTTTATTTATTTGACAGAGAGGGACACAAGCAGGGGGAGTGGGAGAGGGAGAATTAGGCTTCCCGCTGAGCAGAGAGCCCCATGCAGGACTTGATCCCAGGACCCTGGGATAATGACCTGAGCCGAGGCAGATGCTTAACGACTGAGCCACTCAGGCACCCCAAGAAAGACTCTTAACTCTAGGAAAAAATTGAAGGTTGCTGGAGGGGAGGTGGGGGGGGGATGGGGTAAGTGGGAGATGGGCATTAAGGAGGGCATGTGATGTGATGAGTCCTGGGTATTATACACAACTAATGGATTATTGAACTCTACATCTGAAACTAAGGATGTATGATATGTTGGCTAATTGAATTTAAATTAAAAAATTACAATAGGGACGCCTGGGTGGCTCAGTTGGTTAAGCGTCTGCCTTCGGCTCAGGTCATGATCCCAGGGTCCTGGGATTGAGTCCCACATCGGGCTCCCTGCTCTGCAGGGAGCCTGCTTCTCCCTCTGCCTCTGTCTCTCTCTGTGTCTCATGAATAAATAAATAAAATCTTTTAAAAAAATTACAATAAAAAATGAATAAAATCTCATGATTTTGCCAAAACAAGAGCAAAAAAAATGGGCATGACTTACCATCTTCTACTTCTAAGATACTGAGCCCATACACTGGAGTTGTGTTGTGAGCTTTTAGGATGACTCCTTGAACTGTGGGCAAACCCCACATCCGGAAGATCTCCCCTCCATTTGGCCAATGTTCCATCCACAAATTTTAAACAGTCTGTACTATGTCAGAGTTGGTAAAATGCAGCGGGGCCACACCAAATCATAGCTTCACCATTGTGTGCTTCTGAATGAAATGGCTTGACTTCTGTCTGAGTTCATCACTGGTACAATGGGAGTCACAGTCACTTGTAAGAATACACAATGGTAGCACAGGGCACCGGGGACAGCACCTGGTTGCAGGTTCTGCCCTGTGTTTGCGTGTGCACACTGTTGCAGTACCTACCAACTCCTCCCTCACTTAAATACACAAGCTTCCTGGGTGGCAGAGCCTTCATGCTTACGGGATTCGTGCTCTAAAGGGTCAGGTAGAGGGGCGCCTGGGTGGCTCAGATGGTTAAGTATCTGCCTTCGGCTCAGGTCATGATTCCAGGGTCCTAGGATCGAGCCCCATGCCCGGCTCCTGGCTCAGCGGGGAACCTGTTTCTCCCTCTCCCTCTGCCTCTCCCCCTGCTCAAGCTCTCTCTCTCTCTCTCTCTCTCTCTCTCTCTCTGTAGCTCTGTGTCTCTAATGAATAAATAAAATCTTTAGAACAATAAAATAAAAGGTCAGGTAGAGTTGTATCTACTGGACAAACGCACAGTAAAGTAAAAAAAGGTATCAATAGTTCCTGTGTCATTTAGACCAAATATCCAAAATACCCACTTTTACTTTTATCTGCATAAGCATTCTGAGCAGAAAGCAAATATTTGAATATACCTGTTACTCCAAGCCTGAACTAAATCTCTCTCTACTTTCACTTCTGGAGCTCTTGATAGTGATCTTTAGAAGAAAATCGTTTTCCCACATGTCTGACGAGCTGCCTCTACTGTGTGTTTGTGGAAGGAAGGTTTCCCGGCTCAGGAGTGCTTTGGGGACAAAGTGGATGGTATTGCCAGCTCATCAAGGGCTGTTCTTTCTCCTTTTTGACTTATTATTTTATGTCTTTGCAGCTTGAATTTCATAAGAAAACTCTCCCTTTGATTGAATCTTTTATAATATTTCTTCCGGCGATAAAAAAAAAAAATCTGTGAGGAGTGTATTTGCAGGTTTCCCATAGTTCAGACAGGTGACAGCCTCTTTTAAACAGTTATTCCAGGTGTTTTCCCCCATGTCTGTCCTGGAAGGGAGCTGAGTTGTGTTTGTCTTGCTTTTCTGGGACAGGTCGACTTCCGACTCTGACGTTGCCCGCTGTCTGCACGTCACTGGGGGCAGTTAATCTGTGGGCGACTCACCTTCTGCCTCTTTTAACTAAAAACAGTTTTGTGTATTTTTCTCAAGTCTAATAGAGATTACATTTGAGCTATGGGATCAAGAGGAGTAAGTTTTATTTTCTTCTCCTTCTCCCAAAACTTCTATAATAAACATGTTTCACTTCTATAAAGAGAAAAAAAAATTTTTTTAAGATAACTTTTATGAGGTTATGGACCTTGATGACTGATGCATAAGTTGAAGAATAAGAATGTGTTAAAATTATACCTTGAAACTGAGTTGGACAGATTAATTAAAGGCATGTTAGGGCCAATTTTGATTTCTAAGAAACTCAAAAAAATAAGCAAAATACACAAAACAGTAATTTTATGACATTTCATAAAATTAGTAAAGTCAGGGATAAGGGAGGTAGGTGTTCCTTTTATAAATAAATAGCAGGGCTTTAAGTTTATATCACTTTTATTTGCAAATCAATTTGAGTTTGAATATAATATGGAAATTGAAGATACAGCTAGCCCACAGAGATTATATCCTTGCGTTTTATCACATAATAAATCACTTCTAAGTCCTCCCTAATGAATGGACGCCTTGTACTCGTACTACCTTTGAATGCATTAGCACGGAAGTTTTATTTGGAGCGTCCTGTGTGCTTACAGTGGTGTGGAGCTGGGCGGGGGACGGAAGGGGCTGGGGAACTGAGGGGAGCTGCTGTGACCAGGACCTGCAGTTTCATTTGCCTTTGGAGCCTCTTGCGAAAATAATTCCAGAGGGCAGAACAGCAGATGGAAATCAGGGCCTCTCCAGGTGCAGGGTCTGAGCAGGCCTTCTGAACCCCCAAGCCTCTCCCTCCTGCTGCCAGCCAACACCTGTTCTCACTGGGGAAGCCAGAGGCAGGTGGGAGAAGGGGTGCACCTGCCCCGGGAGTAAGATGGGGATGAGGCTGCAGGCACATTGTAGGGGGCAGCCCCCTTCTGCTCGGGTGTCCCCAGAAGTGAGCACTGGCAGCAGGCTGCCCAGTCCCCCCAGAGCCAGGGTGAGCAGGTCACCGTCTCCCCTTGTCACTTTCTGCCAGAGAGCGAGCTGCACCGCTCCCAAGTCTGGGACAACCACAGTGTCCCGCAGCCTACCATGCCTACAGAGGCTGTAAAGAGCCCACCAGCACCAGAGGCACCTTCTCCTCTCATCTTCATAGCTCCCTTTCCTGCGTCAGGCTCTGCGTGTGCCTTCAGTCCTGAGCCCACATTTCAGATGCCGTGATGGTGTGAAGCACACAGTATGGAGTGTGAACACAGGGGTGTGATTCTGAGTGTGTGAGAGGCACATCCATGTTGATAAATGGAAAATAAAAGCCAGTATCAGCCTCCGTTTGCACTTGATGAGACCCCAGGTGGGGGCTTCTGTTCATGATGACAGGTGCGTGCAGGGCCGCCAGGAAGCGCCTGTGGGTCCTGTTAACAGGCAACGCTGGGCTGGTGGGGCTGCAGAGACTCCTGCAAGCCTCCAGGTCGGCAGCCCGCTTGCTGGGAAACAGAGTCTATTAGGAGCTCAGCAAGGGGAGGTGAGGAAGGAGAAGGGAGAGCTTTCGTGCCAAGTGCATTATGTTTCCCCAGGAGTGGGCTGCATAGGGATGGTGCACTTGAGGGGACCTGGCACGCGGGAGGGCTTCAATATTAGTGCGTATGGTGGTTTTTCATTTCCAAATTGTGTGGTTGGCTTCATCAATAAGCCAGGTTTCTTTATTTCTTTTTTAATAACTGGGAATTATTAATTCCAAATTCAATTTGCAAAGGTAGAGTTGTAACAGGAAGGATTTGCCTGGTGTTGCACATTTTCCCCATTTTAAATGCTTTTTTTTTTTTTTTTTTTTGCAAGGAAGTCATCCATCATTTCAGGCAAAGCCCTTGTAAGCCCTTCCCTTGTGGACCTGATGGGGTTCCTGTGGTCCAGGGTGCATCTGTTTTTACATCAATATCAACACGAAGCAAAATGTAAGAAAACCCACTGCGTTCCCCTGGCCAGGCAGATTATCGTAGCATGGTTTCATGGGGGACTCTCTTCTCCCTTTTTTCCTGTGCTGTCTCCCTGGCCAGGCTAAGGGCTGAGAGGTTCTCTGGCAGCAGAGCGGACCATACCCTCCCCTGCTCTGAACCAGATGCAGATGGGTTTTTGGCCTCGGCAAGTAACATAACCTCACAGAGGTTCGCTGTCTTATTGTGTAAGCTGGTAGCAAGCCATGCTACACCCTGACCTGTGATAGATTCGGGGTGTGTAGACGGCCGAGAACAGTGAGTTAGGTTGAGTTGAAGGCAGTTAGGACAAAAAGTGTGTGTCTAACTCCAACCTCACCCATCCCCCCCCACCCCAGGTGGAAACTTCATTCACCTGCCAACTTGGCAAGTCTTCCTGAAGGTTTCAAAACAGATCAAATGGAATATGCCCAAACAGTCCTTGCCCCTCACCCACCTGCTCCTCTCTTGCCCTCATAGCTCCGTGCTTGTCAGCTGGTCTCCGATCACAAAATACCACACTCTGTGAGCCTTAACCAACACCACCTTTATCTCTCACAGTCCTGGAGGCTGCAAGTTCAAGATGAGGGCCCAGTGTAAGCCCTCTTGCTGGCTTGCTGTGCCCTCATGAAGCCTTTCCGGGGAGCCAGCTCTCCAGTGCCTTCTTTCAAGTATACCAATCCCGCCACAGTACCCCCACCCTCATGAGCTCATCTAACCCTAATAGCTCCTAAAGGCCCTGCTTCCTGATGCCATCACATGGGGGGCTGGGGGTTCAGCACATGAATGGGGTGGGGCAGACATTCAGTCCACAACATGCAGCACGCGGACATGGTCTCCAGGCGAAGCAGAAGACCCCAAGGCCCACGGCCCTCCACGCCTGCCCGTGCCCCCCCAGGTCCCAGCCTCCATGTGGGGACAGTGCCACCTCCCGCCCTGCTGGCCCTGTGGTGTGGCTCCTTTCTTCTCCTGCCAAGGACGCTGCCAGCCTCCTTGCCAGACCTTGGCCTTGGCCGCTACCACATGTTGCCGAGTCAGCCTCGTCCAGGTGCCCGGAGCCCCCACAGCCCCTCACACCTCAGCTCACCGGCACCCACCCCTCTGAGGCCACGGACCTCCGTGAAGGCCCCTGTCCACATAGGACGACCACTTCCATGCCAGCTCCTCTAGGGTAGGGCCCCGCCTCTGCAAGCCCACCACCACATCGGTGCCTGACCCGGCCCCGTGCCGACCGCACCTTCAGTACCAGCACACAGAGGCAGCATCTCATGTATAAAGATGGGCAGCACATGTCCACACCTCAGAGTCAGAAATGGGCAGCTCAAAGCTTCCCAACCCGTTTAGGAGGTCCGACTTGGATTTGGAATTCACACTGCCGAGGAGGGGTGATTGCTTCCTGTGGTCTCCTGTCTCGGGAGCACTGGAGCATTGGCAGCGTTGGAAACAGGACCAGTGCAGAGACACGGCTGGTCTGCGAGCATGCCGGCTGGCAGCAGGGACGGGGAGGTTTTATCTCAAACCCTAATAAAAAGGAGAATCCACTGAGATGAGAATTCAGACAGTCCAGAGCAATAGGATGACGTGCACTTTTCTGCACATAGAGAATTGCATCCTTTTGTAAATGTTTGTGTCTTAGCCCCCCCAGGACTGTGGAAAATAAATATAATGAAGAAAGGAGGAAAAAAGACCTTTTTCCAAGGAACATGTGAAAACTCCAAAGTTGATAATATTTGAAATTTTAGCCTTTTGGGTATGACATTTATGAAATCCCAGTGTACCCCCAGTCATCTGCACGTGGAGGTGGTCTTGCCAGGAGGCTCTAGGGGGCACAGCATCACGGCTGTTCGCAGGTCAGCTTGCTGCCAAGGTCACGGTGGCTGGGAGGCTGGGGCTGGGGGCCATGAGCATCTCCAGGCAAAGCACACCCCTGAGAGAAGAGCCATGTCAGGTCACGGATTGGGGGTGCTAAGACATAGCCCTTCAGAGGTGTTGGGGGCAAACGATGGGGCTCCTAAGTGTCAGCCCTGCCCACCATGGTTATTTTTTCCAGAAGGACATTGTAAGGATATAAGCCATGTATCTTTTTATGCCCATTTTCTTACCCTCCTCCTTTCAAACTCAGCTCCAGGTAGCGTGGCAAACAAGCAGAAAACTGTTAACTCAAAATCCCTTATGCCTTTAGGATGGAGATGGATAGATAAACATGATGTTTTTTTTCAACCTTTGCAGATAAACTTGTTACTGGCTAAGATTTTTAAGTAAAGGGTAAAAAATGACAAGCTATAGATTTTTGCATGTTGTAACTATGAAACAGTTTTCAAATGAGAGCTTCCTTTTGACGTTTTGATCCAAGGGGCTGGGGGGAGGGTGGCTGCAGGGCCACTAAGTCCCCAACTCCCCTTAGGGGTGAGCCCTAGCCTCCAGGGATGGCTGGGGAGGCAGTTCTGGGGCGCTGGGGCAGGGATGTCCCATAGGCAGAACGCAGGACCTTGATCAGCGTGGTGTGGATTGCACATCTAAATTCTACACTTCGATTTGAAGCAACTGAAATTCACTTGATGTGAGGTGGCAGGACAGCAGAAGGGAGGCAGGGGGGTTCAGCAGAGGTGAGCCTGGAAGTGTCAGAAGCCAGGACAGGCCACCTGTGCTCCACTACCCACAGCGACGTGAATCAGCAAAGGCAATGGAGAGAGGGAGTAGCAATCCAACATTCTCTTCTCTATCTCCCCATGTAACTGGCCTCCACCTCCATTCAAATCGTCACACACCAGTTTCCAGAATTTTCCATGAAGAAATGTCTCTGTGGCCGAGCCCACTGTTTCCTATCACTCTCCATGTGTCTTGTCCAATGTCTATTCGGGATGGGACAATGGCAGACAGCTTCTCGGCAGGAGCCCAGCTTGCCATACTGCAGAGCAGTGAAAGTGAGATTAGAGACATGTGTCTAGACAGCATATTTAAACGACCAGAAAGGAAACACAGATGCCCTAGGCCCCCAATATCAGTTCTAAGTGGTTCTGTGCTCTCTGCTGCATTTTCCTTCTTGATTTCCCCTAACGAGAGCCACGATGCCCCGCGTGAGGGCTTGGAGGCTCTTGTTTTCTGTGCTTATCAGAGCTGGCTCTCATCAGTACACTGCCTTGTCCGAACCAGCCCTCCTCCCGGGATTTAAAGGCTGTCTTCCTGTCAACCAGGTTGTTCCAAACATGTGCAAAAATCTCTTCCTCTGGACGTCCCTTACCAAGGATGACTTCTTTCTCTCGCCTCTTGACAGCCCATCCCTAAAACACTGCATTATAGGCCAAGACCCACAGAGAGGGACAAGCACTGAAGAATGAACAGTGATCCCAAGGACAAGCCGACTTGGAGCTAGCTGGGTCCCTGCAGAGGCACGAGTGCGGGCAGTTGTTGGCCCAGCAACGAGATGAGTCAGGGTCCTGCAGACAGGGCCATGTTCACCTCCTTCCTGGATATTTTTATTCATAGAGAACAAGTTTTCTCTAAGAAAAGCCCTGAGGTCAAACATAAAACCCACAAATGGATACACCCACACACAGTCTCCAGTCTGACAAGCATCGCCCCCTTGGCCACACGCTGCCTCCCATCTGTCCCTTTGCCTCCCTCCCCACCCCAGGCAGTGGGACACATCCTCACGCCTCAGCAGGCACCAAACCCTGGCTTCTTAACTTTGAGAAGGAACCCATCCAATTTGGCTGAAGCTTTTCAGTGGCTGAGTAGAGAGAACAGGGCCAGAAATAGAAGTCTCAAGAACTTTGGGGAATAATAAGAAGGAGGGCTACAGATGGTGAGATATTTTTTAATCCTGTGATTAATTCTTAATGAATCTTTACATTCCCGCAAACAAAACCGAATTAACTCGTATTCCTTCACAGGAGAAAGACAAGACTTCAAAGGAAAATAGTTGCTTTTGGCTCACAGAACAAAACAGAGCAACAAATCAGAACAAATGTTAATATAACCAGTTCTAACTCAGAGGCTGATTGAATTCCAAAAGCTCATTTTAAGCCATTTATGAGGAATTTGGACCAGTTATTCTCAAACCGAACAAATCTATACATCATGGCTGAGGCAGGTGGAATAATGGTCCGTATCTTGTTCTGTCATGGTGTTTGAAATGCTCTGTGCACCGACGCAGGAATGCACTCACATTCTCAACATGGTTTTGTGGGGGAACCGTATGTTTGAGTTCCAGTGGCCATGAACTCATTTTCCAATCCAAGGAAACGCTGTGCAGAGCAGTGCTGGGATGGAGTATTGGGCTGGCTATCCCAGTGAACACAATTCTCTCCCTGAAGGTATTCCGAATTGGGACATGGGACCAGGCAGGAGGTTTTAGACTGGGTTTTCCTGATGCCTGTTGAGAAGATATTGGGGTTCATTGACCAAATACTGGTAAGGCAAGGACTACCATTAGGGCAGAGTGCGGTAGTAGGTGGTTCAGGACAATCTCTGCTCCGGCCTACGTTTTTCTCCATTGTAATCACACCTAAAACCATAGCCTATTCTATCCACCTGCCCATTGGTGTTGGGTTTTGCATCCTTTTAGAAGCTTAGATTTGCCATTTCCATACTCACATTGCTCCTTTTCCCTTTCTTGTACACAACAACTCAGGTATTCTGAGAAGGGAGTACTGTGGGAGGCATGCCTAGCGTCTTATGGTACAAAAATGAGGATATTAAGAGACAGTCATTGTAACTGGGGATAAGGACACCTGGTTTGAATACAAGTGGGAAAAGCAAGGAATTCGGGGTTGTAGAGGCTGGGATTTGCATCCTTGATCCTGACCAAGGCTCTGGGAGGTATCTGCATGTCCACTTTCTTTATTTGACAGATGGAGGTGATAATACCTATCTCTTGGGGCTTGGGTAGCACCAGGGCATTGTAAGAAATGTATGTACATAATTAGCCAGTGTAAAAACTTTTATCAAGAAGAATTATTTAAAACACAATTGAAATAGCACCTATTATATTAAAAATGCATTGAAGGGGGCATGTGTTTCTGACAATCTGACCTTCTAAACCCAAACGTGTAACAATTTTAATGATTGTTGCCACTTATAGAGAGCCTAAAATAGAGATAGCTCTAAATGATTTACATAAGCTAATTTACTCAGTTCTTACACTTCAAATGAGAAAGGGAATGCCATAATCCCAGTTTACAAATGATGTAAGTGACACAGAGAATTTATAAAACATTTGAAGCTTTCTACATCTGCTTAGGGGTGAGATTGGGAGTGGAACCAAGGTTCTAAGTCTTCAGAGTTCACCCTGTTAGCTGCGATGTTATATTGTCTTGCTAATCAACTAGGAAACAGGTAGAAATGCTGGGTACATTATAGTGGTAGGTGTTGAAATATATAGATAAAGTATCAGAAAAGCAACAGAAAATTCCAGCAATGCTGAAGTGTGGGGCCTGAGAAGAAAGGTACAAGGAGAAACTGTTGATAAAGCCTTCTGGAAGGGATGAGATATGGGGAGACCAGGTTGTGGGTGGGGGGGTGGCGAATCTGTGTAAGAAAAGCCGTGGGTCTACAAGGTCTATGACATCATATTAGGAACCTCACAGAATCACATATTCAGTAAAAGGTGGAGGAGGAAATGTGTGCTGATTAGTTCAGAAAGCAAAGTAAACTTGCTTGCCTTGACCTGCAGAGGCTTTGAGAGGAATAAAAGTGCTTCTGAAGAATATGGAATGTGGGCCAGCCTACCAGTTGAAATTTATACTACCTCTATCTAAAAGGTCATGGATTGGAATATAAGTGGTACATAGCCAGAATACCCTTGTGACAAACAAAAGGAAGCAGTAAACCACGTTATAGGGACCTATCTCCAACCCAGACTACCAAGGATTACCAGCTACAACAGCCACCCAAGATGAATCCACAGACTGGCACACAAAAGGAAAACCTGCCATGACAGGAGTCAAAAGACACAGTCAATCAAGTAAGATGTCCAAGAACGTCAGGTGGAAGAAAGTGGGGGAGAGCCTAGGAGACAAGAACATGGAAAATAGTCCAAGGCATGAGGAGAAGGACTTAACCTGTGAGGAAGGTACGAGATAAAACCAAACACCAGGCAGACATGAAAATCACCCAATAGTTGAAATAGAAAATTGAGAAAGGGGAGGGGGGTGGGGGGATGGGTTAGCGTGGTGATAGGTATTAAAGAGGGCACGTTCTGCATGGAGCACTGGGCGTTATACGCAAGCAATGAATCATGGATCACATCAAAAACCAATGATATAATGTATGGTGATTAACATAACATAATAAAATAAAATTAAGAAAAAGAAAATTGAGGAAACAAGGAAGTTATACAAAGCAGGAGACACATTTAATGAACTGCAGGATTGCTCTAGGGATTTACTCAACATTATCTCGAGGCTTGTTTTAGAGACCAAATGAAATGGTATTTACAAAATGCCTTGAAAATTATAGACAGTGAATAACTCTTTTTAAATTATATATATAATTATCTATGTACAATAATAACTGTATATAATAAACATATGATATATTAATTATATAAAAATATATAAATTATATATAACTATATATATTTTTTATTACTATATTATATTATAAATATATAATATATAAAACATATATATTATATATTTATATAAAATATAAATATATAAAATATATATTATATGTATGACATATATATATTTATTGTTAATTATATATATTATATAATATAATTATATATAATAACCATATATATAATTTCCAAAAGGAAACATCAAGATTTCTTAGCAGAAATGAGGGACCAAATTATTCTTATATATTACAAAAGGATTCCTAAAGGAGAAAAAAGAGAGCATGAGAGAGAAGAAAGAGTCAAAGTATAATGGCTGGAAATTTCTCAGAATTAAGAAAAAACCTGAATTCTCCTAAGCAGAAATGTCAATGAATCCAACTGAATAAATGAACGATGTATACACCTAGACACATCATAAAGGGGCTACAAATTCCAAAAAGAAAAACAAAACAAAACAAAACTCTTAAATGTGTCCAAGAACAACAAAAAAACAAAGTTATTTACATAGTGAAAATTTGCCTGACAAAAGACTTCTCAATATTAACAATGGAAATCATGTGATAATGAAATAATCTATAAAGAATTAAAAGAAAATAACCTTCTGCTTAGAATTCTATATCCAGCTAAAGTATTAGTATTATTTAATAATGAGTGTTAGATAATATTATTTTCAGACAAAGATTGAGGAATTTCACCACTCTAAAGCTCTATAAAAGTGTAAGATAAAAACACTTTAGAACGAAGAAAACTGAAGCTAGAATAAGCTACAGGGAGAATAGTTAGTTGTTCAATCTAAATGAGCATCGTCTTTCTAATGCAATAAGAATAATAATGAGTAGAGTTTTCGTACACTGTGATGAAGAACAGTTAAGACGAGAGAGCAATGGTCCAAAGTATTGTTAGGTCACTGATGAGGAAGAACATAGAGATCATGATTAACTTTACATTTTTGGTTAAGTCAATTATATGTAATAAAATCTTGAGTGTGATCACAAAACTTAAAATGATTAAAGGAATCAAGTGGAGTAATGAATATTTGACTAGTACAATAGGAAGAAAAGGAGCATAGAGAACAAACTCACAGAAATAGTGGGAGATATTAACATTCTTCTCAATTATAAGGATACAGTAATTATATACACTGTAATTGGCTAGTTTAATTGAATGAAATATACATCAAATCCTGTCCTCATTTATAATTTTTTTTTAAGATTTTATTTATTTATTTATTCATGAGAGACAGAGAGAGAGAGGCAGAGGGTTAAGCAGGCTCCCAAGGAGCAGGGAGCCCAATGATCATGGGATCATGACCTGAGCCGAAGGAAGATGCCCAACCATCTGAGCCACTCAGGTGCCCTATTTATAATTGTTTTGAACACATATAGAACCATAGTAAAAATTGAGCTCCTCTTGATGAGTGAATCTCATCAAATCCTAAAGAATGTCTATCATAAAGAAGACATATAAAGATAATAGACATTTTAGAATAACAAGTCTAAGGAGAAAAATTTTGAAAATATTGAGAGACACAGAGAGAGACAGATTCAGTTGGTGAGACTCAGGTCACTTACAAGGAGTGACATTAGATCAGCACCAAACTTTCATACGCAAGGATGATGCTAGAGTAACTGAGGAGTAAGATCCTCAAAGGTTTCCAAGTCCTTGGAAAAAATTACTTAAATCTCAGAATCCTACATCCTGCTAAAATCACACTCCAGGGTAAGAGCTAAACACTTCTGAGTGTAAGGCAAACCAACAGAAACTTCACAAACCTCGTACGCTCTCTGGAGGAGTCTCTCAAAATTTACTGTAGCAAAATACAAAATGAATACAATACAATGAGAGAATGTCCTACAATGATGTGCATGTGGCTGAATAAAGCAAGATAATTAATACATATCTGGCAAGAGGTTCACAGAGGATTACGTGGGAAAGACAATAGGAGCAGAGAAGAAACAGCAGTATAAGCGGGCTCTTCCCTTGTTAGAGGGAGGGGGTGAAAGCCAGACATGGATAAAATGCATTTATGGAACCGACATTTAAGGGTAATCCAGAAAAATGTAAATAGGATTTGTAAGTTCAACACTGCTTGAATAAAAATTGGAAGAAACTCTGCTCTCCAAATGCACTCAAAATGGAAATAAAATAAACCACACAGAGTCAGTTCTCCGTGAGTCAGAATAGACAGACATAGCAAATGGCAGAGTTATACCCTCAAGAACTTCATCTTCAGAAAGAGATTATAAAATATAAAATGTTTAAATTTATTGATATTTTTAAAAAGTATAGAGTTCATAATGTAAGTTCAGGCCAAGAAGGGAAAAAAAGAGGATTTTTAAAAAGGAAATAAACAACACTTCTAGAAATGAAAAATACGACCATCCAAGAGAGTGAAGAACATATCAAACAGCATGTTTGATACACGTGAAGAGACAGGAATTAATTGGACAATAGATATGTGGAAATCAGCCTGAATAGACACAGAGAGAGGGAAAGACGGATATTTATGAAAACAACTCAAGTTAACTTAATGGGAGAAGGAAGTTTAACACATTACTAATAGAATTTGGGGTCCAAGTCAGTTTTCCAAGAAGTAGTAGCTAAGAATTTTTCAGACCTGAACAGGGGCAGGTTGAGGAACAATACCAAATCCCAAGCAGAATAAATGAATCAAACACACACATAAACATGTCGCTTTGTGATTTCTTAACATCAGATACCAGGAAAAAAGCCTACAGGAGAAACAGAGAGAAAGGGAGAGATTACATATAAAGGAATGACAATTTCACTGGCCTCAAGGTTTTCACCAGTAACAAAGGGCTGAGGGTATAGAACTGCCAAATTAGGAACCAGAAAACTCAAGACACAGAGAAATGATCACTAACAGACTCTCACAGAATGGCTTTTAGTAATTGAAGGAAATCAGTGATGAGGAAATTGAATTCAGAATAAGGGAGCTGGCTGCTAGAAACAACCATGAGCAATGAAACTGGCTGGGGATGTTAGTTCGGCTGAACAGGTATTGACTGAGTGGAAAACCAGGGCAATTCAATACATCGACGTTTTCTGGTGTGAAAATGATCACGCAGAATCAAACCCACCATGCCCAGCAGAGGCTGGTCCATGGCCACCTCCTTGTCATCACCTCCCACCTGCTCCTCTCATTTGCATTGTTCCGGCCACACAGGTGTGTGTCCCACTAATTAGCTGTGGCACTTTGTGCATGTTGTTTACTACATTCTCTGAGTTTCATTTCCCTCAGCTATAACGTGGGTATAGGAGCCCTTACAAAGCACCAAGTGGATGTTCGTTTGCATCTGACATTTCTAATTCCTTGCAACCGCCAATATCTGGCTCCCAGGAGATGTGACCTCGCACAGTGCGGCCACCCCTGGCCGGCAGGGACTAGGTGCTGTCCAGCACACGGGAAGCCATGGCTTTGTACCAGCAGGAAGAGAGCCCAGCCCAGAAAACAGCACAAAAGTCTCACTTTAAGAAAACCTGTCATCTGACAGCAATCTGGTTGGAGTAATCTCCGTATTAAAACGTTACCTGCAGCGCAGCTTTGGACCCCACCCTCCTAATGCATGGTATCAAATTCACATGCCCAGATGGTTTCTATACAAAGTTCATTCAGTAAAACGAGCCACATCTCCAAACCCAAGTATCTGGAGGCTGATACCAGCCATGAGTGCGAAGGGCCCTAGAAGAAGCTAAACCCGGGCCCATCTCCTTTCTCCTGGTTTGATTATTCTGCGTCTTCCTCTGCCCCTGGTGTCAACAGTGGGGGTGGGGGGTGGGGGTAATTTCCAGCACACGGATGACTCCCTGGCGCCGATTTACCTGGGCTCCTTGCACCAAATACTGTTCCCTTCCCAGTTCCCGTGCTGACCGGGAGCTCCCCCAGTAGGGGAATGCAAATATCTTCATGAAACAATGTCGTGCTAACCTTGCTTTCTGAGGCTCAAATGAAACAATGTATTCAGTGCAGCCTTCCCACTTTCAAAAGAATCCTAAACACTTCATGCCCACCAGGAATAATTGTAGATGCTGATTAACATTTATTAAAAAGGAAAATTTTGACATGAACTAGAAAGTTAGAAAATGATAGAAGGAAGGAAAGAGATGATGAATATAGGAGTTGGCAGAGGGAATGTGTAGGCAGGTGTTGACTTCTCTTCATCCTCTTTTGTGTTTATATTGAATTTTTATGATGCCATAGAGAGGTTTAGGTTGTGGCCCATGCACGGTTGCATGCGAGTACATGCGCACACACACTTTACTTGTGCTGAGAAAAAGATAATGCATTCATATGATGAAATTTTAACTTCCTCACAAATGCAGTAACATCTTGGCCATTGTATGCTAATTTATAATCTTTGATTATTCAACAGGATTAATCGAAGCACTGCCAGGGAAGAAAGACATTACTAACAAAATAACTATGCATATAAATTTGCAGGCTTAAGATAGCAATTTTTTTTCAGACTCTCTCAAGCATATTCAAATTACCCAATTGCTTGTCAACAATTGATATATGCTAATTAAAAAATAAATCAAAGCTCTTTGTTAAAGTATCAACCAGTGTAATTTACATTTCTTTAAAACATTCGATAGTTCAAGCTCTCCATTAATTTCGTCAATGAGATCTCGCTGACTCTAGCTGACTTACACAAATGTACACATGCTTACACCTACACACTGGTGTGCAATCCACCAGCAGGTGACTTCTTAAACCTCTAACTTGTGGGACTTATGGGTGTCAACTTGAACAATTATATTATTATTTCTTCTCACTTTTTAAAATTCTTCTGCTTTTTTGCTTTAGGTAGAATGACCCGTAGCTATTGTTTGGTTATAGGATACAAGTGCTCTTTAATTTTGACTTTTTGACATATCAGAGGTGAATCTCTGCTTTATTCTATACCTCAATGCAGTTAGAGATTTGGATTTGACATTGTGATAGAATTCAGGAATACTATTTGAAAAAATACCCATGAAAGAATCCTTGAAACAGGTGTATCACTGGAAGGTTCAGTGGTTTCCAACTGATGTAGGTAAGCCGTCCTTAGGACAAGTGCATCACTTAAATACAATGTAGCCAGAAGGCAACCGTATAGCTTTACAAAGCCAAGTTCGCCTCCTGCTTAATCCTCCTTCTCAATTTGATGGGAAAACAATTTCTTGAAGTTCAAGCAGATTGTAGAGGACTCTTTCTACAGCTTGAGATGACCATCCTGGCTTTGCCCATTTGCCCTTTTATAGCAGTTAAGTGGTTTGGGACCATTTTCAAGGTTAAGGCAGACCCTTGACTCATGACTTTCACAGAAAGGAACAAGCCAGGAGCTTCTTATTAGGTAAACAGAAGACTGAGCTTTAGGAGACACTTACTAGTGATTTGAAGACTAACTAGCTGTGACCCAGATGCTTGAGGTTAAGGTCCAACAAACGTTGAAAAGCTAAGAATGCACACACCAGACATAAAGAGCAGAAGACAGCTGCAGATGGGGACACAGAGAAGCAAATGCTCTAAAAAGGAGAAATTTTTCACAACTAAATGTGCCCCAGAGGATAGCGCAGGCACTTTTCCTGGCTACTTAAAAAAAGGAATGGACCTCAGTGAGCCCGAGTGGTACAAAGTGGAGGAAAGAATGTGTGGGAAAGGGTGAGCCCAGTAAGATCAGTGTTTTGTGGCATTTCTCAATAGTATGTCACAGCTGTGGTGAGGTTTTCTGCAAGACCATATCACGTTTTAGTTTGTAAAGCATTGTATACACCACTCCTCTCCATCATGGTAGTCAAGAGCAGAGCTGAGAGGGTCTTCTGAGTCTTTATTCTTTTTTTTTTTTAAGGTTTTATTTATTTATTTGACAGAGAGAGAGAGAGAGCACAAGTAGGCAGAGAGGCAGGCAGAGGGAGAGGGAGAAGCAGGCTCTGCACTGAGCAGGGAGCCCGACGTGGGGATTGATCCCAGGACCCTGGGATCATGACCTGAGCCAAAGGCAGCCGCTTAACCGGCCGAGCCACCCAGGCGCCCCTCCGAGGCTTTATTCTGAAGTCAAAGGAGGAACCACAGCAGGATTGGAGGAGGGAAGTTAAGGTGCCCTTAACGTCAGAAAGTCAAGGTTTTCCCACCTCGTTTGCCACTTACTGGCTGAATGGCTTAACTACTAACTCAATTCAATAGTTATTTACTGAGCACGCCATGTGTTCAACCACCAATGTGGAATTTGGAATGCTCAGGAGGGCTGTAGTTTTGCTGGGGCCTTGGGAAAATCCCATAACCTCTCCGGACCTCAGTCTCTTCATCTGAGAAATGGACATTAAATTACTGAATTCTCCAGGTAGCCAAAACTGGAATAAACTGCAGAGAGGCTAAAAGAATGATTCTGGTGGGTAATGAGAAATTATTCTATGCCAGAAACTGTGCTAAATGCCTTATTAATTCTATCACATTTAATATGGAGATGAGCTTTGTCCGGTTGTCTGGCGAGGAGTGAGCTGCCCACAGTGGGATTTTCGGTGCCTGCACTCACTCCATTTCCCGGAGCACTTGCGCCCTTGTCCTGTAAGACGGGGGCCATCAGTGCAGTTCCCGCCTGCGGCACAGCCTTCTGGTGCCTTCTGATGTCCCCCAGCCCCAGCAGGCTCCTGGGATGCGCGGAGAATGCAGGAACCACGCCCCCACGTCGTGCTGGCTCCCAGGCTTCACCAAGACCGGCAGCTGCGGTTTGCCCTGAGCCTTCTCCTGGCAGAGCACACAAGGTAGACTCTATCACCATGCCCGCTTCCAGGGGGGACACTGAGGCATGAGAGCTAGAGCGATCTGTCCCAGGTCAGCAGTGGGCTGGTGGCAGAGTGAGGGGTCCCCTCCTATCTGTGTTTGACCTTGTCCTCTAATGCTTTGGCTGCTTCAGAGGTTCATCATACCTGAGGGGGTGAGGCCACCCCATCCTTCCATTACTTACACACAGTCTCCCTTCACCTTCTCCCTTAAAGACAACACAGCTACACACACACACACTCACACACACCACGCAGCCCCCCACATGCAAAAACACACAAGCACACAGATCCTCACACTCAGACACACAAACACACACTGCACTCACACGCATACACATGCACACAAATACACACACTCAGATACTTTCAGACACACAGACACACACGGGGACACACACAAACATGCACAGGCACACAAATACCACACACACTAAGGCACATTCACACACACACACACACACATCATGTGCACACACACACATGCACACCACACACACATTCAGATACACGTACACACATCACACACAAACACATATACACACAAACACACAAATATGCACCATACACACTCATACACATACACACAGAAACACGCACTACACACACGTACAGACACACACACACAAACACACACTATAGGAAGAGACAAGACATCACACTGTCCTGAGCCCTGGGACTGAGCACAGCTCCCCTGCTCCCTGGTGCCCTGGGCCCTAGCCTCATGGTCACTGTGGCATGTCATCTGCAGCCCAAGCCCCCGGCCCCCGACACAGAAGGAGGGACAGCTGGGGCAGCTGACCCAGAGGTAGTAATCAGGCTGCAGGGTTGGAGGGCCTGGGGCGCACACCTCTCTGCTGTCCTCCCCTGCCTGCTAGGATGCTATCCTGAGCTGTAATCTCTCCTCTCTCTCCTCTGCCTTTCATGATGACTTTGTATGTGGTACATCTTCATCCTTTCCTGAAACTTACTTTAATCTGAAATTAGGTTTCCTGAAATTTCAGAAGGAAACACGATTCAGGAATGATGTAACTTCACAGAAGGAACGTGGTTTTGGATCGAGGCGTCCTGGCTCTTTCCCCAACCCGATATTCAGCAGTCATTGCTTTCTTTTTCTTTTTCTTTCTTTTTCGGTCTGATCTTGTCCCACTCACTGTAGTTTATTCCTACAGTTGCTGCTTCTCGGTGTGGGACCCTGCCCTGCGGGAGCCCTGGTGTGTCTCATTAGGCCATCATGGATCTGTTCAGGGGCCCTTGGGCAATTGTTTCACCCCGGCCCTCACTGCCATGCTGCTTCATCTTGTGTGGTCTCCATCCAACTCCTTGTGGACACAACCTGGGAGCCCCACGCCGCATATCTCATCTGCCTCCTGCCTCAGCATTTTCTGGGATGTTCTGGGTGCCCACACATGTCCAATCTGAATGTACAGTGGTAAGTAATGCTTTCTGGAGAGAATTTGTCACCAGTGAGGGAGCAAGCTAGAGGATGTATTATCTTTCTTTTCTTCCCCAGAAAGACTGTTCTGAGAATAAGTCATTTATATAGCCTCTGGGAAGATGGACCCACAGTTTGAGTAAATGTCTGTATTTAATAAAAATGGCAGTCAGTTGGATGACACATCTTCGTATTGCCCCTCTCCTGCTTCCTGTCACTTATGATAGTAGTAACACAGAGCCCCTCTGTTTCAGGCTCTGCTGTCCGAGGCCAAGACTCTGTGCATCCTTTTCAAAATATGATGTTAGATGGAGATACAAAAACAAAACAACTAAAGGACACTGGGAAGAAAGAGGAGAAGATGGTCACTTCTCACTGGGAAGATTAGAAAGACTTCATAGAAAAGGATCAGAAGCCAAGTGTAGATGTGCAAGTAAATGTCAGCACCCATGAAGTCATGTCAAGCAAGATGGGAGCCTGAGAGTGGTGTCCGCCATGTCCAAGCTGGGCCTGCATGGACATCAGAGATGGGTGTTTTCCCCTCTTTATGTGGCCATGAAGGGACTGGCCTCAGGTTGACTGCTGAGAAGCAGAGCTGATCTTTCTGTCTCCTACAGGGCCAGCATGTTTCCTGATACACAGGGGATATGTGGCCTCATCCCCAACACCAGCCTGTGAATGTTTGCAAGGACACCCCAGTCACATAATGGCAAACACTCTATCTATCCATGGGGTTTTATAATCCTCGTGATGGCTAGAATCTTCCAGATTGGCTTTACCACTTGTTAATACTTGCACATTCTTGAGCTTGGATCCAAGCAATAGCTTGTGGGTAGCAAGCAAGGGAGGTGAACATGGACACGTGTGTTTGTGTTCATGCACATTGCCTCCCTGGAGGAAGGGGGGTTGGACATGATGTTTCAACGCAGGCTATTCTGTCCTAACGCCCAGTTAAACTCTCCTTGTAAGAGTTGGTGGGGAGAGTGACGACTGCCAAGCATCTATTGAGAGATCAAAGATTTTCTCACTGGGATGGCGCCCAAGAGGCCAGGCCGCCCTCCTCAGAAGAGAGATAAGAACGGAGAGCTTGGTGACCACAGTCATGAAGAGGTGGTGTGAGCAGTGTGGACGGTGGTCACCCACTGTGACTTCCTCTCAGTTGGACTCCAGGTTAGAATCATCCCTACATAAAAGAGCGACCCAGGAGGTTCTTAAAACTACTTCTCGGTCCTTTCATTTCTGAGACTGCTGTAGGTAGGGATATTATAGCTTCAGGCCATGTGGAAACAGAACTGAAATCAAAGACAGGACCTCTGGCCTTGGGGAGTTTCTGGGTGAGGCGGCAGCTACTCTTTTGTTTCAAGGATGAAGGTCCCTTTTCTTCTCTAGTCTCTGCTATCGATTTATAAATAATGGCATTGCTGGGGCACACTGAATTTCAGATCTGGAGCAGGCATTTTTTTTCCCCCGAGGGGCCATATGTCCCTGAAAATTGTATGGAAAATAGTTTATATTCCCCACCCTACTCCCATCCATAGGAGAGTTTCCATAACTTTCTCAGATTCTCGGAGGGGTCTGTGACCTGTATAGGATGAGGAACTGTTGATTTAGGAAAAAATGACATTTCTTTATCTGACATGTCCTCAATTTTCCCCCTAATCTGGAATTCAGAAGGAAATGTGATGGCCCTATTCAACTGTTAGTGTGCCTCTGTGTGTGTGTATGTGTGTGTGTGTGTGTGCATATATTTTTTATCAAAACTGATTTTATGAAAACCGAGAAGACAAGGTATCCCTTAGGCTTGGGTCGGCCAATCACTGACATCAAAAGAAAATTATTTTCCTCGTTTAGATATAAAACAAAGATTTAAACTTACTCCCACAGTCGGCTAACTTATTGAAATATTGAAATCAACAAAACCAGGAAGAAAAAGGAAGGTCCTTGATTCAAGTATATTTTTTCCCCTTGATTAGTAGAAAATGCATGGGCAGATATCACAGGCTCTTTGCAGTCAAAGTGCAGCCGGTCCCACGCATAGGCATGCTGTTCTTTCAGTTTTCCTCTCTCTCGAGGTGATGTGCGGCTCGGTGCCTTGACTGCAGCAGGCTGTAAATGATGTATGAAATTAAAGAAAAAAATCCCCTGCCAGGGCACTCAGCCAGACTGTGTTCATGGCTATTTTTGCTGTTGTGGCTCAGGGGGAAAGCAGAGCCTACATGGAGAGAGACCCACTGGGACACTCAGTGATGCTTTTAAAAAATCAATGTTGCTCTTCCTCCTTCCTTTTCCCTTCCCCTCTCGTAGGAAGACTGTCAAACAAAATATTTCAACAGAAACAAACATGTTAAAATAAATCAGCTCATTCTTTAAGCCAGGTTTCAAAACCAACATTTGAGAGAGTCAGTCTCTCTCTCCTTGAACTGGGAAGATGGTTCATCACATGCTCCCTGCTCCCACGCATGGCCTTGACTGGGACCACTGGTCTATGCACGTCTATGATCGCATATCACTTCAACCAAGCGTTTCTTAATGTGTGCCATGCGGAGGTATATCCATGAACTTAGGGTTTATAATCCATTGCACCATCATCAATCTCAAGGCAGTATATAGACTTTGAGCAAGGTCATTAATTAACAAGAATGGAAATAAATCCACCTTTAGAACAGACTTCTTAATAAATTCAAACGTTTTGGTCAACTTTGTAGCTGTGTATGTGATTAGGTTATTTCATTCAAGGAATGATTATTTTATGATTGTCTGTCTTCTCTCACTATAAGGTAGGTTCTATAAGGGTGGAGAACTTTGTCCATGTCACAAATTGTCCATAACTAAGAGGTGTGTAGATGTGAAGGAACGGGGTGTCCTTCTACTTAGTTGTTCCAGGGAAGGTTTGAATAAGAGGGTGATATGTGTGTCTAGTCTCAGGAGCCATGAGAGACAGAACTACATAGACAGGCAGCTGAAGAGGGTTTTAGGTGGAGAGAAAATAGCTAGCGTATAAGATTTTTACAGAAGATCTCACTTGACAAAAATCTTACTTTAAGAGTAAGCATCAGTGCTGCTCATTGTTCCTGTTTACTTACGTGCTCACTTCTTTGGGGGAACTACCTAGGGGTGCAATGCTGAATCGGAGAGGTGTAAGTTTAACTTATTAAGAGACTTCACTGTGTTTCCCAAGGTGGCTTTATGCCCTGGCGGTGTGGGAAGTTTCAGGGCCCCCATGCACTCCCCAGCACTTGTTATGGTCAGCTTTTAAAAAGATGAGCACTAAATAGTGGCATCTCATTGTGAGTTTAATTTGCATTACCCGCATAAACAGTGATGCTGAGCATCTTTAAAGCGCCTACTGGCCATCAGTATTTCTTTTTTAGTCAAGTATTGACCAAATGGGTGTTCTACTCTTTTGCCAATTTTTAAGTTGGTTTGCTTATATGTTTATCATTACGATCTGAATG
Source organism: Neomonachus schauinslandi (assembly GCF_002201575.2). NCBI lineage: Eukaryota > Metazoa > Chordata > Mammalia > Carnivora > Phocidae > Neomonachus > Neomonachus schauinslandi. The sequence continues at coordinate 146,405,983 of NC_058409.1, forward strand.
TTTGTGTCTCCCCAAAATTCATAACCCTCAGAGGTGGTGGTATTAGTAGATGGGGACTTCTGTGGTTGATAAGCCATGCCATCTCTGCTATTTGTTGTAGCAGCCGGAACAGACTAAGACACTTATCATCAGTTTTGAGTGCTCTTTATGAGTCCTGGATATATGTCCTTTTTCAGGTATGCGATTTGACAAAATTTTCTCCCAGACTGGGTCTTGTCTCTTTCTTCTCTAAACAGTCTTTCCAAAAGCAGACATTTTTCATTTTGAGAAGCCCAACTTAGCAAGAGTTTCCTCTATGGATTGTACTTTTGATGTTGTATTAAAATATCCTTGTGTAACTCAAGGTTGCAAAAATTTACTCTTCCATTGTCTTCCAGAAGTTTTTGAGTTTTCAGTTTTACACTTAGGACTATAGTCCATTTCTATACGGAGTTCATTTCTATATGTCATGGAAGGTATAGGTTTAATTTCTTTTTTTTAACATATGGATATTCAGATGTTTCAGCACTATTTGCAGAAAGACTATTCTTTATCCATTAATTGCATCTGTACCATTTTCAAATCAATTTTATATATACGTGTGTGGGTCTTCTATTTTTTCCATTGACCAATTTGTCTATTTCTACAATCTCTTGGTTACTACAGCTTTATAAGAAGGCAAGAAATCAGGTAGTATTAATCATCTAGATCTGTTCTTTCATAAAGTTATTTTGTCCACTTCTAGCCATTTGCACTTCCATGTGAGTTTTATTTTATTTTTTAAAGATTTTATTTATGTATTTGAGATAGAGAGAGAGAGCATGCATGCATGAGCACGAGGTGGGGGAAAGACAGAGGGAGATAGAGAGAGGGAGACATAGGCTCTCTATTGAGCATGGAGCTTGATGTGGGGCTCGATCCCAGGACCCTGCGATCATGACCTAAGCAGAAGGCAGATGCTTAACCGACTGTGCCACCCACGGGCCCCTTCCATACAAGTTTTAGAATCAATTTGTCTATAACCAAAAAAACAAAACTAAACAAAACAAAAAAACAGCTGGTATTTTGATTAGGATTGCTTTGATTTAATTTCAAGCAAATCAACATCTTAATAATACTGAGTTTTCTGACCCTTGTACATAATACAGCTCTCCATTTACTTAGTTCTTCTTTAATTTCTGTAAGCAATGTTTTGTTATTTTCAGTATGCTGGACTTTCGTATCTTTGGACAGATTTATTCTTAATTATTCAAATGTTTTGGTGCTATTTCAATGTTTTTGATGGTTTAATTTCAATTCCCAATTATTTATTGCAAACAGATAAAAATACATTTGACTTTAATATATTGATTTGTATGCTGTAGACTTGTTAAACTACTTATTGGTTCTAGTAAGTTTTTTTTGTTTTAAGAATTTTTTGGATTTTCTACAAAAATGATCACTTCATTTGTGATGGAGAATTTTTTCTTTTCTTCCCTTGCATGGTTGTAGTGGTGGGAACCTCCAATATAAAGTTTAACAGAAGTGGTGAGAGTGATCTCCTCATCTCATTCCTGATCTTTGGGGGGAAGCATTCAACCTTCTGCCTTTAAGTATGATGTTAACCATAGTTTTTCATGGGTGACCTTTATCAGTCGAAGGAGTTTCCTTTTATTCCCAGTGTGTTGAGAGTTTTTATTAGAAGTTTGCTGGATTTCATCCTGTTTTCCTGTGTCTGTTTAGAAAATCAAATGACTTTTTAAAAAATATTTTATTTATTTATTTATTTGAGAGAGAGTGAAAGAGAGAGAGCATGAACAGGGGGACAGGCAGGGAAAGTGAGAAAAGCAGACTCCCTGCTGATCAGGGAACCCAGTGGGGCTCAGTCCCAGGGCCCTGGGATCATGACCTGAGCCAAAGGCAAACATTTAGTTGACTGAACCACTCAGGCACCCCAAAATGACTTTCTTTGTTTTTTAGGTTGTTAATATGGCTAAGTGACATTGACTGGTTTTGGAATGTCAATCCAACCTAACCTTCTTAAGAAAACCCCAACTTAGTCATGATGAATGTTTAATATGTACTTTGTATTCTTTTTGCTATAATTCTGTTTAGAATTATGCATCTACATTCATGAGGGAGTATTGGTCTATAATTTTCTTTTTTGTAATGTCTTTGTCTGGTTTCAGTGTCAGGGTAATGCTGGCCTCATAAAATGATTTGGGAACACTCCCCTTGTTTTCAATTTCCATGAGTTTACATGGAACTAGTACTATTTCATTCTTACATTTTTTTTTTTTTTTTTATTCATGAGAGACAGAGCGAGAGAGAAAGGCAGAGGGAGAAGCAGGCTCCCAAAGAGCAGGGAGCCCGATGCGGGACTCGATCCCAGGACCCTGAGATCATGACCTGAGCCGAAGGCAGACGCTTAACCATCTGAGCCACCCAGGCGCCCCTCATTCTTACATTTTTGATGAAATTTACCAATGAAACTATCCAGGCCTAGAATTTTCTTTATGGGAAAGTTTATGAGAAAAAAATTTTAAGATATTTATTATTTATTCATTTATTTATTTATTTAAGAGAGAATAACAGAGGGAGAGCACGAGTAGGGGTAGGAGCAGAGGGAGAGAGACAAACAGATTCCATGCTGAGTGTGGAGCCTGATGCAGGGCTTAATCCCAGAACCCTGAGATCATGACCTGAGCTGAAACCAAGAGTGGGACACCCAACCAACTGAGTCACCCAGCTGCCCCAAGTTTATGAGAAATTTTAAAAAAATAATGGACACAGCTCTATTCAGATGACTTATTTCTTCTTGAGTGAACATTGACCATTTATGTTTTTCAAGGAATTTGTCCATTTCATCTAAGTTTACAAACTCATTGCCTGTATATTCTTGTTATCCTTTCAAAAGCCATAGCACCAGCAATGAGGCTGCCTCTTTAATTCCTGATATGGGTAAAACCTATCTTCTCTCTTTCTTTAATCAGTCTGCCTCCAGATTCATCAGTTTTGCTGATACTCTCAAATAACTAGCTATTGATTTCATTGATTTTCTCTTTCTTTTAAGTTTTCTACTTCCATGATTTTTCCTCTTTATTGTTTTTTTTTTTTCAGGTATCAACATGTAGAACTAAATATGTCCTCCTCCAACCGGCAGCATTCCACAAATTTTTATCATAGAGTGTTTTTATTTTTATCCAGTTCAAAATGTTCTCCAGCTTTCCTTTTGATTTTTTCTCTGATGCATTCATATTACACACTTTCCAGATGTCCAGGGATTTTCCAGAGAGCCATCTATTTTGATTTCTTATTTAATTAACTGTGGTCAGACAACATACTTTGTAGGACTTTAATTCTTTTAAATTTAGTGAGATGTGTTTTATGGCATTAAGTATAGTCTATGTTGGTAAAAATTTTGTGGGCACTTGGAAAAAGCATGTATTCTGCTCTTTATTGGGTGGGTTTTTCTATAAATGCCAATGAGGTCAAGTTGGTTGATAGTGCTGCTTAAATCTTTTATATCTTTACTGATTTTCTGTGCACTTTATCAATTATTGAGAGAGATAATGCAATACTTGAGTATAATGGTGGATTTATCTTTTTCTCCTATTTTTCAGGAAGGTGGTATTTTCCTGATTCATTGCATGCCTGATAATCTTTTCCTGAATGACTGGCATTTTGAATTCTACCTTGTTGGTCCTTGTATATTTTTGCATTTCCAGAAGTGTTCTTGAGCTTTGTCCTGAGGCATAGTTAAGCCACTTACAAACGGTTTCATCCCTTTGGGTCTTGCTTTTAGTGTTTGTTAGGCAGGACAGGAGCAGTTGTTAGTTCAGGGATTATCCCGTCTGTGGAGGCAAGAGCCACCTGAGTACTCTGCCCAGCATCTCATGAACCATGTGGGTTTCCGGTCTGGATGGTGGGAACAGGCACTGTCCCAGTGCTGTGTGAGCACTGAGCACTGTTTTCTAATCCTGTTGGTGGTTGATAGTTTCCTCAGACAGATGTGTGAATTGATTGGTCCACAGCCCAGTATTTGAGGGAGGTCCTCTATGGATCTCTGGGGCTGTCTCTCTACACAGCTCTATCCTGTCCCTTTCTCTGCCACGCAAACTCTCATGACCTCATCCTGACTCTGGCTCCGTCTCTCACTTGAGACTGTTGACTATGCTCCAGCTATTTCTCTTTCAAGGTAATAAGCTGTGGTTGCTGCAAGGCTTACTTCACTTTTTTCCTGCCTACCAAGGATCACTGTCCTTCATCGCCTGACTTCCAGTGTCTTGAAAATCATCATTTCCTAAATTTTGCCCATTTTTTTCCTTTCAAGGGAAAGGGCATATTCAGTCCCTGTGATTGATTCCACATTGGCCAGAAAGCGGAAGTCAAGAATCTGTGTCCTTAGGTGGAGTTGATGTAAGGTGTGGGATCCTGTGTGTCCCCTGGCCTCTGCTAGTGAGGGACCGGACAGGACTACTCTTTCCTCCAGACTGATAACTACTGAGACCCAGTTGTTATTTCTGTGTATGTATTCTTGAAGCCAGCTTCCTATTTTGTAAAATATAGCTATGTAAAATTAGCTAACACAATTTTTAAATCTACTTATTTTGGCCCATTTAAGTTGCAAAGCATGGCAATCAAGTGGGCGACTGAGTGAGGTGCCACTGCCCATGGTTTGGTGGTGGCTTCTCTAGGGTGCACCTGTCCATCCGCAGTCACGCACACAGACCAAGGGCTTGAGTAGAGTGTTAACGAACATTAGGAGTGCCTACTCCCTTTCCAACTACAATTTAATACAAATGGGAGCTCTTAAATATCCTTCTCATGGCCCTGTGGCTCATCTTGCTCCCCGAACCTGCCTCAGGGCCTCATGTCTGACCCTGAAAGCATTTCTGTGGATGAACCCTGACTGCGGTCTTTATCTGCTATTGATGCCCCAATCACATCCCCTGAACTTATTAATATATCATTGATAAAACCATCAGAAATGAAATAGGACTCATAGGGACGACTGGTACTTCTTCAGTTTTCCAGTCGTTATTATATCCACGTTCATATGTTCTGAGATCCAGTGTTCTGTTTCTAATTCTGACTGGACATAAGAGAAGGAGAGAGGGCATTTTCTCAGCCTCCCCCTGGAGCAGGACACACAACATTTCTAAATTTTACTAGGAAAAGGGATGATCTCCCTCTGATCTCGCTCTATATAAAACACTTCCTTAGTTATTCCTAATTTTCAAAGATCAGGATGACAGACTATAGGATTCATTTTCATTCAGGATTTCGCTTTGACTCAGGATTGAATATTAACTCCCTACAAAAGCACCACTACACAACTAAGATTTTACTTTTTTCTCTATCAGAACTGAATTTCAGGGCCTTGAATGCAAATACCGATTGTGTTAATATAGTCATTCTTCTACCAAAACTATTTCTTACAACTTGTCAGAAGCAGTGTTGGCTAGGTAATAAGTCCAATGCCTGCGCTAATTTCCTTTTAATAAATTCATGTGGGACTATTAGTAGCAAGAGCGCCCAACTCAATCTTCATCTAGAATTTTTAATGCTTGAGTTCCTATCTTCAGACCCCATTTTTCACCAAGTAGTTAGCTCTACTTGTTGGCATCTTCTGCCCCAAAGTTGAATTGATGAAACCTCCATGGTGGAAAATGACCTTCAATAAATATGGTTTCTCATTTCCCATCGTCTTATACTTTAAGGGCAAGTGCTTCCTGCACCTCCTGCCCAATGTTATTAAATGTGCTGGTTGGACAGACAGAACAAAAGTATGTTAGAAGATGGGCACAGTAGAGGTAACATTTTTTTTTAAAGTGAGATATGATTAGTACACACTAAATTACTCTGATATCAAGGGTCCAGTTTGGTGAATTTTGACAACTGTATCCACCTGAGTATACCCGAAATAGATACACAATGTCTCCGCCCTCCCAGAAAATTCCACCTCACTCCTTTCCAGTTGACCTCCCTGTCAATTGGGCCCTAGAACCACAGTCTTATTTTAATCACCATATTTTAGTTTTAACTGAATTTGTATCTCATGTATGTGAAATTATGCAGTAAGTAAATCTCTTTTGTGAGATTTGTCAATCATTGCACATATATTATTACTGCATCTCCATTTTATGGGTATAGCACAATTGGTTATCTGCTTTTCTGTCAATGGACATATGGGGGTTTTTTTTCCAGTTTTTTTAGCTATTTCTTTATATAAGTCTTTTGTTGACATAGGCTTTCATTTTTTTTTTTTTTCAAGTAAATGCATTGGAGTGGAATTATCAGTCTTATTATGCTCACAAATCTCTAATTTGGACCTGGTTCAGTATGGAAGCTCAGCTCTTTCCCATACAGTGTTAACTGGGGCATCCTGAAACCTGGGTTGCCTTGTGTCTCAGGGATGAAACTATCGGAAGGCTCATTCCTTTCTTATCTGGTAGTTGACGTTGGCTGGTATCCAGCACCTTAGCTGGAGCTGACATCCGGAACACCTACCTGTGGTCTCTCCTTGAGGACGTGTCCTCACAACATGCTGGCTAGTTCTAATAGCAAGCATTCAGGAGGACAAGGTACAAGTGCATGATATTTTTATGACCTATTCGGAAGTGACATAGGATCATTTCTGTCATACGCTATTGGTTGAGACAGTCACAAATTTTCACCCAGGTTCAAAGGTAGGAGGGCTAGGACTTGAATTCTACACTCAATGGGAATATTGTCAAAATCATGGTGTAGGAATAATGTGTGGGATGCAGTGTATTTTGTTGATCATCTTTGGAAAATATAATCTGCCATAAAGGCTCCAGAGATACTCTCTTTCTATAAGGCAATATGTACCTCCAAACTCAAAAATATTTATCTATATCATTTCTCTCAATCATCTCACTTGGATATTATCCTAAGGGAATTAAGACCAAAACACTCATAGATTTATGTACAAAGATATTTGTAACAACATTATTAACAATGGAAACAGTTAGAAATCAATTAGAAAACATGTAAATGAAAATATAGAAAGAATTATTTTATGTTGTAGCTTAAGTGTTCCTACTCCTCTTTGATGCTTTTCCTTATAAGAGATGGAAACTTACACCCCTTCCTTTGAGTGTGTCATGGCCTAATGAGTCATTTATACTCAGTATAACAAACAGTATGTCACCTGCATGACTTTGGAAACTGTAACATGGAAGCTGAGACTTACTTCTTGTTTACTCTTTGCTTTCTCTACTTTAGATCTCACACTTTGTGGGAAGTTGCCTGCCATAGTAGGACGAGAGGGCCACATGGTGAGCCATGTGAAGGAGCTCTTAGAAATGGATTCTCCAGCCTCAGTCAAGCTTTCAGATGACCACCGCCCCCACCTGCTATCTTGACTGCACTGTGACTGTAATACTTCATCTCCTATGTATAGACTTTGAGCTAGAACCACTCAGCTAAGCTGCTCCCAGATTCCTAATTCTCAGAAACTGTGTTAGATAATAAATGTTCATTTTAAGCTTTAATTTTTTTAGAATAATTTGTGATACACCAATAAATAACTGCTAAATTTTACAACATTCCACTCAACAGAATGCCATGAGGCTACTGAAAACAACATTTCATAAGATTAGTCTATGATATAGAGAGTTATTCACAATATTTCTAACAACAAAAACCAACCAATTCAGTATATGTAGTGTAATCTCAATTTCTTTTTAAAATATAAATCTAGGCTAAAAATCTAGGCTAAAGAAAAAAGAAGATAGCAGGAGGGGAAGAATGAAGGGGGGAATTGGAGAGGGAGAGGAACCATGAGAGACTATGGACTCTGAGAAACAAACTGAGGGTTCTAGAGGGGATGGGGTGGGGGGATGGGTTAGCCTGGTGATGGGTATTAAAGAGGGCATGTTCTGCATGGAGCACTGGGTGGTATACGCAAACAATAAATCATGGAACACTACATCAAAAACTAATGATGTAATGTATGGTGATTAACATAACATAATAATAAAAAAAGAAAGTAAAAAAATAAAATAAAATATAAATCCATACAATGAAATAAAGATTGAAGGAAAAGAACAATTAGAAATTGAGATTATTACAATGGTTAAACAAATTATCCTTTATTACTTGGTCTGAGACAGAATCCAATTTACTACTTGTGCAATCATATCATGGTTGTATAAATAATTGTTAAGTTTCTAATCCTTGTTTTACTTATCTGTATAATGTAACTAATATAATATTACCTAATTCATGAAGCTTGGGAAGAAACAAATTTGAAATGTATAAAAACTACTTAGTTTCCAGATTGTGATAAGTATTTAACGAATGTTAGATAATTTTCACTATTACCACAGGTAGTAAATAATTATTTCTGTAACTCCCATTTTCTAAAATATATTTGTGTTACCTTTATGGCTATTAAAAGTGCTCTTTAACAATGTTTCCTAGAATGTTAATTTCTATAACCTTGTGTTCAAGATACTCTAGGTCCTTCATCCCTTTGCTCCCAGAGTTGGAACATCTGAAGCACGGCAGAAGCTCAGACTAGCAGCCCTGGAGGGTCCTGGCTATGCTGTGACCCAAGTCCTCAATGTGCCAGTGAGCTGGAGAGTCAGTGGCATCGTGAGCTTGTGAAGCAGCTGCAGCCTTGGAGAAGAGTCAGCCTGTGCACAGCACAGTCCCATCTGTGTACTTGGATAACAAGACCCAGCAGCTATTTCTGGAAAGCGAGGACAGCCCAGTCAATGAAGCCTCTTGCTGTAAATCTCCTGGGCTGGTGGGGACATTTTTACATAAGCAAGGCATCCCCCTTCATGGATTGCATCAGCTCTAGCAGACTGTGTATAAATACTCTTATAAACGTACATCGGTCTTCATTCTGACTTTTTTCTTTATTCTTCCATGTGTAAGGGGACCACGTCCATCAATATAGTTGTATAAAAAGGACATAGTGGGGACGCCTGGGTGGCTCAGTTGGTTAAACATCTGCCTTTGGCTCAGGTCATGATCCCAGATATGGGATTGAGCCCTGCATCAGGCTTTCTGCTCAGCAGGGAGCCTCCTTCTCCTTTTCCCTCTGCCTGCTGCTCTGCCTACTTGTGCACTCTTCTCTGTCAAATAAATAAAATATTAAAATAAAAAAAGGACATAGTGTTAACATTTCCTGTTTTTCTTTTAACCAGAACTTAGAGATCATGAAGGTGGGGATCACACCCTCTAACTCTATAAATCCAACTTTTCATAATTATTTTTATTTTTATTTTTTTATTATTTTTAAATTTAATTTAATTTAATTATGTTATGTTAGTCACCATACAATACAAATGACACTACAGACAAAGCACTGATTTCCAAGATCTCTAAAGAGTTTCTCAAACTCAACACCCAAAAAACAAATAATCAAGTCAAAAAATGGGCAGAAGACATGAACAGACACTTCTCAAAAGAAGACATACAAATGGCTAAAAGACACATGAAAAAATGTTCATTATCATTAGCCATCAGGGAAATTCAAATCAAAACCACACTGAGATACCACCTTACACCAGTTAGAATGGCAAAAACTGACAAGGCAAGAAACAACAAATGTTGGAGAGGTTGTGGAGAAAGTGGCACCCTCTTACACTGTTGGTGGGAATGCAAGTTGTCACAGCCACGTTGGAAAACAGTATGGAGGTGCCTCAAAAAATTAAAAAATAGAGCTACCCTATGACCCAGCAATTGCACTACTGGGTATTTACCCCAAAGACACAGATGTAGTGAAAAGAAGGGCCATATGCACCCCAATGTACATAGCAACGATGTCCGCAATAGCCAAACTGTGGAAAGAGCCGAGATGCCCTTCGAAAGATGAATGGATAAAGAAGATGTGGTCCATATATACAATGGAATATTGCTCAGCCATCAGAAAGGATGAATACCCACCATTTACATCGACATGGATGGAACTGGAGGAGATTATGCAAAGTGAAATAAGTCAAGCAGAGAAAGCATGGAGGACACTAGGAGAAGGAAGGGAAAAATGAAGGGGAGAAAATCAGAGGGGGAGACGAACCATGAAAGACTATGGACTCAGAAACAAACTGAGGGTTTCAGAGGGGAGGGGGTTGGGGGGATGGGTTAGCCCGGTGATGGATATTAAGGAGGGCACGTACTGCATGGAGCACTGGGTGTTATATGAAAACTACATCATAATTATTTTTAAAAATAAAAATTGAAAACAAACAAAAATAAGCCTCATGTTATAGATATGGAGATACTCTACTTAGATTTCCTTGGAAAATATAATTGCAGAAATTCAATTATAAAAACAAAAATAAATGAACAAGGAGTGTACTTGCTGTTTATTTTTTTATTTAAATTCAATTTAATTAACATATAGTGTATTATTAGTTTCAGAGGTAGAATTTAGTGATTCATCAGTTGCATATAACACTCAGTGCTCATTCCATCAAGTGTCCTCCTTAACGCTCATCATCCAGTTACCCCATCCCCCCACCCACCTGCCCTCCAGCAACCCTCAGTTTGTTTCCTTGAGTTAAGAGTCTCTTGAAGTTTCTCTCCCTCTCTGTTTATATCTTATTTTTCCTTCCCTTCCCCTATGTTCATCTGTTTTGTTTCTTAAATTCCACATTTGAGTGAAATCATATAATATTTGTCTTTTTTGATTGACTTATTTCACTTAGCACAATACCCTCTAGTTCCATACACGTTGTTGCAAATGGCAAGATTTCATTCTTTTTGATGGCTGAGTAGTATTTCATTGTGCACATGCACCCATCTTCTTTTTTTTTTAATTTAATTTTGTTATGTTATGTTAGTCACCATACAATACATCATTAGATTTTGATGCCACTGCGCCCATCTTCTTTATCCATTCATCTGTTGATTGACATCTGGGCTCTTTCCATAGTTTGACTATTGTGGATGTTGCTGCTATAAACACTGGGGTGCATGTGCCCCATTGAATCACTATGTTTGTATCATTTGGATTAATACTTAGTAGTGCAATTTCTATGTTGTAGGGTAACTCTATTTTTAACTTTCTGAGGAACCTCCATGCTATCTTCCAGTGTGGCTGTACCTGCTTGTGTTCTCAGCAACAGTGTAGGAGGGTTCCCCTTTATTCACATCCTCACCAACATCTGTTATTTCTTGAGTTGTTAAATTTAGCCATTCTGACCAGTGTGAGGTGATATCTCATTGTGGTTTTGATTTGTATTTCCCTGATGCTGAATGATGTTGAGCATCTTTTCATGTGTCTGTTGGCCATTTGGATGTCTTCTTTGGAGAAATGTCTGTTCATGTCTTCTGCCCATTTCTTGACTGGATTTTTTTGGTTTGGGGGGATGTTGAGTTTAACAAGTTCTTTATAGATTTTGGATACTAGCCCTTTATCTGATAAGACATTTGCAAATATCTTCTTCCATTCCATCTCAAAAATATAAGCTAACCTTACACCTAAAGGAGCTGGAGAAGAGAACAGCAAATAAAACCTAAACACAGCAGAAGCGAGAAGAAGAGAGATACTCGCTGTTTATTGATGATCACTTTTCCCTCCAAAAGCGACTATTATACAGCACATTTACATCTTCCTTGTGTACTCTTGAGTTCTCCTGAGCACTTCGGGATGGCATTCTGCGCTTCAGCAATAATGAGGATGTGATGGAATTGCTTCTTGTCCACCAGAGACTAGCACAGAGTTCCAAAAAGAGCATCCCCAGGTGCACGTGGATTTAAATTTATTCCTGCTTCATCTTTTTGTTTATCCACTGAGTTTAAAATGCCTTGCTGAAGTCAAGACACTCTGTGGAGACAACTTTCTCGGGATATTCCATTCCAGCAAGTCTGTCAAAAACCAAAAAACAAAAAGTCAACATGTGAGTTTGTTCCTCTGAGTTTTAATGACTATTAGTTACTAAAACTAGTGACTACTAGTGTTACTAGTACTAGTGATTACTCCTTATTGCTGTGATCTGACCTTGTCCCCACTTACTTACTGGTTCTTCTAGAACTCTACAGGGGACCACTTATAATTTATAAATCTCTTATGCTAACCATTTAACTTTTCTTCATGAAAGATACTTAGTAATATTTCAGTGATTACTTAATGTGCTCTGCATCATATTATAAATTTATTTCCATGGACCAGACTGCAGCTAATCTCCCCGAGGCATCAAGTGTTATCTTAGTATGTGCTCCTCTATTTTCAAGGGCCCTCTAGTGATGTTTATTCTGCCTTTCCTATTGGCGGTGAAAGACATGAATGTGGATTTCACTATGTGTGGTTTTCTTCTTTCAAGAGTCACATCCCCTCTGGTTATGCCAACTTGTAGTCACTTCCCAAGGCCTTCAAAAGTTGTCTATCACGACTTGTGTGTCTAACACACAAAGTTTATCACGGTTCTTGGCTGGAAAGTTAGTCCAACACAAGGAATTCCTCTAGGAAGGAGCTCTAAGAAGGAAGGAGTTGAGAAAGAACACCTTTTTTTTTTTTTTTAAGATATTTATTTATTTATTTATTTATTTATTTATTTATCTATTTAGAGAGCTTATGTAAGTGGAGAGGGAGGCAGAGGGAGAGGGAGAGAGAGAATCCCAAGCAGGCCTATGCCCAACGTGAGCTGAAACCAAGAATTGGACACTTAACACATTGATCCACCCAGATGCCCTGAGAAGGCACCTCTTCTTAATATAGTTTCTATCATAGTTCTGTTTTAAAAATGTAGCAATTGTATTAATATGAAAAATACAGTCAATTTTCACTATTCTCAATAGTTATGTTTTGTAAAGTGGCCATAATTACTGAATTACTGAATACGGAACATTGTTTCCTTGGCACATAGAGAGTTAGGTTCCTGTCAGCCCATATTTTCAGCAATCAATCAACACACAATCTTTTTGTGTTTCTATAAAGACATCTTATTTGATATACAATGTTGATTCTTTAACATTAAAGTCATGGCCAACAGCACTACAACTCATGCCTGAATGAAGCTGACCTCATGTATGTATTGTCTCCATCGGGCACATCACAGCCTCCTCATGCTTAAGAGCACAGACAGCACTTCTTCATTATGCTCGGGGTAACGTTAAACAGCAAAATCACCAACAAAAAGGCCCACAACACAACCAACACAAAATATATTATAAAAAGCACACTTGTTGTCAGTAGGAAAGCTAAAACTGAAAGGCAGAATGTTGTCTTGTTAGGCCACGAGAATGCTGGGAGTAATGATTTGGAAGTTATCAATAAATTTTAGTAAGTTCAGTTTTTTCCAGACTTTATTTTGCCTTATGCTTCATTTTGTATAGTTGTTATTCCTATGTTCAAATTCATTGATTTTTTACAGTATTTATTTATTTTTGTTAATATTATCAGTGAAATTTTCCTAATACCCAAAGAAGAGAATTTTTTAATACATGGGGCTTTTCATGGGTATGACTTGTTTTCGTCTCTGCAAGTTATGTGTAGTTCTTCTTGATATCCTCAATTGTTCTTCTCTTTGTATTCATGTATTCTGAGCATAATATAAATACTGTTTTAAAGTCTTTTTGTGCTAATTTATAATCTCTCTTGTTTCTGAGTCTGTTTTTAGGGGCTTCTTTTTCTCCTAGTAATTGGTGGGACGGTTACATGCTTATTGTCTTATCTAATAATTTTTGGTTGGATTCAATGTGAATTTATAAATTTGAGTTTTGAATATTGTTTTATTGCTTGAAAACGTGTTGCACTTCAGTGGGCATATAACCAGGCACTTTACAATTTATGGACCAGCTTGACCCTTTTGAAGCTAGGTTTTAGGAATTTATTTGGATACGTCTAGAGTAGCTTTTACTCTAGGGTTATTTTATCCCTACTTCTCTTTGGGTGACTTCTATGTGCTTACTGATTTCCTGGGATCTCTACAAAATGCCCAGTGTGTTCAAAAAGAGAATTTCATACTGCCTGATAAGGAATGCAAATAATTCTTGCCTTTGCATGGGGACTTTTACACTTCCCTGGAATTGTTCAGAACCTGGAACTAGTTCTCCCAGTCTCATGGAGTTCCTTCTCTTGCTTGAGCAGATGAGATTCAGCCGAAGACTCAAGGGGACACTCTCTCCCTCCACTCTGTTACCTGCCCTGCATATTCCACACCCGCCTTTGCCTCCTTCAAGTGCTGTCTCTTTCTCTTGAACTCAGTAAGACTATGATTTTCTCCTTGGGTCCCTCTCGCCAGACAGAAGCCTAGAATTTTCCTGCAGGCAGAAATTGATGACAGGAATCTCTTGGTTCTTTCTTTCTGAGTTCAGAGTTCTGTGCTGCTTATTGTCCAATACCTTGGATGTATTTTGTCTAGTTTTTATTTCTACTTGTTTATGGTGGGTGGGCACATCTGACACCATTTATCTTTACACAGGTGTAAGCCTGCACTCCTTTGCAAATTTTTAGTTTTATTTCTCATCTTTAGATTTTTTTTTTTATCCCACTTAGCATTGGTCTTTGTATAAGGTATACTCTAGTATTTAAATTTTATATGCACTTTTTCTTTTTTTGGATAACTACTTTTCCTCATGCTTTTTACTAAAAATGCCAACATTTCTCCACTAACTTGCAAAGCTGCCTTCGCCATATACCAGTTTCCTATACGTGTGTGAGGGTCTGTTTCTGGGCTCTCCATCATGCCTTCTTTGTCTCTTTTTCTATCCCAGTGCTAACATCACACTTTCAGTCACTTTTATTTTATGAAAAATCTTGATATCTAAGTCTTTCTAGCCATGACATATTCTCTCTCTTCATCTAGTTATCTCTTATTTTATGTCTTTTAATAATATGTCGTATTTTGACCTGCAAAGTTATTGCACGTCATTGCTAGACTTAATCCTTGACAATGTATTTGTTGTTTTGTAAATAGTATTTTTTTTAAGATTTTATTTATTTATTTGAGAGAGAGAGAATGAGAGAGAGCACATGAGAGGGGGAGGGTCGGAGGGAGAAGCAGACTCCCTGCCGAGCAGGGAGCCCGATGCGGGACTCGATCCTGGGACTCCAGGATCATGACCTGAGCCGAAGGCAGTCGCTTAACCAACTGAGCCACCCAGGTGCCCTGTAAATAGTATTTTTTATAATTAGATTTTCTGTTTGTTGATGGTTATTTAGAATGCAATCCATTTTCATAGATTGATTTTTACACCTAGCAACCTTCTGAATTTTCTTTAATTCCAATAATTTAGCTCTAGTTGCTCCAAGGTTTTCTATGAATATAGATATATTGACTCCTGTAGTCTTTAATATTTACCTCCTTATTCTTGCTTAACAGTGTTGTCTTAGACACCCAGAAAAAAAATTGAAAAAAAAAGTAGTGAAAATAGGACTTCTGTTTTTGTTCTTGACATTAGAGAAAATTCTATCATCATTTTACAATCAAATATGGGATTCATTGTTGTTTTTAGCAAATATTATTATAATAAGGAAAATTCTCTACTTTCTAGGTTTTAGAAAAGCTTTATTTTGAATATAATTGAATTGAATTAAGTATAATTACTGTATGTCTAAATTAATTGTTTTCCATCTACGTTTTGAATGACAATAGATTTTATAATGCTCTTGTGTTCTTGGTATAAAACAACTATGTTCATGATACATTATTTTTTTAATGTACCACTGGATTTAGTTTGCTAATATATTGAATATATTGAATATTATTGCTTCTGTGATCAACAGTGAAACCAGCCTACAACATCCTTTTCTTACGATGTCCTTGTCCCTCCTTTGAACAAACATTATTAGATTTGAACCCAGCTTTTGTATCCTAGTCCTCGGGATAATTTCTATAATATTAGAATATCTGGTTTTTGAATTATTGGTAGAATTTTTACCGGAGGACCTTTTTTGTTTTGATCGACCTTGGTTTTTGGTAAAATTTTAAATACTGGTTCTACTTATTGACAAGTATATTTTTACCCAGGTTGTTCTGTTTCCTCCTGAGTTGCCTTAATATAATTGTTCTCCCATCCCAGGACACTGTCTTCTTAATTTCTTAATTTCTTTTTATTTATTTGTTTATTTATTTATTTATTTATTTATTTATTTATTTATTTGTCGGGCGGGGCGGGGCGGGGGGGGTGGGCGGGGAGGAGCAGAGGGAGAAGGAGAAGCAGGCTCCCCGCTGAGCAGGGAGCCCGATCCCTGGGCTCAATCCCAGGACCCTAAAATCATGACCTGAGCTGAAGGCAGACCCTTAACCAACTGAGCAACCCAGGTACCCTTAAATTCTTAATTTCTTTCTTCAAATTTATTTTCCACACTGTACCTTGTAATTTTTCATTTTTAAAAACCTTAGGAATGTTTTCTAAAAATGTTTTACTTTATCAGTTTCCCCAATAGTTTTATTTTATTTTATTTTTTCTCAAATAGCTATCTTCTTGAGTTTTTGTCTCTTTTTTAAAAATACATTTATTTGTTTTGTTAATTTCTGCTGGTATCTTATAATATTCCTTCTACTTTGTTGATGCTTATTCATTTGCTTTTTTCTCTAATATATTGATTTCAGTAATAATGTATTTTCTATCAATCTTCTTTGCTGATGTTAGTATAATTCCAAATGTCTTTATAGTTCTTTTTTTTTTGAGAAGTGGTATTTTTATTATCATTTATTTCTAGATATATTCTAATTTTGATTATATTTTCTCCTTTGAGTGATGGGTTCTGCCCAAGTTTGTTTTGAAATAGCCTAACATGCATTATTTTAAAAATAAATTGCAGTTTACTTGCACTGTGGTCAGAAGAAATAGTCCGTGAAACCCTCTGTGATGAGTTTTATGGTCTAGATAACAAAATCAATATTAACAAAGGTTCCACTATTAGTCAATGTTCTATAGATTTTTTTTTAAGTCAAGATGTTTTATAATTGCAACATTAAGCTGGCCTATATTTTATTTCTATTCCATATATTTATGTCTCAATTACTGGAAGAGACTGTCTTAATAATTTCCCACAGTAATAACACATTTTTCATTTTCCAGCTGTAGTTCTGTCAGTTTTTGCCTTTATATGTCCTGAAGCTCTGATAGAGATGTGAATACTGAGTCATACATGCCAATATTTAGAATTTTCCTGAAGAAACTTACTATTGTCATTATGTTGATATTTTTATCTTTGTTGATACTTTTGTCTTAAAGTTTACTTTTTCCTATGTTATCACACATTTGCTTTGCTTAATATAGCCTTTGTTTTGACTAAATTTGGTTTAAATTTGTCTATCCTTGTACTTTCAAAAGCTCTGTGTTCTGCCTCATTCAAATGTCGGTACAGAACTTGAGTAGACATTTCTGTATGGAAAATTCACAAATAAGCCTGTGAACAAATGTTTGACATCACTAATCATTAGGGAAATGCGTATTAAAACCACAATGAGATAACACCTCACATCCATTGGGATGTCTATTCAAAAAAAGAAAACACAAAGTAGCAAGTATCCAGGAGGATGTGGAATAGTTGAAACCCTTGCATGTTGGTGAGAATGCAAAATGATACAGTTGCTGTGGAAAACAGTATGATGTTTCCACAAAGGATAAAAATAGGATTACCATATGATTCAGCAATTCTACTTCTGGGTATACACCCAAAAGAATTGACAGCAGGGTTTCAAAGAGATTTTTATACATCAACGTTCATAGCAGCTCTATTTACAATGACTAAAACATGGAAGAACCCAAATATCCACTGACAGATGAATAGGTTAGCAAAATGTTGCAACGACGTGGATGGAACTGGAGGGTATTATGTTGAGTGAAATAAGTCAAACAGAGAAAGACATGTATCATATGATCTCACTGATATGAGGAATTCTTAATCTCAGGAAACAAACTGAGGGTTGCTGGAGTGGGGGGGGGGGGGGGAGGGATGGGGTGACTGGGTGATAGACACTGGGGAGGGTATGTGCTCTGGTAAGCGCTGTGAATTGTGCAAGACTGTTGAATCTCAGATCTGTACCTCTGAAACAAATAATGCAATATATGTTAAGAAAAAAAAAAGAAGAAGAAGAAGAAGGTAGCGGGAGGGGAAGAATGATGCGGGGGAAATCGGAGGGGTAGACGAACCATGAGAGACGATGGACTCTGAAAAACAAACAGGGTTCTAGAGGGGAGG
Organism: Neomonachus schauinslandi; assembly: GCF_002201575.2. Lineage (NCBI taxonomy): Eukaryota > Metazoa > Chordata > Mammalia > Carnivora > Phocidae > Neomonachus > Neomonachus schauinslandi. The sequence goes on from NC_058409.1 coordinate 146,424,077, forward strand.
GGGGTGGGAGGATGGGTTAGCCTGGTGGTGGGTATTGGGAAGGGCACATTCTGCATGGAGCACTGGGTGTTATGCACAAACAATGAACCATGGAACACTACATCTAAAACTAATGATGTAATGTATGGGGATTAACATAAGAATAAAAAAATTTAAAAAAAGTGTGGTATGTACATTCAGTTTAATATTATTCAGCCTTAAAATGAGGGGAATTCTGACACAGGCTACAACATGGGTGAACATTGAGGACATTATGCCAAGTGAGATAAGCCAGTCACAAAAAGACAAATCTGCATGACGCCAGTTACATGAAGTACTTGCGTTAGTCAAAATAATGGATACAGAAAGTAGGTTGACGGGGGCTGTGGAGAGAAGTGGGGAGTTATGGTGTCATGGGTGTAGAGTTTCAGCTTTTTTAAAAATTTTTTTAAATGTTTTATTTATTTATTCATGAAAGTCAGAGAGAGAGAGAGACGCAGAGGCAGAGGGAGAAGCAGCCTCCCCGCCCAGCAGGGACCCCATCCCAGGACCCCGGGACCATGACCTGAGCCGGAGGCAGACGCTTAACCATCTGAGCCACCCAGGCGCCCGAGTTTCAGCTTCACAAGGTAGAAAGAGTTTTGGAGATGGGTGGTGGTGATAGTTGTACAACATTATGAACTTAAAAATGATTAATATGGTAAATGTTATTTGTGTTTTATAACAATAAAAAAATGGAAAAAATTGTAACATTTCCCAAACTGATTAATCACAGAAATCCCCCCCGATTACCACGCTGCTAGCAACAGCTTAATGTCTATGGAAAGCTCTGGCAAGGTTTGGAAATCATGCTCGGACAGGGACATTATATCCTGACCCTAAAATCAGGTCAAAACAATTTCTCCTCAAAGGCCCTCAGATTATGTGTTTAGTTCCTTTCAGAGAGTGACACCAATACATCTCACCCTTTATGGGATTAGGGAGATATCTTCTGCATATCAAACTGATAAACACAGAGACAGAGAGAGAGAGACAGAGAGAGAGAGAGAGTCATTATTTCTTTTCCAAAGCAAGAAGTGCTGCTTCTCTTAGGTTAGATACTTGACCTTCAATTCCGTGGGAGGGACAATTCTTCTCCCCACAGAGTGCAGACAGATGGTTTAGAGAAGGCCGGTCCTTCCTCAGGAGCGTCATCTCTCCCACATCAGGAGGCTCCACAGATAAGTGAGCATTTGCATTGTGCTTTTCCACAACTAAGACATGTCCCAGTGAAGAGCTAATGTGAATCCGGGTGGCATTACTATGCCGTCCCATACTGCTGATTCTTTAAGCCACCCTAAACACTTGGGTATGTACTTGGGTAAAACCTACTTGGATTTTTTAGTATTCTCAGGTTTGCCAGGGAAAGGACATCTTCCTGCATGTGGGGTAGATGGACATAGTTGGCAAATGAGACCTCTAAGGCCCATCAGACAGATCCATTCATCCCTTCCCTCTCTTCACCTTCCTCACTAGCAAACACCAGGTGTGCAGATGACTCTGGAAGGCTCTGAGGGAATTGCCACAGAAGGTAAACCCATGCTTCTTTGTTGAAGGGAGTGGAAAATTGAGAAAACAAAAGGATGGAGATGCACAGGAAAGGAACATGTAACTCTGTTCAGAGAAACAAAACCATACACATCTTCCCAAGGACCAGCACTTGGAAGAAGACAAAGGATGGATGTGGGAGGTCCTTAGAGTAATCGGGGACAGAGCTTAGAATAACTGCAGGAGTCCAACAGGGGACACTTGGTCTGTCTTTGAATCTTTGCTGAAGTGAGGTGTGGACAGTGGAGAGCCAGGTTGAGCGGCAAGCCTGTGGGGAGCACCGCAGGGGGATGAGCATGACATGCAGATGGGAGAGCAGCAGGGACAAGGTGATTACACAGCAGGTTTCTGTGCTGGAATCAAATAACTTTAATTGCATTTAACAGAAGATTTTAGCATAGGTAACAGAGGGTCAGTTAATAAGACAAATTATAGCCAAGAGCTGGGGTTTTATTAATTTTTAGAGGCATTGCTGAGACCATGTGAGACGCTGTCAAAAGAAGTCGAGATCAAGATGAGGCCTGTTGAAGAGAATTCCCTCTGTCTCTGCCATGCTGACCAGGGCTCTGAAATATGAGAAACGGGAAAGGGTTTGAAAAGTTTCCCTGGCAGCTGGTAGGAGATGGGTTTTGGGGAGAGAAGAATTGACCATGAAAGAGGACACAGATGGAAGGAGTTCAAAAAGAAACCACCGAATAGACAAATAGAGCCAAGTGTGATGGGTTAAGGACACAGAGAAACCACCCAAGGGCCCAGGGAGGCAACCATGACCATGCATGGAGACCTAGAAAGGCTTGCAAGTCTTGGGTACGTGGCTGGAGATTGCGGGTGGACAATGAAGCCACGGATTCATTCACTCACTCAGCGTTTACTGAGCACCAGGCATTGCACTAAGCAGTAAGATACAAATGTGTGTTACAAAAATAAGCCTGTGCCCTCTGGGTGTTCACTGTCTAGAGGAACACACAGACAAGTGACTGGTTGGTGACAGCAGGTGTCTTCAGAGCAATGACACAGCTGATGGCAGGATCCCAGGGAGCCTCTAGGAGCAGTGCCTTACCTGGTCAGGAATGGGGGGCAAGCAATTGTTCCTTCGGCTGCTAAGAGTAAGTGAGACCCCCGTCGTCCCTTCTCTAGGGCAGCCGATGCTGGGGGTTCTTCCTCTCAATCAGGGCTCTGACGCTGGTGCCCCAGGAAGGCAATGAACGCTCTGCATTTGCAGGAACATCCCTGGCGAATGACTTGAACACAGATTTCCTTGGGAGACATTTTGATAAATGAATACAGAGGGCAGAGGGGTGAGCATGATGTGCTGAGGAAAAGGCCACAGAACCTGGAGCAAACACTAGGCTGCCGTCACTAGGAGGTTGAGATGCAAGATGGCGTTTGCACCTGCTAACAGGTTAATATTTCTAATCTTGCAAGAACCTCATGATAGCACATGACAGGCATGATTTCATTCCAAGCTGGGTGTCTGAAAGGATCTGGGCTTCCAGTCTTCTCTCTTGCTGTGGTTCCTGTTCACCAAGGGACATACCCAGTTCCACATACAGCGGACTTTTGTGGTTTCTGATCTTGTCCCTGATGGTCCACTAACTCACAGTGGTGTGGCCAGTTCCGGATGCTGCTCCCCTCCCCCTGGAGCTGCTTCCTCCCTTGATGCTGTGGCCTTTCTACCTGCACCAGACAGAAATATAGGTCTGCTCACAATTCCTCACACGCCCACCCTGCGGCCGCACAGCAGGGCTCCCTCCTGCTTTCTCCTCCCTGATTTTCCTTTCCTCCTGCAGGTCTGGTTCTCTAGCAGAATTTATTAGTGCAGTTTCCCAGCTGCCACTTTTCTGTTCAGAAAAGCAACCCTTCATTTCTTTTCTTTCCTAACTCGTTATCATCTCATTGAAAAATAGCCCAAATTTCTTTTCCTGTTCTTCTGCCTGTAATTGCATTGGATCTTTTCCATTCAATTCTTTATCATCTTCACAGGTATTTATTCTGTGCCCGTTACAGAAATTACAGAAGGCGAAGGGGTTGCTAGCTTACCTGAAAACAAGCACTATATCCAAAAAAGAGCTATGTGGTAAGAATAAATGGTGTAATATAGAAATGTCCGGAAAATGATGGCAGTTGCTCTATTTTTAGTTCCCTGGAGGTGGGGCTTGAGTCAAGTATTCAGGAAGAATAGTTGATTTGGGCAAAGCAGCAGTCCCTACGAGTGGTTGGGAAAGTGGGGGAGGTAAAGGAAGACACTCAGCAAACTGTGCATGATCAGACCTGCTTAACCCCCACGGAGGTGTTCTAAGAAAAGCTGGGGGACAGACAGCCCGGGGTGATCCCACCCACCAGGGGGAAGAGACCTGCTGGGTATCCATGGATTCCTAGCAGCCATGATTGGAGACATGCTAATCCCTTGCACATCACTGTCTGTGTGCAGAGTGACTGTCCTTCCCTTTGGAAGGAGCTCTGAATTGCCAAGATGTACACAGTCAAGAGCAGCCCGGAGAGGTGTGCCTTTGGACCCTGGTGATCGCGGGCCGCAGGCTACCATGCACCAGGCCTGGGGGAGGGCTGGCCACCTTGTCTCTCCCTGCTCCTTCCTTAGCTGTTGCGGCTCCAGACAAATCACCAGACCTCCAGGACCACATCTTTCTCAGGAAGAACCACACAGTCTTTCCACCTCGGTACTGTAGTGAAAATTCATTTAACAAAATGCATTTCTTCCTAGATCTCTGTGTTCCTCTTCCCCAGCTCTCCTGGCTTGGTGTCTGCCATGCTTTCCGAGTGCAGAATTTGTATTCCCACTCTTGGAGAACTGCAGCATTAAAAACGAAACAAAACATAGCAAAAACAGAAAGAATACAAGAGAGTCTCCTCCATGGCCAAACGTTACCCAACTCCTCTGTAGAAACATCTGCACACCCCCAGCTATCCTGTGATCCCTTGGCTGTCCTCCAAGCTGGAGGTGCCCTTCCCGAAGATCAGTTTACCCTCTGACGCCCACTCCTCTATTGGTCCCAGCCGGATGAGTAGTGGGCTGTTTTTAGAATCAGGTCTTTGCCGCTGGCTGGCTGTGGATGTGAGCCTTCGCTATCAGGACCCAGCAGGTTGTCCCTCTTCATGCCAAGCCCAAACTTACCCTGCAGGATGCAGACATGCCATGAAAGGGCACATTGTACATTGCAGCAAAAATGCATTTTCTGCACTGATTAAATGTGTCTACAGTCTTGAAATAGGCAGAGAGATTGCCTCGTGTTTCCCCAAGCCCCTCTCCATTCCTCCAGGGCACCAGCTAGACTGTGTTTCCAGCCTCCTCTGCATTTAGGTGTGATCAGATGACAAAGTCCTGGCCACAGAGTGCTGGAAAGCGATAGGTGCCACTTCCAGGACTGACCCATAAATCTCCATCCCTAGGGGCCCAAGGAGGACAGAGCTCCAGACGGAAGGAAGCTGGTGCCCGCTCACAGAAACGTTTGATTGGACTTCACACGAGTGAGAATCAACTTGTCTTGGGTTAGGCTACTGAGGTCTTGGGGTCCTATCAGTTGCTGCATCAAAGAGAGTCTGCAGGAAAGAGTTGGCGCTCTGCTCTAAAATGATCTCCTCTGGGAAGAGGCTGGAGTTTCATGACCCACTAGGAGGTTTAAATGGCTCTGCTGGTCTATAGCCCTTTATTCCCTTTGCAAATTCCCTTAATGCAAGGAAACTCTAAAACTCATCTGTAGGTTTTAACTTTTCTCGAATAATTTCTAGCTCTCTTACTCCTTCTTTTCAGGGCCCATTTCAGTTTAATTCAACTCTCATCCTGTGTTGGCCCATTCTGTGTGTACAAGCACGAGGCCATCCACAGAAATGGGTAGCTTTAGATTGCTGATTTCACCTCCTGATTCCCCAGAATAGTGAGCATCTGTGCATAGCTATTAAATAATGCAATTAACAACCTGCCTTGTGCCAGGCTCTGTGCTGAGCATCGCACTAGGTACTTGCAGTCAAAATTCAAATAAAACGTAGTCTCTCACCTTCAGCAGCTTGCAGTCAATAGCACACAGTGAGAGGCTGTCGAAATCCTGAGAATCATCTTGCTCTGGGTTCAGACCTCGCCCTGTGCCTCTCAGCTGCATAATAGAAAGGGTGTCACTTGCCTTCTTAGGGCTCTCAATCCGCAAAGAGTGAATATTTGGGGGGATAGTGGTGATACTATAATCAATTGTTTGGTTCTGGAATCAAACGGGATAAAGTGGGCATATGCCCTCCCACACAGCAGGTGTTCACTGCAGGAAAAGTATCATTTTCAATAGTTGGGAAGGAGATAGATTTCGACTAATGTTTGCTGCAGAGCCTGGCAGGGGGCTCCTGGGCAGCCTGGGTGTCAGGTAGCATCCTGAGGCAAGTGGTGACTACGTCGAGTTCAGGAGGTTAGCATGAGTTAGCCGGAGGGAGGAACAGGGATGAGGGAGGTTGTCCCTTTACAAAGGACATGGGGAGGACATGGAATTCCTGGAGGCCACCGTGGGGCCCATCACACCTTGCTTGGGAAAGGTCTGAGTAGATGTCACCTTAAAGTGGGTCGCAGTGTCCCCAAACATTGAGATGATGCTGAAGGGTAAAGGGAACACAGTAGGAAGACTGATGTTGAGTGAACAGTCCAGAACCTTCAGAGTGCAGAGCTTTCCTTTGCAGGTCTGAGTTGCTTCTGCTTGCGTTCAGCTCTTGCGAAATTAAGGCGGGACAAGGGTGGGCAGACCCTTCCAAAGTAGCCCAGGGACCCCACTGCTACATCAGCGAGAATAAGATGGGCTCTGCGGCATTGGGGTGGGAGGGATAGCACTGATGGTAACAACTCTAGCAACAATAATGAAATCAGCTAATGATGGGCAAGCCCCGCCGGTGAGCGCCGCGTTCTGGCGGTACTTTAACTGCTTCACTGTGCGTTATCTTACTGGCTCTATTATGGTCTCTCTTCTACAGTTGTACCTTTTACAGTTTGCAGCTGGGGCTTAGTGACTACACAATTGGTCCAAACTCATGCAATTGCTAACAGCGAGATTCATGGCCGCGACACAGTGACCGACCACTGTTGCCCACCACTCTGTCTACATAGACTGTAGGAGGAGGGCACGGCGCCCTCACCCGGTGGTGCCTGGGAAGGCACTTGGGGGGGGGCACGTAATCACCAAACTGATGGAGAAGGCATTAAAGCCTTCGGGGCAGTCTGAAATCCCAGCCAAACTTCCAGCCCTTCCAAGAGCCGCATCACCACCAACAAAACCACTGTGGCTGAGGGCGTGTGGGCAGAGGTGCCCTCGTCTAGAAACTGATTTATTAATTCAGCCACTTTGCAAACGTTCCTTGAATGCTTCTGACACTCTAGACTCCTTGCTGGGGATCAGGACCCAGAAGGATCCCCTTGCCCTCCAGCAGCTCGCAGTGCTGTGCGTCCAGCAGGCTAAGCTCGCTGGTCCCTGAGGCACTGAAGGCGGATGATGCAGGAACCGGTCCCCAAAACCACCACAGGCTTTCCGAGGCAGCTCTCTGGGCTGCTCATGAAAAGCCATCCAGACGTCTGTTCCAGAAGAAACTAACATCACAGGAAAGCACAGGGGTGACAAAGCAGCTTCAACCTGTAGTGCAGAGAGCCCGGGCCCAGGGGACAATAGTGATGAAAGGAGCCAGCGGCGGCGGGGGTCCTTGGCGCGAGCACAGTGTTTGGGCGCAGACGCTCGGATCTAACCAGAATGTCCGCTGCACCTGCCAGCAAGCAGCACGCCAGGAGAGGGGGACTCAGACCAAACATGACCCCCCACTGCAGAAGGACCCGCCCGCCGGAGGCAGGAGGTAAGGACGCAGGAAGCAGGTGGACAAAGGGGAAGCACAGAGCGACCCAGGAGAAGGAAGAGGGAGGTCAGGGGGGAAAGCTTAAGAGCACAGGGCCCTGTTAATGGTGAGGTTAGTTTGCTTTTTAAATCCGGCGACAGAAAACGAAAAGAAATTTCACGGAAGATTTACATCCCAATCACTTTGAAGCTGGAGGCCCTTTTCATGCCTAACAATTATCCCATTGGCCTGAGTGGGAGACCTGAGATCCATGACTTTACCTCCCGCCTGGGCTACCTTGCTCCCTGTGCCTTCACTCCCCTCCTGCCCTGGGGCCCGGAAAGTGACTCCTGGGCACTGGGGGGCCCTCACCCCCACCAGCAGCCTGCAGCTCCGGGACCGGCTGCCACCTTCTCTTTGTCATCTCCTGCTGGTGGTGCAGTTACAGACATCCTTGGTTCTGGAATCAAATGAGATAACACCACACCCGGTAGGAGCCTCTCTCCACAGTTGTTGAAAAGCAGTTTCCAGCAAAACTAGTCTTTTTTTTTTTTTAATTACTTTTTTCTTCGTGTTTGTTTGTTGTTAGGAAAATACATGCCTGAAATGTGACACTGGATTTCACGGGCCTCAATCTGCTGCCCCGCTGCCTTGCCTGGGGTCCCCACGGAGAGCCCCGGACCCACATTCATGGCTGGAGCGTCAAGCTGTCATGAAAATCCCTGAAAAGGTCCAAGCGCCTTTCTGGGATGCTTCCTTCTGGTTCCAGTCTGTGTGGAAACAGCTCCTGGAGATTCCCCGTGAGACAGACTGCGAAACCTTACCTTTCCCCTGATTCATCTCCGTACCACATCCTTGAGGCCACCAGTCCATCACCTCTGTTCCGCAGACACCTCTCCCTCGATTTCAGAGTGCAGCTAGATGCGCCATAAACATGCGGACTTCTCTCGTCTTAGACACTCATGGTGATCTGCGTGCACCTGCGCAGCCCGTGAGCCAGGTGACTCCCAGGACCCTAAACTGGCAGCATTTGCGGGAGGGGCTGGGGTGTGCGTCCTAGCTATAGTGAGATACCTTGTTCTCTGCAGCCCAGATGGCAGGGGGAAGGAGAAGGAAGCTGGTGTAATTGGACAGATCAATGGTGGTCTCAGAAGCAGGGCCTAAAGGTGTCTGTGGGAACAATAAATCAGGATCTGACCTGCAAGGAAAACTACTATTGCCGCAAGGAAGTTAAGAGTTAAATCCAATATAAGCGAATGCTCAGATGAATAATCTGATCGCCAAACAGAGATGTGACCAAATTAATAATAAGTCGAACAACAGTAAAATCATTAATAAAAAATAAAAACAAAAGGAATAATAAAAAAATCACTATCAGAAATTCAGACATCCTGGGAGCCAACGCGATAGAGCAGGCGTGCCCCCGCCACCCACTCATCATGCGGTTTTCCCATCACGGCTGCTGGGGCAACCCCAGCATCAGGGACATGTCCAGCCATGGTTGGGATGCTGAGCTCTGGAGACGAGCTGTGTGACCTCAGGAAAGCTACCTCATCTCGTTTCCCGGCTGTAGAGTGGGGGTAAAGATAGAGCACACCTTTCAGAGTTGCAAAGATTATGGAGGGAATGTGCGCCAAGCAGTTGGTGGTAATATGAGCAGATTTCTTCTTTGTCTCTCTCAACCTACTTCCCAGAGAGCATCCCGGAATCCCAGGCAGACACCGGGGCCACTGCCCGCCCTGCCCCCTCTGACTTGGGAAAGCACAGCTAGATGCTGGGATGCATGTACCCCAGTCCTTCTGAGACCCTATGTTCTGGATGCTCCTGGGGGGGGGGCACTTAGGGCTTCACAGTGCAGTGGGGAGGCACGGTGCACAGGCTCAGACTGCCCCTCATTCCTCTTGACCTGGGCAGGTGCTGAGCAGAGGGGACACCTCAGGTGTCCTCAGCAGGCCAGGATAACTTGAAGATGGTGAATAAAGCATGGGCTTTGGGACAGACAGCTCCTTTAAGAATGTTGTCTATAAGTAGAATCATTGACTATGTTCCAGGGCAAGTTCGACAAAAAATGTTCCCAGTCCTGCCAGCTCCCCATCTGAATCTGTCACCCCATCCTGTCTCGTCCAGCACTGCAGACAAAGCCCAGAGTCAGGCCAAGGCCAAGGCCAAAAGGCAAATCCACAGTTTTGAGGTCTCAGGTGTGCCCTAGTTTTCTCTCTTGCCTGTAGTGGGTATTTTGGGAAAATTGTTGGAGCCCCTTGAGACACCCACGATGCCAAGCACCCAGAATAGGCCTCATGCTTCCTCCCCCCGAGTCCCAGGTGGGATCACCTCTGACCTGCATGTCCCATCAAGTCCTTTTCCTCACCTGGATTTCTTGTTCACAGATGAACCAGTATATTTGGTTGGATCCCCTTCCTATCAAACAGCCTTGGTCCACTTAGTGAACAGGTCTGGGGTGCACAGCACACAGGACCAGAAAGGATCATGGCATAAGGGTTTTGTCTCCATGACCTTCTTCTCTTTGGTCACCCTATTTTCCTTGCTTGGGGATCACTCCATGCTCCAAGGCTCTTCCTTCTAGGATTGAGATTCTTCCCCATGCATTAACCTGTTTTTGTCAGTGTTTTGATCTTCAGGGGCTGCAACAATTGATTGATAAGATAAATATGAAGGCTGCTTGGATCCTTTGAGAATGAAGCTAATGTGGGTGTCTTCCTCTCCCTGAAAGGAAAGCTACATTGCATAACCACGTGTCAAATTGCAATTCTAAACAGAAAAGTGCCAGACCGAATAATCAAACATCAAAAAAATAAACATCTCAAAATGTAGCCTATCTGATAAAAAGTACAATTCCCTTTTACGAAATGGAGACACTCAGAGGATATTTCCACCTTTAAACCGTGGAAAATCTGACTTCATGTCTTTTGTACCACACATCACTTCTGGATCTTGGCAGTAGAAAGCCATTTCCGGATTTGCGCCTAATGTGAAAATTCATTCTATTACCCCCTCACCTCTCACTCCCTTAAAATGACTTTTCAGAAAACATGAAGGAGCCTGGAGTTTTGCTCTGTGCTAAAACAATTGTCAGCTCTCTTAGCTATCCATCAGTGTCACTCCATATAGACCTCAGAATCCAAAGCCACTTGCACATCATCAGAGGAAAGTGGGTTACGAATAACCCGCTTCCTGTCGCATCGCTACGATCTCTAAGTAGAGCGCGGAGGCTGCCAGCAGCTAAGGATCAGGAAGGGCCCAGGGAGGACTGAGTTTGTGAGGCTCAGGCAGTGCCAGAGGAAGGCTGACATATCTGATGGTGGCAAAAGCCACGTGGCAAAATCCTCCGTCGAATTTCTGGCACGCAGGAAGGAAGCGGGTCCCTTGCCACAGGAGGATGGCAATAAATACTTGTTTCTTGCTGGGTGGAAGGTGGTAAATATGGCAGCATCTTGGTGCGCCCACGCCCACATGACGTGGAGGGGACCACGCTGACTATGAAACTCAAGAATTGTATTTTATTTTTGGCTTTGTGGTGTGACCCTGTACACGTTATTAAACCTCTGTGTTTTCACTCCAGTTGAAGAACTCTACCCTATTGCCTCTTAGAAGAGCTTTGGTCCAGGGACAAGCAGGGGGCAGCTTCGGTTGTGAGATCAGAGACACACTGTTGTCTTCAGGTCTGATTCAAGGCATGTACAGATGTGTGTCCAACGAACGTCTGCATGATAATCTATCCTGCTGAGCCGAGTAATCCAAAGTCCACTTTCTCATCATTCTTGATCCCACCGATTGTTTCTTACCATTTCTTTCAGTTGTGTGGAAACTCCGTTCTTCAACTGAGATGCTCAGATGAATGAGAGTACGGCTCAGTCAGACCCTGGGGCTGCCAGTCTTTAATTTCTAGTTAGCTGTGTATCAATGTGTAAATATATAATGTGTATATTAATATTTTCCTTAAAGCATTATATTGGAAGACATGGTGGTGTTTGTCAAAACGGTTTACAAGTTCATGGTGATTCAGGACTAGAGTCAATTGATAGATCCATTTTGTCTCTTACATGACTTTCAACCTTTCACAAATAACCCTTCCCTGAAGGCAGACAAAGCACCATCTGTTTTATGATTGTAGAATTCCTTACTAAGGAAAAATAACTTTGTACAGAGTTTTCCATGAAGATATACTTTAATTTAACCACTGGATTTTGATTAAATGCTAAGGACTAGGCCCACCTCCCTAAATCCACTTTTTTTTTTTTTTTTGTAATGTATCTAATGAGAGGAGAGCTTTGCTTTGTCTTATATCTTTCCTCTTTCATTCTTCATTTTAGTAGGCAGGAAAACATGGCTAATAGGCAGCAGAATTATAATGCATAGGATTTTTATATTAAAGATTATTGGAAATGAATTTATGTACTTGTGACAGTTAATTTTATGTGTCAACTTCTCTGGGATATGGGATGCCCAAATATCTGTCAAACATTATTCTGGAGGTGTCTGTGAGGGTGTTGTGGATGAGAATAACATTTAAGTCACTGAACTTTGAGTAAAGCTGGTTGCCCTCCATATTGCAGGTGGGCCTCATCTAATCAGTTGAAGGCCTGAATAGAGGAAAAGATAGGCCTCCCCTGAGGAAAAGTGAATTCCCCAGCAGATGGCCTCTGGACTTCATCTACAACCCTGGCTCTTCCTGGTTCTATAACTGCCTTTGGACAAGAGCTGGAACTGTGGTATCAGCTTTTCCTGGGTCTCCAGCCTGCTGGCCCACTCTGCAGATTTTGGACCTGCCAGTCTCTATAATCCCATCAGCCAATTCTTAACTAACTACTTATTAATTACATTATTTATATATGTTATATATTAAAAATATAAAATACATATTATATATTTAAATATATAATATATATAACATATATTAAAATATATTACATGTAACATTATATATTATTTATATATAACATATTGTATTATACACACATACACACATACACATACATCTTATTTGTGCTCTTTCTCTGGAGACCACTGACTAACTCAGCACCCTCACTCAGGGGAAAAAAAAGTCACAAAACACTATCTAGTCTTATCCATCGGTAATTCCCATGTGCCTCATGGCCTGTGTAGTTCCAGAGCCCTTACAAAATGCAGTGATAGGCCTGGTGCATCAACACTCTGAAGTAACACAGAGCAGCAGAGGAAGATAAATGCAGAGAAATATGAACAGGATGACGTCTTAGCATATTTCTAAGGTCAGTAAGTGCATAAAAATTGGTTAGTGAGAATGTTGATTTTATAGATTTCCGTGGCATCCAGTATGTGTTTTCTTTTTAAAAAATCATGCATTTATAAAAGAAAGTTAGTGTTGTGTTTTGGCTTCTAAACATCTAAAGCAATGCGTTTTCTGATGTTACACATTCAAAACAAACAAAATAATGAAAAACAGTCTTGTTTTGAATGTTTCCAGAAGCTCTTGGTGGATCGAGTTAAATGAAGATTGTACGTCCAGGGGACAAATTCTGATCCAGAACTATAAAAATGGCATAATTGAAATAATGGGGCAATATATAAATACTACACCTATTCACATATATACATACATGTACATGTGACTTTCACATAAATATTTACTGTGTATCTGGACCAAACACACCTCACTATGGATGCTTACTTCAGAGTGAGATATCTCTGATTCCACATGGAAACTTCAATAGTTTGTGCAGCGTTCTTGCTGAGTAACTATTTATTGAGAGGAGTTTCTACGTATTTCCACATTTTTCAAGTTTTTTTTTTCCTTAAGTATTAGGAAATAAGAAGATTTCAACTGTTTTGTAAAAATATGCCAAAATGTTATAAAATCTATTTTGGATTTACTTAGTATAGCTGGATTTAGTAGGGATTCAATCTGAGGGGGAGTCCTTGACCCCACATGGTGGGCCTGAGTCTGGCCCGCTACACAACCACGGAGAATGAAGCAGACGATAGAAAGCTCACTCTGTCTAGCTCCAGGAATGGGAGGGCCCCTCCCACACGCTGCTCTGTTATGGGGAGTCAGCGATGGCCCGTCCTTATCTGAGGCTGGGGAGTCACCGCAGGGCTGGCGTAGGAGCAGGACTGGATGCTAGCTAGTGCAGCCCCAGCTGGGCCAATTCCCTTGCCCCCAGGACAATGAGACCCCCCTTCATATGGTAACTTTAGAAGGGGTCCCAGTGATCCAAAGGTTGGCAAGGGGGAATAAAGTCATTACATTCACTGTCAAGTACATTTCTTTTCCGTTAACATAAACTGATGTCCAGTCACTGCTAGGGGCCATCCAGAGAAACTGCCAAAGCACTAGCTGTTCCTGGGCATGTCCTCCACGCTGCCTCAACTTCCCAGTCACAGACAATGGGTCAGTTTACAAAATGTCTTGTCTGTAAGATTTTGATTGGGAGAGCGTTACATTGATAGATCAATTTGGGGAAATTGCTGTTTTTCTGATATTGAATTTTCTAATGGATTAATCTGGTATGTCTCTCTACTTATTTATATCTACCAAACCAGTTAGCTAGCCAATATGTTATGTTAGGGTTTTTCACCTCTGTTTATGAGACAATTGATCTGTAATTTTCCTTTCTTGAAATGTCTGTCCTTTTTAGCTTTTACTATCAAGTTTAGGCTAGCTTTCTACATTGACTGGATATTGTTTCCCCTTTTCCTCTTCTCTGGAAGATTTTCTGCAAAGTTGGTGTTATCGCACTTCAAATACTTTTAGAATATACTGATGAAGTCAGCTGGGCCTAGAGTTCTTTTAGAGAAGGTTTTCAATATGGATTAAATGATAGAGGGCTATTCTTATTTCTGTTTCTTATGTTATTTCTTAAAATTGTGTGTTTTTAAAAAATTTATACCAATATATTTGTCAATTTATATTAAGTGGACAAAAACACTACTATAATGTTTTGTTGTTGTTCAACCTGGAGGTAAGCCAAGTGTTTCTTTCTTGATATCGGTTTGCTCTCTGGAATCTTTGAAAACTTGGGTCTACTCTGCTTTGCCCTTACTCCTTGACCATGCCACTTTGGAGATCCCTACTGAAGACCTTAAAGCTATGCCTACTTTGGGGACCCTCTACTCTTTTCCACCATTTCTGTTCCTTGGGTTCAAATCGCCAGTCCACTTTTACTAGTCAGAAAATGTCTTGAGACAAAACCTTGTCCTGAGTTTTGGGGTTGCTCCTGTGTTTTCCTCCTTTCTCTGATCTTGTCTTCTGACGTCTTCAAACCCTAAGAAGCTCTCCAGTGTCTTTTAGGAGACTCTAAAGTATCCTCAGTTCATTAATGAGACTGAGGAAGAACCCTTAAATGACCCAACTATCTCATGCTATATAGGTCCCATATCATCGCAGTAACTTACCATCTTTGGACTCATTCTACACCATCACCTTTATGCCATTTTCCCATCCTCAGAGTGTGAAGAAAGAGGTATGTTTACTTACTCCACAATCAAGGAATTCAGGGTAAATTAAATTTGTTTATTTGTTTCAAACACATGCATTTAGTGGGATTTATGGATAGATTGAGGTTAGGATGAATTTGGAATAAAGTTGAGGGGCAGAGTGAAAAAAAAAAAAGGACTATTTTCACCTAGAAAACTCTGATTTGGAGCCTGGGGATGGGGATTTTGTAGAGTCCATGCAATTGGGAGAGAGTTTTCCTCTAATTTGTACTTGGCAGCGTTAATAATCTAAAAAGTGCTTTGATAATTAGAAAGCAAAACGGAGGGAAGCATAACAGGCTGCAAATTGCCTTATTCACCCAAAATCACGCGGTACTTACCACACTCACAATGACGATTATTCACATTGTATATGTCTGCCTGTTTTTCATGTTCCAAAGTGGCAATTTACTTCTCTGCCAGGATGAGTGTTTTGGTTAGTGTAAATGGTAATGTATGATGAGAATAAAGAAAAGCTGCCAATCATGGGCTTCCAGAATTTAAAAGGAAGACCACCTTTCACATGGCTGACAAAGCCTTTTAAGAAATTTCCAGTGTACACCTGCTGTTTTGAGGGAACAAGCTGGTGAACCACCAGTGTACCATGAAGCAGACTCTTTTTTTTTAACTTTATTTTATTATGTTATGTTAGTCACCATATAGTACATCATTGGTCTTTGATGTAGTGATCCATGATTCATTGTTTGCGTATAACACCCTGTGTTCCATGCAGTACGTGCCCTCCTTAATACCCATCACCGGGCTAACCCACCCCCCTCACCACCCTCCCCTCTAAAACCCTGTTTGTTTCTCAGAGTCCATAGCCTCTCATGGTTCATCTCTCCCTCCGATTCCCCCCCCCCATTTTTCCCTTCCTTCTCCTAATTTCCTCCATGCTAGTCCTTATGTTCCACAAATAGGTGAAATCATATGATAATTGACTTTCTCGGCTTGACTTATTTCACTTAGCATAATCTCCTCCAGTCCCAACCATGTTGATGTAAAAGTTGGGTATTCATCCTTTCTGATGGCTGAGTAATATTCCATTGTATTTATGGACCCCATCTTCTTTATCCATTCATCTGTTGAAGGGCATCTCGGCTCTTTCCACAGTTTGGCTATTGCAGACATTGCTGCTATGAACATTGGGGTGCATATGGCCCTTCTTTTCATTACATCAATGTCTTTGGGGTAAATACTCAGTAGAGCAAATACTGGGTTATAGGGTAGCTCTATTTTTAATTTTTTGAGGAACCTCCACACTTTTTTCCAAAGTGGCTGT
The DNA here is from genome assembly GCF_002201575.2 of Neomonachus schauinslandi. Lineage (NCBI taxonomy): Eukaryota > Metazoa > Chordata > Mammalia > Carnivora > Phocidae > Neomonachus > Neomonachus schauinslandi. The sequence goes on from NC_058409.1 coordinate 146,440,206, forward strand.
ACCAACTTGCATTCCCACCAACAGTAGAAGAGGGTTCCCCTTTCTCTACAACCTCTCCAACATTTGTTGTTTCTTGCCTTGTCAATTTTTGCCATTCTAACTGGTGTAAGGTGGTATCTCAATGTGGTTTCAATCTGTATTTCCCTGATGGCTAATGATGATGAACATTTTTCCATGTGTCTGTTAGCCATTTGTATGTCTTCTTTGGAGAAGTGTCTGTTCATGTCTTCTGCCCCAGAAAACAAATAATCAAGTTAAAAAATGGACAGAAGCAGACACTTCAGAGCAAGTTCTATTGAAGAAGAATAAGAAGAGCTTTCTCAACTCCTGGTCATTCCACCCCACTTCAAATAGGCTTCCCTCCCAGTCTTCCCAAGGTCAACAATGATCTCCAAGTCACAAATTCCACTCATACTGTTGTACCCCTGCAGCACTGGGCATGAATGAAAAGTGTCTCTTTCTTAGACACACACCCCTACTTTGCATCCGTCCTCAGTGGCAATCTTTTACAACCTTTTTGCTGACTTTTCCTCCCCTACCAGGCTTCTAAATGTTGAAATGCCTCTGGAGTTAGCCCTCCACCTTCTGATCTTGTCTCTGCAATTCTTGCTTAAATGAGTTCATCTATCTCATGACTTTTTAAATATCACCTAACTGTCAATCATCACTCCCATGTTTCTAGGTCCCGTCTGGACCTTGTCTCTGAGTTCCAGACTCAGTCATCTGGCTGAAGGTAAATGAAATAGTTAGACTTGTAATAATTACCCAGCACTTAGAATGTTTCAGATATGATACCCCTGAGACCCCACAGAAGGACCTGGAAGTCGGAGGCATCTTTCTAGGACTTGCGATGGTTTTTTATTGAGCTCTGTTTCTTCCCGAATCCCCAGCACACCTTCAGATGGATGACTGTGGTGGTGGCTGCTTGTTGTTCACCAAAATCCATCTCTTTCATTGGTGGCATGCATCACACCTACAATGTCCAGTCTTGTGTACTGTTAGATGTGGCCCATGACTGGGTTCTGTCCAACAGAAGGACATCACAGGGGGCAGAGCGCAGAAGTATAAGACAGCACTGTGCTCCTAGATATGTAAAGCTCAGCATCTTCTTCATCCAGTGAGTATTTATAGAGAACGCAATAAACAACTGTTCTAGTTGGTTACTTGACAGGACACCAGCATCTAAAAGGATCCAATTTATTCCTTGGAAGCAGCTTACTTGCTAGGATAATCTATTTGACTGCAAGGTATCCCTGAAGCTTCTGTGGTGAATAAAGAACGCATAGAGGAAAAATAAAATAAAACATTACATGAGTGTTTTGTTATCACAATATATCTGCAGCTAATAATTTTGTGGAGAAAATTAGGATGGTGTAGTCAAAAAAAGTACAAGTAACTGTTTTACGTTGAGGATAAAAATCTGGGCTCTGCCGTTTCACGGCTTCATCCACTTTGTTCCTTCTTTACTGTGTCTGAGCCACCATCTCTCCACTGCCCATCCTGATGGCCTTGCAGAGTCTGTTTAGAAAAACTGCTTATTTCCTCTCTCATGCACTCAATGTCCCCACCACCCCCTCTCCAACACCTTGCTATTCAGATAATCATCGTGCCAAATTTTCAAGTACTTCATCTTGGCTTGTATACCCCTAAAATATAACTTGTAGCAAAAACAGTATTTTCAGTACTGGTTTATTTGAAAATACACCAGAGTCCTGCATTCATTTCTTCCCTGGAACAAAACAGCATTATTTGAGAATGAGGGCTCCCAAATTTGCCCTCTTTCATGACACAGATCATTATAATTGAAGGCTGGGTTGTTTTTGTCCAAAATTACATAAACAGACAAGCTAAGCCAAGAGCCCTTGACACACATAAAAACCATTACATTTTCTTCTTTTCTTACATGATTCGGTAATCTGAACAACAAAAATGCAAAAAATAAGCATCTTAGAAGTTAATGGGGGTTCAAGGCAGCACACCCCAGCTGTGGACCCTGCAGAAAGGGTCCCAGAAAGGGACCCTGCAGGGGCCACTCAGTGTCTCTGGCCCGGAAAGCGCAGCCCAGACCGGTGTGGGCATGCGGGTGGAAGGCGTGGGGGTGGGCAGTGTGGTGCTTTGAAAGGATGTGGGCACTGGACCCAGCAAGGGACACATATGGCAAATATTTGAATTTGACATCAATGCCACATCTAGCTACTGCATCTTCATCATCCCTGGTATTAATTACTAAATGCTCACATGCAGAGGGGTCATAACTTAGCAGGGTCATTTTCGCCAAAATCTATGTGTCATTTTTCCTCTGAACAAAGGTCAGGAGGGCTCCTGGATACAGAGGAGCTTCAGGAGACAGAAACACTCTTCCACTTGTGATGGAAATAAAATGCCAGGCAATCATGGAGCACAAAGTTGTGGGACCCTCAGTGCACCCCAGCATCACCCTCTGGAACTTTCGCACTTTGGTGGGCAAGTCAGCTGGCAGGACCATGTACATACGATGTATCTATGGTAATATGTGCCTATATACAGATGATATAGATGTAAGGATAGCTATCATATAGGTACAGGATGTGGATACGGGTATAGATCATATAGACTTGTGTGTTTGTATATCTGGGGGTTTATGGCTACATATGTAGAGATATATGCATATGTCTTTATGGGATATGCATACGTGTATACGTGGGGATACATGTCTGTGTCCATACGGGATTATGGCCTGTGTGTTTATAGAGATATAGGAGATGTATGCATGTGTTTACATGGGATACATGCATGTGCTTATATCTCTGTATGTATGGCAATAGAGATCTGGGACGTACGCCTATATGAGGAATTCGCCTGTGTTCATGGTGAGCATGCATGTTAAGTTCACACAAGTGTCCCATAACGGCTATTACTGTTGAACTTGGACCTGTCTTGCATTAAATGATACTCTGTTAGACAAGGGAGGGACTGCGTTAATTCACATTGGAGGTGGCTCAGTGTTAACTTTGTGGCTATGTCTGAACTTGAAAATAAGACTATAACCGGGTAGAACGGATGAGTAGGCTGTGGAAGTTGTTGGTGACAAAATGTGGGGCTGACCTAAGGCCATGGGAGTATAAATGGAGGGGAGGGCACACACTGGCGAGCTCCCGTAAGCCCCTCAACAGTGAGAGTAATAAACAGTAAATGTTTGACAAAGGAGTCGGGGATGGAGGGGTGGGAGGTCAAGCATGGCGTCTGAGAGACAGGTTGGATGGCCAGGGATGGCCTGGGGAGGGGAACAAGCAGGTTAGAATGGGTCCACGTGCCTGAGCTGTGCATCAGAAAGCTGTGTGGTGAGCCTGGGGCTTCTGGCCGTCTGTGCTGGGGCCACATTGGCATTCGTCGTGGGGAGGCGGGCCAGTGGGGTGGCTATGACACAAGCCGCTGAGTCCTGGAATGGGGCTTTGACACCTCCCTCCTCCCTGTGCCCCCTGCAGGACCTGAGTGTGTCTTTCACCTCTCTCTTCTCCAGGTTCCTAATCGGTAAAGTGATGAAAATAAGGGGGTTGTTATGAAGGTTGTTTTACGAGTTGACCCAGCTAAAGCTTCTAGAACGGGGGCTGACACAAGGAAGTGCTCAATTATATTTAATGGCAGCCAACATTTATGTAATGCTTCTTCACACAGCTCTGGCCCCAATCAGCTCTCAAGCGTACCCGTGACTTTCCCTTGTGGGTTTTAAAGGCACAGGCATGAAGAATTTGCACCGGGACACAGAAGTCAGTGAGAATAGCAAAAGGAAAAGGAAGAAACTGGGCATAAGTCCAGTGCTTGGAGGGGAGATAGTGTAAGAAATCTGCAAGGAGAAACTGAGGTGGGCTAGTGAAGGGAACAGAGACCAGGCATAAGAGCGGGCTGGAGGGGAGTGTCACCCAGGGACGCTGGCTTCTGTCACAAGGGACCCTGGCCTCAGTCTTAGATGTGCTGTGACCAAGTGCTCCTCAAACTCTAACATGCACGCAAATCCTATCAAATGCAGATTCTGAATCAGTTAGTCTGGGTTCTGGCCCGAGTGCATCTCTCACAAAGCTCCCAGGAGACGCTAATGCTGCTGGTCTGCAGACCTCACTTTGAGGAACAAGGATCAAATACTGGCGGTTGCTCTTTGTGTTGTTTGTTTTACCTTAATAAAGAATAAGTCACACACCACTCAGGTAGGATCTATTTCTATATACAGTGCTCATCTCTCTCCACCAGCAGGCAGGATCCCCAAGGGACTGCCCTTACTCGTTTCAGTTCCTGGCTCAGGACCTAAAACTAAAGAGCTCCCCCTTCAGCAACTCGCTCTCTCTGAAGCCGTCCTAGAGAACTCAGAACAGAACAGAACAGAACATGCTACACTAAACATGCCCTTGAAAACTATTCTAGACAGGGCCATTACTGGGCTTCCATTGCTAACCGCAGAGCCTGGAATTCCTGGTCTCAGGAACTGTAAACTGAATCCAAAAATCCCAGGGGCTTTGGAGGTGGAAAAGTCAAGTATGTGCATTCTGCCTTTTAATTCCGTTCTTGAGGCGAGGCGTCTACGTTATACACTAACTACATAGACAGGTACCAGATTCCTGGCAGGACATAAATTATGAATGTAAAATTCATAAAGGGAAATTTATAGATGGCTTCTTTTGCACTTAAGATTAGCATTTGAAAATTGCATCGCATTCTGATTCCACCACAAGATCGATTAATTGCTTTCTGCATTAATTTGCTCTCCTAGGTGCCACAGGCTATTGCTTTCGGGGGATGCATGCGACAATTTGTCCGACGCCTCCTGCAAGAGACCCAGGTTTCAGATGCCTGTTGCATCCTGTGTCACAGATGGGAGGCGAGGATCGGGCTTGGAGATGGGGCATGGGAGTCAAGAGGGAATGCACTGGCGCCCGGGCTCTAGAGAAGGACTGAATCAGACTCTGACATCCTTCTTTATGAAACCCTCCTGAAGGAGATGGTTCAGGACACCAACTGATCCCCCATTTTGCCTGGACTACAATTAATCACGTTCTAAGGAAAGAAAATCTAGATCCCACTTGTTCTAAGTTTATGTAGCTAAAGCCCACATAAATCCTAATACTACAGATTTAAAATTGGATTCCAGTGGCATGAATATGAAGTGGTACAAAACATAATATATTTTATAGGAAAATCTTCTCAAGAATTCTGATTTTTTGCATTCTGCATTGGTACAACAACTGACTGTTCCCCTTTGACTTTTTATATCTGAGTGTCTTACTGAAAATCAAGTCTGATTTGCCCTTTCAACCAGAGAAATGAAAGGGAGGACTTTTATTCCAGGCAGAGAGCCCTGAATAAACATAAGATGCCCAGAAGAACTGAGTTCAAGGTGTTGGCAGGGTGTTGAACATGAATGAAGGCATTCACACTCCCCAGAACCAAAGCCAAAAACGAACCAACACTGATTTGTAGGGTAGAGGAGGGGGGTGCCTTCAGGGCAACCCGGATGATGGCTCCTTGTCCTGGAGGCTCTGACCTCGGGCAGTGATGAAGAAGCCAGTCTGCTGTCTCTGTCTCCCTGCTGACCCTCAGACTTCACAGCTCATGCACACAATGTCTGGGACTCGGCCCACCCCACCCGATCTGCAGGGTCACAGAGGGGAAGACACCATTAAATATTACGGGAATGCAGTCACGAGTTAAAGGAAAGTACATTTCTGTCTTTCCTCCTGGTTCCCATCCCTCCATTGTCAGACCTCTCTCTCTATTCCCAGCACCTCTTTTTACTTCTCAGTCCACGGCCAGCTCTTAACTCCATCGTGGCACTCAAGTGGCCTCCAGCAGAGTCACCGAGGACTTGTAGCTCTCAACCCTGATGGTGACCTTTCCGCCTGTGCTTGCTGGTTCTTTGCTAACGTGGACGCTGCTCAACGCTCCATCCTGCTTGGGATTCTCTGTTCCTGTCACTCCTGGGACATGACACTTTGCTCTTCTTTGTGTCTGTGAGCCCTTTGATCTTGGTTTCCCTGTGAGCGCCTCTTCTCCTTGCAAATTTAAATAGTGGCATTCCCTTCCCTCTGTGCTCACTTCACAAGCTCACTCGGGGTCATCCCTCCTGCTTCCCACGGCTTATAACTGAACTCAGAGTTAGTGCCACCGACTCTAAATCTGGGTCTGTGGCTCGCACCTCTCTTCTGGGCTTCGGAGTCATCGGTCCCGTTGGTTGCAGGAGCTCGCGCCACGTGGGGAAGGCACAGGCTTCTCAAACCCGAAATGTCTGCAGCCGAGCCCATCTTCCCTCTCTTGCTGAGCTCTCTGACTGGCTGTCCCCACTAGTCACCCCAATTTGCCATCTGTGGCACATCCGTGGCCCATCGTTTCACCTTCTCCTGTATCCGGCCAATAAACGCGTCCCCCCAGTTTACTTTCCCTATATTCACTACATTTCCCCTCTGCTGTCCCTAACTCTTCCGTGGCTTGGCCTCTGGTGGGCACCTCATCACATGGGTCCTGGTCTCACTTGTCAGCTCTGTCCCACCCACGTCAGCTGCCAGGCAGATCTGACTCGACCAAACACTTGTGCATGTCTCCCTCTAAATTATGAGCTGGTGGTGCCTCTCTGCCCACTGAAGGGCAGATCCAACTCTTTCATCAGGGACTACATTTCCATGCTCAGGCCGTGTCACGACCCCCCACTACTGCCTTTGACACGTCACTCATACACACCTTGTCGCCAGCCCCAGAGTCACACTCAAGACAGTTTACAGCTAGTCGCGGGAGGAAGCTGACTAACCAGGCCGGTGCTGGCCGCGGCTGGTGCAGGGCCATGGGGCAGCCTCCTGTAGCAGCTTTCAGCTTTCGTGCTGCACACTGGAAAGGACAGTCCTGGGGAGGGGCTGGGGGACACGGGCCCTGAGGGCTCAGAGCCAACTGCACTAACACCCGGTCTATGTCACTTCTCAGAAGAGCTTCCCACCGCCTCTCCTGACCACCGAACACATTTCCACCCTCAGACCACTTGCCCCTCCTCTTTGGTCTTTATTCTAGTTTGAATGACATTTTAAATGTAGTTGTTGTTTTTCTGTCTCTCCCACGGCCCTACGAGTTGGGTGAGGGCAGGACATGGACAATCCCCCACCGTGATAGGTACACTTCACATGTGAGCATGATTTATAAAACTATCCTCACTAATCATATTTCAGTGAAAGCAGAATGTTAAGGAGGTTGGGCTATTGGAAGACCCATGGGCAGTAGGTGTGATGGAAAACATGCAAGCCAGGCCCACACATTAGAGACTTGTCCCCACCAGGCAGCACACTGCACATGTCACCTGGAAATAACCTCTTATAACTTCCAAATCTCCAGATACAGGAAAAATGCCTCCCTCTGTACCTTGCAAGATTGATATGAACATCAGACGGTATTAGGACCTTAAAAGCGATTTGTAAAATATAAAGTGATGACTAATTTTAAGACATCATCTTTAAGGGCGCCTAGGTGGCTCAGTTGTTAAGCGTCTGCCTTCGGCTCAGGTCATGGTCCCAGAGTCCTGGGATCGAGTCCCACATCGGGCTCCCTGCTCGGCGGGAAGCCTGCTTCTTCCTCTCCCACTCCCCCTGCTTGTGTTCCCTCTCTCGCTGTGTCTCTCTCTGTCAAATAAATGAATAAAATCTTAAAAAAAAAAAAAAGACATCATCTTTAAAATATACTGAAAAACAGTGTTGGGCTTTTAATAGGTCTGTGCTCCTGAGGGTCTCATTAACTCCACTTTGAAGAAGATGGCTTTAGGATTGAAGGAGCTTGACTCAATCAGGAGAAAGATTTTATCTCTTTCTTTCTCTCCCCCTTCCCCTTCATCTCTTTCTTATTCTCCCCCTTCTTGTAGGGAAGGAAAAATTCTTCCTCTACCCTTCAAGATCTTCCAGCTGGATGAAGAATTACATTTACATGAGATAAGTTCACAGGAGAATAAACCCGAAGTTTCATTATGTGTCCACAGGGCCCAATAATGAGGTTGAGACCTAAAGAAGTGGCCAAGGCAGATAGTTTTTAAACTTTTTATACAAAGAGATAACATTGTGAGGCACTAAAAAGATAAAGAAGACAGATGTTTGGGACCTTTAATTAGTAAGGAATTCAAGGAAGAATTTGGGCACAGGTAGCAGATTAGAAAAAAAAAAATAACAAGTTTTGTTTCTACAGCTTTCTTGGCTTAGAAGTTCCTATCTGTGGTGATAAGATGTCTTTTTACTTCATCCAGGTTGGGTACCTTTCACATGGGAGATTTTCTTCCTGCTTTCAAGGGGACAGAGGAGGACCTGAGCGTCCTTGCTGTTTCTTAAGTGACTTACTTAAAATAATCAATATGCCAAAGTGACACATTTTGGGGTGGCCTGCCCTTGGTCCCTACATCCTTCTCCTCCTTTGTCTTAAAATTGCATTACTGTAAGATCCTCACCATAAAACATCTTAAAATACCCTCACTAAACCAGGGCATGGATTGTAACAAAAAGCACCCTATGGTGGGCCTAGTTCACTTTTCTCCTGAATTCCACCCACAGGCACACCTGTAGACCTCTTACCCCATGCCCTCCTCTGGGCGCTGGACTGGACAGACAAATGAGGAAGGAGAAATCTGCACATACTCTAGAAGCACTCCACATGGCATGAGAGCAAAGCAGCCCAGAAATCAGCAGAGGAAGGAAGCTCCATTGAGCACCATCTTCTCTCCAAAGTGGGCTCTCTGGTCAACAGAGAAGAGAGAAAGTAAGAGGACAGTCTACAGGGCTCTGTGCTTGGTCAAGCAGAGGGTGCAGATGCTTTCTGGTAGGTTCTGGTAGGTGGTGGGTACACTGAGGCCATTGCCCACAAATTTAAGGGTGAAATCTAGTACTCCATGCTAATGTCTCTGGTGGGAAGGGAGAGAAGTCTGACTACAGATATAATTCCTACCTTCGATAAAAGAAAACTGTCATTTTCTGGCTGAAAGATGGATGAAGAAGGAACCACAGACATTGGACATGTCAACTGCCCGGTGTGTCTGCTCAGGCTTCTAGTATTAGAGTAATTAACTCTAAACACACGGTTCTCTCCTTATTTTCTACAGAGGGGATGCCTGCCGCCACAGGGAAAAGTCTGGATGGCACGTACAGCCCACTTTCAGCCTGCGCTCCAGTGGAATGCCCAATAGTGATTTAACAACGTGAACAGGATGTGAACCTACCATCACATAATACCAGGGGCCTCCACATAGAGAAGATGGTGTACATTCCCCTGTTACTAAATTGTAATCCCAGAAAAATACTCATTTTACCATTGATCTGTCATTCCATGCTTAGCTTCATAATGAATTCACTTCTCCTGTTTATCTGTGTGGGAAAATGGTACATCCCACCAGAGCACGAGATGTGAAAACTTTACTTTGAAAAGTGAAATGTTCTCTGTGAATAGCAGGGAGCATCCTTGTCCCTCAAGAAGGGCAGAACAACATGGTCGTTTCTTGGGTGAAGTGAAATTGCCCAACTGAGGTGCTCGTCACCAGCTGTTTAGTGAGTGGGTTAGGTTGGCAAAGTGGTAAATACTGGAACAGTCCAAAGATACCACACATGTGTGCTATAAAGTCTCTCCTGCTCTCACCTAACACTGATTAAACACTTACCATCAACTGGGTACTGGGCCACAGCTCTATGTAGGGAAAACATAAAGATGCAGTAAGTCTCATCTTCTAATTTCTAGAAACTCACAGCCAAAACAATTGCAAAAAATTATATGTATACATATACACAATATATGTCACATAATATATGATGATGTTTACATAGGAACTATTATATGACATGTGTATATACAATATATATGAATTATGTGTGATGGTTAATATTATGTGTTAACATGGCTAGGCCATGGTGCTCAGATGCTTGATCAAACATTATTCTGGATGGCGACATTGTTGTCAGACATTATTCTGTGAGGGTGTTTTTGGATGAGATGAACCCTGACTTGTGGATTTTGAGTAAAGCCGGTCCCTCTGCCTCATGTGGGTGGGCCTCATCTGATCAGCTGAAGGCATGAAGAGAAGGAAAAGATTGGCCTCCTCTGAGCAAGAGCGAATCCTCCAGCAGGTGGCCTCTGGACTTCGTCTTTGACATGGGCTTTTCCTGCTTAAACAGCCGACGGCCTTCTGACTGGAGCGGAATTTCAGCTCTCCCGTCTCCAGCCTGCTGGCTCCCCATGCCCCCCTCCATAATCACGGGAGCGAATTCTTTAAAATACACCTACGCATACATCCTATTAGTTTTGCCTCTGTGGAGACGCCTGACTGAAGCACTGTTAGGTCGTTCGCCAGCGAAGGGAGGTATGAGATGCTGTGCCGACATGGGCAAGGCCGCAAGTCTCCCTGCCCCTGCATGGCTTGTGAAGAGCCTCTGGGCGAGTGAACGGGATGGAGGGGTGAGGAGAGACGAGCCTTCCAGCGGAGACAGAGCCCTTGGCCTCTTCATCCGCTCAGTCGCTCCTCTGCCCTTCCACATCTTCTGTCACTGGCTGAGGCTCAGGAGCACGTTCTTCCCCATCCCAGCGGCCTGGCTTTCACCTGCCAGCTGGTGGAAGAGGACGCAGTGCCCAGGACGTGCACCCATTCTGGCTTAACTGGCTTTTTTAGTTTCCAACAAGCGTCCTCACAACCGTTCCCTGCTCAAAACTCTTCTAGTGGAGGGAGGTCGGTGAAGAGGACAGACAAGGGCGGAGCCTGGGAATGGACCCTGCAGAATGTCCCCACGACGCCCCCAAGAGGCCAAACTCTCCCAGGAAGGTGATGGCATCCCCCTCCCAGAGGACATTGATGATACGTCTTCAGTTTCTACCTCTGCTCAGAGCTGCCAGTCTCCAAAAGTCACCAGGAACGTGACAATCACCCTGACCCTTGGCAAACCAAGGAGGAAAGGCCCAGGGAGGGCTGGCTTTCTATAGCTACCAGGGGACAACTGACCTCTTAATTGCTCCAAGTATGTGCCTGAGGCTTCCACCCTAGGGGGACTGGCCTACAAGCAAATGGATCTTTTTTCTTAATATAGTTACAAATAAATTTAAAAGATCTTGTCAGATCTCTGTTGTGTTTCCGGACCTGTGAACTTAGGAATCTCAGTTCTTGGATGATGGCAGGGATTCCTTGCACGTCAGGGACGCTGTGTTCTCTGATCGATACTCATGATTTTCCTGGGAGAAACTTAAGATTGACCGCTTGAGGGCTCTGGGGCTTCGATGAGTTCAAAATCAGGTGTCGGCAGGGCCATGTTCTCTCAAGGCTCTAGAGGAGGCCCCTTCCATCCCCTTCTCCTAGCTTCCAGTGTTTGCTGGGCAACCGGGCATTCCTTGGCTTGCAGACACTTCACGCCACTCTCCGCTGCGTCATCACGTGGCGTTCTCCCTGTCGGTGTCTGGGTCCATGTCTCCTCTCCTCTTCCGAGGACACCACTGCTGGATTAGAGCTGTCCTCATGTGGTATGGCTTCATCTTACCTTGATCCCATCTGCAAAGAACGTCTTTTCAAATAAACCCACATCCACAGGTATTTGGGATGAGGACGTCAACATATTTTTTGGGCATGCAATTCATCCCACGCTGGCATCTCAGTGTCCCCAACACAAGGTTAATGACCGAGGACCTGTCAGCCAGGCTCATCCCTCTCTCTCCTTCAGAACGAAGTGCTCTGTGCATCCTGAAGTGAATTCTACAAGTTTATAAGTGACCCTACCCAACCCCATCAGAGGTGTTTGAGGAATCATTTGAAATTCAGATTTATTACAAAACCTCCTTTGTAGGAATCAGGATAAAGAATCATTTCTCTCTGCTGTGTTTTCACACATCATGATGACGATGGAAATGCAGTTTATTTCAAATAAAGTAAATGAAGCCAAGCAGGACTTCAGTACATCGCAAATATTAACCAGCCACCTACTTATGCATAGACTGCTCTGCCGTTCGATTGTCCTAAATAATTCTTCCAATGTCCCAATAGGTTAGAAAAGATCCTTATCTTATTACAACAGTTATTACAAAACAAACAAGCAAACAACGACACCAAAACCCTTTAGCTCCCAGAGTAGAAACTAGGTGAATAGGGGACATTTAAATCTGCAAAGCCTAATGAAGGATGGCAAGTTGAAGGTGATTTTGAACAATCAGAGATGCAAAGCTGTGGTTCATGGTCTTCACTTCTGGTCAGCTGTGGGGAGCATTTGCAGGTGGAGCTTCCTTGAAGGGCGAGGGCTTCAGAGCTCCCGCCAGCAGGGGCCACCAGCCCTAACCACCATTACTGTAATTATTAGTGTTGTGAGGCAGGCTTTCTCTGAGGGTTCTCAAGTACCGGGCACAGCTGACTCACTAGTCAGGAGAAGGCTGGTGATCTTCTCCCAGCTGACCTCGGTGGGCGAGAACAGCGGGCGCTTGCTAACTCTCCTCCCTACAGTGGTAGATGGAGCCCCTGTGAGCCCCCCTATGTTCTTGTGACAGAGGCAAGACGTGGGTGCTGGCCAGACTGGCAGGCGGTTTGCACTGTCTCCCTATTTCACAAGCTGTCCTTGGAGTAATATTTCGACATCATTGCTGACATTCTAATTCAAACCTCATCTCGGTGTTTTGCGTTGGCATATTACGTCGGTCCTTTTAACACGTTTCTGGAAAATGAAAGTTATTTGACAAGAACAGAAAGAAAAGCAGAATGTAAGTGGTAGGCTTTGATAAATGAAACAGGTAAAATGATATGGTTTGACATTTCTTTAAGATGGATATCGATAATAATAGATAAATCTCTAAAGGGGCTCTTAGGGAATTTATACTCCTTAGAAAACCTAGAGACACAACTGGAAGAGAAGGTCTCTTCTGTGCCTCTCCCCATGTTTTTCTGGGCATTTATACACCTTCAACATGCGTGTCTGTAGGAGATCGGCACATCTAGAAGTGCAGATGCTAAGCATTCAACGTGGATTGGGATCATCTAATATTTTTTGTGAAGACCATATCTATTTTTTTTAAACTGTGGAGATGGGTCATTGACCCAGCAGCTCTGAAAAATAAACATAATGTTATAGAAAAGTACATATTATAGGAGTTTAATTTATCAGAAGTCTGGTGTGTTCAGTGAGTGACAGAAAGGGATAAAGTGTGAGAAAAGCAAACTACTATCACATGAATACAGAATTTTGCTATAAAAATCCTTTTACCAAGTGTTGAATTCTCAAATACAGTTTTGTAAAAAATGTTGAATCATGCCTCTGGAAATCGGTGAGATAGCACATCAATTTTTTTGTGTTGAAGTCCATGAGTGTGTGTTTGTATGTGTGACACTCTTACAAATAACACAAGAAAATGGAGCGGCCTTGCATCCCCTTTATCGCACACTCTGCCTGCAGTATGGACAGTCACCTCCCGAGGATGCTCTACCATCCTCGGGCTTGCATTGATGTCAGTTCACACTGGTCTTAGACGTATTAAACTTATTTCCAATATATTATTCTTTCCTTAATTTTCGCCCCTTGATAATGGTGCCTTGAATACCCAGATATTGTGCGATCTCCCCCACATTTTATTTCTATGTAAAAATAGTAAGCAAAATATTCCCAATCTCCCTCATTGGGCATCAGATCAGCATTACTTCATTCCTCACTCAAACCCCTTCACTTCACAAATATTTCAAAGGATGCAAACCCTACAACATCCGTGGGGTGTTTAAGGCTTTACTGTGATACGCACCCATGTATCCCGAGATGGTTCCACTGAAGATGGGAAACGGAGAAGAGCGTTTATTGAGGGATGGATGGGCTGTAATCTGGGGCCCGGCTGATGCACAGGGGTCCATGCCCCACACCGCTTCCAGTAACCTGCTGGCTACATGGGCAGGTCCAGCAGCACCTCATCCACAGCGTCTCCAGTCTCCTAATGAAAGTCACGTGCCTCAGGTGCACTGTGGCTACATGAGGGCCATGTGTCCTTTCATCACAGAAGCAAGACAGTCAAACCAGGCTTTATCACGTCACCTGACATGAATCCATTCCCCAGGCGCCCCGGGCCGGTGTACTTGCTGGAATGAATACAGTGCATTAGAAGATAATGACTCAGGAATTCCCTGCATGCACCATCCCAAATAAGAAACCAGTGTTCACCAGCACGGCTACAAACCCAGGGCAGCTTCTCGATTCACACTGCTGCTGGAATTAACACTCCAGTCCTTCCTGCTGCAAACCCGACCCAATCTCCTGAGGGACACATTTGCAGACCTTCCTCTTCCCAATACCGTTTGGCTTGTGTGACATTTGGAAGTTCCATGGCCTTTCTGGGTCTTATTTCCCTTTGAATTCAGGCAGGTGCATGCGTCCCATGATTGTTCTGAGTGTAAAATAGAAAAGCATGAGAGATGTCTTGTGTAATGTAACCTGTAAGATCACTGCTCTCTTGCTTTCTTTTTTATAAAGTTCTCCATCCAAACGTGTCAGCCTTGGACGTGGAGAGAGGTGAACGGAGCAGCTTGGTGTCTCTCCACTTTCCTCCAGTCGCTGTGAAGAGTTCTCTCACGGCCCTTGGGCTCTGGTACTGCTGTGGACCGTTTCCAGCATTCATAGGTTTCCCAGTGTTTCACTCACAACAGTGCAGAACCACCCTGGGCTCCACCAAGCCCCTGCCAAAAATGGGAGGCTGGGAAGCAAGCCCAACAGGGCAGATACCTTGTCACCCTCACTCTGATGAGACCCCCCTGCGGATGTGTCCAGAGCGCCTTGAGTGACCAGGAACTGATCAGTCAACCCATCTCCGTATTGTATGGAAACTTCTGGTAGTCCATGGAAAGCCTTCAAGATTCAAGAGAGTGGGGAGGAGTAAGTATGTAAATATAACCTTTGACTTCAACTCAGAAAGTGGGGTTCTCAGCTGTCTCATCCGAGACCTGGCCCCTTTCGGGAGGTCCCTGGCATCTTGGACAGGAGGCACACACTGTGAGTGTGAACAAGTGTGAACAAGTGTCTTGCACCCAGGCATACCCTCATCCTGGCAGCAAGAATACTCTTTAGATACGGTGCCCCCTCTACGGCAGGGCATCTTGCGGTCTCCACCCATGCTCGTGAAAAGTGAGATCGAATAGGGCCACTTCTGTCAAACGTCCTTTTTATCTCCTACTGCCCACCGCTTGGGCTTTCAAATGGAGCCAGGAAGCCATGAAGGAGGTGGGCCTTCTGCCTGTCCTCACGAGGTGGAGGGCATGTACCCACGGACCGAACCGCAAATATTCCAAGGACTCTGCAGGAACACCTGCCACTTGCCATAGAAGCGGGCGTTTGCTCACTGAGAGCCTTAGCCGCCAATTATGTTCAGCCAGGATTCCTCCTCGGCCACCGGCATGGACCAAAGTTCTTTGTAAACAACATACACAAGCGTTCCCCTGTGTCTTTTACACCCCCTGGCTTTTGCTCCCCGGAAGGACGTAATTTGAGTTGCTGCCTGAACTTGTGCTCCCCGAATTGCAATTCTGAGACCATTAAGTAAAAGTTTCTGTTTTATTTCAGGTCTGCCCCTTCTCCATCAGCACTCCCCACCCTGAAACTCGCAGCTACTCTCCTGGGGCAGAGGCTTCATTCTGTGGTGGTGACTCACCTGTGTTTGCAGAAATGGAGCATGTTTAAGGCATTAGATTACAAGGTAGGAGAGATCAGAAGCCAGTCCAAGTGATAAATGTAGGTTGATTTTGTGAGGCTCTTGTTGCTGGTCCACACGTGTGATGTGTGTGTGAGCATGTGAGAATCAGCTGGTTGTGCTCTTCCTGGATATTTCTCGCACCAGGGGTCCCAAGCTGGAAACCACCTTGTGTCCTGACAGAGAACAAGGGGAGTGTGGTACACAGCGGCTGGGTAGTAGTGGACCGGGTCCTTGGATTCTGGCTTAGCCCCCCACACTCTGCGTCCCCAGCTCAAAGATGCACAGTGGCATTCTTCTCAACATTTTGGAAACCAGGTGCATCTTACAATGGATTTGTACGTTTGAGTCGTTCTTTCCTGTTTGAGCTCTGGAAAGTCGATAAGCTGCTTCAAAATCATTGTCCCTGAAAATCAACAAAACCGAGTGTGTACTCTGGGGCATTGAGCATTAGGGGATAAAATGAATGCCAGCATGATATAAATTCTACTTATCCCACGGGGAGAAATGGAGAGTCCCGCGCCAGGGATTCCAGTTGTATCCACTTCAGAGGAGGGATGAAGGTCATCACCTCTCCCTCGCCACTGATAAGGAAGTGCTCGGGAGCAGAAAAGCACTGTTGCAGAAGATCGAGATTCTGAAAATCCAGCTCTCTTCATGCCCCTGTGGCTCCTACAGCCACTTACAGTTCATTTTAATTCTATTTCAGCCTCTTTCTTTCTAAATGATAGACCTCCTTCAAGTGACCAGTTTCCTATGGTTGGAAACACACTTTATTTACTTGACGGTTAGTGACACAATGGCTAACTTGGTATATATTAGTTGTTTCCTTGTTTTGTCTTATTTTTATTTTATTGTTTTAAAGATTTTATTTATTTGAGAGAGAGCGCGCGTGCGCACGAGAGAGAGAGAGCACAAGCAGGGGAGAGGGAAAAGCAGACTCCCCGCGGAGAAGGGACCCTGAGGCGGGACTCGATCCCAGGACCCCGAGATCGTGACCTGAGCCAAAGGCAGACGCTTAGCTGACTGAGCCACCCAGGCGCCCTGTTTTATTTTTAAAATTGCTTTAAAGATTGCTTTAGAACCAGTCCTGAGACAGGGGCTGCTGGATCACGGTTAAAGTTCTTTATTCATGTTGCCAAGCTAGCTTTGAAAAATGATACGCTAATTATAAATACTAGCAGGATGTGATTATACCAGCCTCGCAATCAACTCATCAGCATTATTTATTTGGCTAATTTGAAAAGCATAACATATTACAACACAGCTTTCTTCTGCACTTTGATTGTTCCCTGGTTTGGGTGTATTTCACATCTGTGGCTTTGCTCTCTGTGCTGGTGTTTACTTGTGAGGCTCTAGGACTGCAGGATGGAGCAGAATAGATACAACTTTCCCCTCTGTGTCAGTCTCGGTCCTCCGGGGAGCAGAGGTGAGGATGGAGCTGGAAGTCAAAGCGTATGCAAGGAATGCCGTTGAACAATAGAGGGGAGAGGGAGCAGGAGGGGACAGAGGAGTCTCCAACCACAGTGAGCAATGAGGACAGGGCACTTGTGGGAGGCGAGGGGGGCAGGGGAGGACCCGGCAGGAGGAGCCTCAGAGGGCTGGCAGCCAGTACGGGGTCCCAGAGCAAAGGCCAACCTTCAGAAGGGATCTGTGTTGGGTCCAGGCGGGGTGTCCCCATCCAGCCCTCCTCCATGTGGTCACTGCGTGACCCCAGCCTGGAGGAGGAGGGGGCATGAAGGAGGCCAGGGGAGGCTGTCTGTCTGCTGCCTCTGCCACGGCGGGGGTGGGGGTGGGGGGTGGGGGGAGTGCCTCCCTGGCAGCCAATCCTCACAGAGATTTAATGCTCAAGGAAGTTTGACTTATTATAGAAACTCAATAAATAAACATTTATTGGCTTGATTATTTAATGGAGTCTAATGATTTTGGATGAATAGCATGGGTTTCTATATTACGTGGAATTTTCTGGAAATATTTTATATACATATTTCCACGTATGGTTATGGATATTTGGTTTTATGTTTGAAAATTTGAAAATATTTTCTGATACGTAGAGCATAAAGGCATATCTTCAGGGTCCTATGTAATTATGCCTTTTAATAAAGAGTAACAAAAGCAGTCCATGGATACATTTTCTTTTCTTGCAAAATGATTACAATGTTATAGCTGGCGCTAAGGTCACCTTTAAAGTGCCACGTCCTTTTCTCTCTCCCGATATTATTAGTTATTTGGTTGATACGTTTCCATGTCTTTTTTCTGTGTATTCATGGACACATATATGTATATGTATATATATATGTATATGTATATATATATATGTATATATGTATAAAAATATATGGTATTATTTGTGAGCTACCATGAGTGTCATAGTTTCTTTGGCCATTTGTCTATTGATGGGGATTTGGGACATTCCTAATCTTTCAGGAATCAAAACCCTGTCTCAAAGCAACCCTGTCTTGACATCTCTCCCTAACCTCTTATCCCCCTTTATTTTTCACCTGAATTACTGCCTATCCTTCCCAGTAGAATGCAAGCCCCGACACCGGCAGAGGGTCAGGTGGTTTGCATGGAGAAAATAAAAGATGGTGCTGCTGGTGGCCAGACCGGGATGTTTCTGGCCGGGCCGTGAATAATGCTCGGCATGGCTACGCCATAACCCTGTTGGAAGGAGACAGTTAAGTCAACCCTGCAGCCCCAAGAAGGACCAAAGTTTCCCGTCATTCTGTTTGACCTTTCTACCTGCCCTGAGTGAAGGCTGCTCTTACCAGTGTCAGCTCAGCTCGGCTGTAGTGCTCCCGGCTCGGAGGTAAAGATAATTAAGATCCAAATCACCCAATTGTCTTTGTTTCACAAGAGCATCCGGCCCTCGCTTGCTTCCTCACGCAGCGCAAACCCAGGCCCCGCAAGGGACCCTGGATCCTCTGCTCTGCTCACTGAGACCGAGGAGCTCCTGCATTTATGGGGCGCATTTCCCCTGGTGCAGGAGGCAAAAAAGCAGGCGGTGTTAGCCCAGGTTCGTGGAGGCAACATCCCAGTGCCCAGGACGGTTCTGGGGACATGCTTGGCACTTCGCAAATACTTTTTGAATGAACGAATAAATAAATGAGGGTGTTAAACTCCTGGGCCACAGGTCAGAGGGATTTTACATTTTAGGAAATACTTCCAATTGCCCTTCAAAGTGGCTATAAAGACTTAAGTGTTTGAGATCAGTAATTTCCCTTCACGTCCAAGGACCCTCATTATTATTAAATTTTCTAGATTTTCCAATCTGATGGAAACAAATCAATCTTGTTTTATTCACTTGTCCCCAATGAGAGTCACATGGCCAGATATTTTTGATCATTTGCATTTCCCTTTATTTGAGTTTTCAGTTCATATTCTTTCTTGTTTTATCCCATTGTGTTCCTTCTCTTTTTCTTACGTGTTTGTAGTAATCCCTTTTTGTTACCCTTTGTACCATACATCCATTGCAAATGTGTCTCAATGTGTCACTGGACTTCCATTTGTCATTTTTTGCTGTTTTCATTTATTTTTTAAAAATTTAGTTATGCTTTAGGCTGGGTTTCCAGAGATAAGAATTCCTGTGCTGGGTTTCTTCAGAAAGTGCTCCTCAGGGAGAGAGGGACCAGCAGGGATTTCAGGTGGGGCCTGGCTCCTGCTGATCCCTCCAGGGAGAGGGACTCTGCAGAGAGTGTCTTGGAGTGAGGGGGCTGCCTGACCAGGGTCCTGCCAGGGAAGTCAGGGTAGGACCAAGTGCCCAGACAGGTGCAGCCGTCTGTACAAGCCGGCACTGCTCTTCGGGAGCTCAGGGACGAGGGAAAGGATTCAAGGGCATCCGGGCAATTTGCTTTCTATTTTGGGGAAGTTTGCCAGGTGAGACCTTTTCTGGCAGATCTGATCATTTATTCCTGTGACAGCTTTTAGTCATCCTGTGCCTCTTGCTGCTACATTTGCTTATTGTCTGTCTGCTTAGCCATTGCACTTCAAATTCTGACGAATAAGACGTGCCCCGCTGTCCTCTTCTTAGCTTTCTGCAGTCTTAGTTCTTGCTAAGGTCAGTGTGGAGGCTCCACTTGCTTCCCTCACAACCTGGCTGCACCACTCCCTGATGCAAGACACCTTATAGAAAGTGCTGGAACAATAATAAAAGCCGAAATCCAGCCAATCTTCCATTTCTCCAAGGAGAATATTTTAAAATTGCTTCTGTTCAGATTGAATGCGTTAATTTGTCCATGACATGGTTGAAATGGATTTTTACTTATTTAATATACTTTGCATACATGTTTAATTGTACATGACATAAATGAATACGTTCATTTAAAGTGTTCATTTTTCCCTTTCTCTATTGTCCCAGAACAATTTTATGTAAAGTCATCACACTCAAGCACCGTCTCCAGCATCACAGGGTATATGGCCTATGTCATCAGAAACAGATTTGCAGAACATGGTGTATCATTCCTATTTAAAGGCTCTGAGACTGCCTTTCAGAATGCACTTATGGATGTTGATGTGCCTCCATTTCACAAATAAGGAAACTCACTTCTCCAGGGCGGCATGGCTTCCTCAAGACGCAGGTCTGACATGATGCACTTGCTTTCAGTCCTGGTCCCTGGGGTTCCACAGCTTCATTCTCAGCCACCCAGCTTACGTTTCCCCCCTTCTTAGTCTTCTTTCTGTCCAAATACTCGTCGATTGTGTCTTCTTGATGAATTTGGAAACCCTTCCCTAATGTTCCATGAAAAATCATACCCAAACTAAGTGGAATCCATCTTTTAATCTGCTAAAAACTGACATTATCATATTTATCTTTCCCACCTAGAAAGTGGGATGTGCATCATTGTATCCAAGGCTTATATATTCCCCAATAAACTTTGGTCACTTCTTGTATAAAGGTCATGTGTCCTTTCTTAAATTTGTTTCTAAATATTTTATGTTTTCCTTTCTATTGTAAATAGAAATTCCTTATGAATGATTCATTCCAGGTTACTGATGGTATGGGAGAATGTAATTGATTCTAGGTATATTTATTTTATAGCCTGCAAATCCATAAAATTTTTATTAGGTCTAAAGTTTCCTAACAGAAATATGTAACCTGTCCAAGGATATGATTATATTTACCATGTTTTTAAATCTTATATTTGCTTTTTTTTTTTTGCAGCCACAGGAGTGTAAATAAAGCAGAAAAATAAACCAAGATCTACTGCAGCCCATTCCAGTGCCTGGATCATGTCCAGGGATTGAGGGATGTCCCAGGGATCTCACAACAGGGACTGGAGTTCAGGCCACATGGGAATCAGAATTCAAGTCCCAGTGTGGTAGGGAGGAACATGTCCCCTAAAGATATCCAGGTCTAATACCTGCAACTTGTGAAGGTGACCTTACATGGAAAAAGCTTCTTTGTAGATGTACTTCAATTAGGGATATAGATGTGGAAATTATTCTGCATTATTCTGTTGGGCCCTAAATGTAATCATAGGCATATGTAGGGGCCCATGGCGGGCCACCCCAAAATGTGACACTTCAGCTTATTGGTTATTTTAAATATTAAGAAACAGCCAGTACAAGGACACTCAGACCCTCCTCTGTCCCCCTGAAAGCAGGAAGTAAATCTTCCACGTGAAAGGTACCTTCCCTGTGGGAAGAAGTAAAAGACATGCTTATTACCAGAGGTAAGAAATTCTAAGCCAAGAATGCTGTAGAAATAAACCTTGTTACTTTTTTTCTAATCTGCTACCTCTGCCCAAATTCTGCTTTGAATTCCTTACTAATTAAAGCTCCCAAACCCCTGTTTTCTTTATCCTGTTAATTCCTCGCCAAGTTGTTGTCTGTTTGTCTAAAAAGTATAAAACCTGCCTGCCTTGGACATTTCTTTAGGTATCAATTTCGTTACCGGGCCTCTGTAGGCATGTAATAAAACTTTGGGTTTTTTCCCCTCTGAACCTATCTCATATAAATGTAATTCTTCATCCAGCTGGAAGACCTGGAAGGGTAGAGGAAGAATTTTTCCTTTGCTACCGATATAGAAGAGATACAGAAGGGAGCATTAACTATGGACAGAAGAGAGGAAGGTCAGGTAATGGAAGTAGAGGGAAAGAGAGTTAAATTGTGCCAATGGCCCCAAAAATGAAGATAAAGGAGGGCCAGGAACCAGGCAATGCAAGGAAAGCAGCTCCAGGGTTGGGAGAAGGCAGGGAAGTAGATTATCCCCTAGCGGCTCGAGACGGCACACTCCAGGCTGACAACTGGGGCTCCCCCCATAAAACCCATTTTGTTCCCTGAAGGCTTCTTCATTTACCTCTTGCCATCTATTCAGCTTCTGGCCCTCTTATTAATTAAGCCACAAGCACAAAAGAAATTAATTCAAATTTATGAGACAAGAATTTCTTCCCACTAAATTTTAAAACCAGGCCTTAGGCCTCAGTAGTAGGTCGACTGGCATCTTCACTGCCTTTGGGTTGGGTCCAAAGCCAAAGCTAGCCACTGTGCTCCTCCTTGAACCAGGACTATGCACAAAACTGGTTTCCCATTTTGGAAGGAACTATGAGAGGAAAGTCTACTTCATGTCTAGGCCGGTCACCTTTTATGTTTTATGTGCTAAGGAATCATCCAAAACTTCCCCCCAAAACTTAAATAATGAGATTCAGAGAGAGAAGTTACAAACACCTTACTTAAACTGGGAATTTCCTCCCTGGGTGAATTTAGGGATACGTGGACTCCCAGAGAGCAGACGACGGTGGTGAGATGTGTCTCAGGAGCTCTGAGCTCTCCAGGAGGCCCTTCTGCTTCTCCCTGACCTCATGTCCTCTTTAACACAGCTCTTCACGTGGCCAGGTGACGTCATCTCTGAAAGCCTCCCAATTTACCCCTTCTAAATTCAGCCACAGAAGGGGGACCCATCTCATGTCAGTTATAAGCTCCCAGATTTAAAAGGAGGAGGAGGAGAACAAGGGCAAGGACAAGGACAAGGAGAGGAAGAGAAAGAGGAAGACAAAGGCCAGCAGATAGGGTAAAGGAGGAGCCCCTTGAGGCAGCTATGAGAACACCCATGTGGGTGGGTGGGCATGTGTCTGGGAAGGAGAATACAGGAAGTTCCTTGTTACCAGGAGAGAGGTGCTCCATCCCAACATGCTCTTGACTCAGTATCCTAGTTTCATTACTGATTTTAAGACTCCTTCTAATATATGTCTGTAGTAATTATAATAGTAACACTAGTCATAATATTAGCAAACACTTATGTAAAGTTTACAATAATTATTATGGCTGCTTAAATGAGGAGGGGGTTGGGTCACAGAGAGGTTAAATAACCATCATAATGCCAACTTGTTTGCACTTGGTGGAGCCCGGATTTGAATCCAGGCAGTCTGGTTCCTGAACTTATGCTCTGAACTACGACTCCAAGAGCCACAGATTCCTCTCTTCCTGTTCTAAGCAGTATAATTTTACACAGGTATTAAAAGATTTCCAATGTCTCTTCAACAGACACTGAAGTCATATTATGGGATCTATTTTGGGGGAGTGTATGAGTCAGGGTTCTCCTGAGAAACAGAACTAGCAGGATATTCAGATATTGATACATTATATACACAATGTATTACTTTACATATATATAATACACATTATATATAACTACACACCATATACTATATATTATTATGTCTACATCTATATATTTAAAATAAGAAATTGACTCACATAACTATAGAGGCTGAGAAATCCCATGAATGATTACCTTCCAAAGGTTGATTTGATTGAGGGAAATAATAGTTCTATGGGTTGGAATTTGGCCCGTTTTTGGAGATAGACATTGACCTTGTGTGTTCATAAAGCATCTCCAGATGTTTGTCTTAATGCAGAGGAGGGGAGCTCAGAGCCTCTGGGTACATCGGCAGGTCAGGAGAAAAAACTAGGGAAGTAAAACAGTGTAGCAATATTTACCAAAGGGGCAGCATCTTGATGGACACGCTTATTTAAGCCTTAAAATAACATAGCAGAATTTCTAAATGATCCATCTGTTCCACTGTGGATTACAAATTACAAGTTATTTTCCTTATTACAGATGAAGAAACTGAGCTGAGCGTCTAAGCACCTTCTGCAGACACACAGGCGACAGCCGCCCCTCCCCGTGGACCAGGGGACACAGCTAAAGGAGGAGGCCTGTGGGATGGAGAAGAGTCCCTACTTAATGATTCTTGTTCCTAAGTGGAATCTCGTGAGGAACAGGAAGCCGCCCACTGAGAACAGGAGAACCTACCCCTTCTCAGTGTCTCAGGCATAGACCCTAGGGCACAGATATTATGAGAAGCAGGAGGGGGTGAGGGATTTCCTTTCCTCATCTCTGCATTAGAGAGTTCCTGTCTCCGTCTCGGCTTTCTCAGATTCCTCAGGACTGCAAATATGGAGTGTTGAGAACGTGAGCATTCGTGGGCCCTCCCGGCCAGGGAGGTAGTTCAAGCGGGACTCAGTGCAAGCTTCCTGAGGTGCTGGTCCTGTTGGCCCCTGTCCCTCCAGCCCCCAGAGCACGGACAGACTTTCCCCACTAATCCCAGTAAAGACGGTGCTGAGGAAGGGACATCCTAACCTGTCTCTCTGCTCAGAAGCGCTGCATTTTACCCAAAGTCCCCAAGAAGAAAGGGGAGCCAAGCAGAAAGACACCAGCAGCTTGTGAGCCTTTGGTGAAGGTTCTTCCCAAAACGGATGTCCGGAGAAAGGGGCTTTACCAGTGTTCTCTAGTCTGAATGTCTGTGTCCTTCCCAGAATGCGCGTGTGAAATCCTAGCCCCTAAGGTGATGGTGTCAGGAGGTGGAGCCTTTGGGAGGAGAGCAGGTCAGGAGGGGCAGCCCCGGTGACGGGATCTGCGCTCTTATAAATGAGACCCCAGAGAGTTCCCTCGCCCCTCCCGCCCTCTGAGGACACAGAGAAGGTGTCCTCTGTGAAGCAAGAGGAGGGCTCTCAGCAGATAGCAGCCTTGGTCCTGGGCTTCCCAGGCTCCAGAACTACGGGAAGCCCGTTTCTGCCACTTACAAGCCCCACAGTCTATGGCACCTTTGTTAACGCAGCTGGAACGGACTGAGACACAGAGGCGTTAGCCCTCCTTTCTTTGTGAAGTCACGTCGGGCTCTGCAAAGCTTTCCCCTGCCCCTTTCTTCCCTCTTGTTGCCAGATTCAGTTGTGTTAGCATCCTTTGTATCTTCTCCTCTACCGCTTCTGACTTCCAGAACCTTCGGAAGATGGGCTAAAGCCAGAGCTTCTCAGTTGTCCCACGGTTCTGTCTGACTGTAAAGACGGCGGCGGCTTCCCAAGCAGGACCTCACCAGCCAGCCCATCGCTAACTTTGGGACCGTGCCGAGTCCTGTTACTTTTTCTTTTCTAGAATATTCACACTGTAGGGCAAGTCAAGGGAAGAAGGCAGAAGAAGAAAGAGCAGGGAATTTTAGTCATTGCCTTTAAATACTTTAAGGATCGAGGTCCCACTTCCTGTCTACACTACTTCACCGGTTTGCAGCGCTCACATCTGAGCTTGACAAGTGAGGGACGACGATAATCCGAACACGAGTTCACAAGCTCCGCATAAGTCACATGTGTTACATTTCCCTCCCTGAGGACGCGTATTTCTGGAATCGTCAAAATGCATCCTAAGCTTTTTCCTCATGTTCCCGCTGACTGACCGGCTGGCTCCCGTAGGTTGGCCCCGTCTTTCAGTGTCATTCCTTGTGTCCTGGTATCAAGTGTGTTGCAGCTGATGCCAGACGTGAATGATGAGCACTGACCAGGGCCCTGTCACGAGTGAACGCAGGCAATACGATATTCGCCCGTTCTGCTGTTTAATGCTCTGAGCAGCCGTAAGGGTTTAGTGAGAGTGGAATCTGGGAGAACACCACAGGGGGGTGAATCTGAGATGCTGATGGGACCAACGCTGACAGGAGAGGGTAAAGACCCCCAAACCGGGGGGAAGATAGGAAGGAGGAGGCCAGAAGGGGCAGGGAGAGAGGGGGGTGCTCTCCTGATAAAGGCACCCCAGATCAGCATAAGCTGCTGCCTTTCCAGAAGAGCCTAGATCACACTTCAGGATGCGCCATCTAGGGCCACTTTTGCTACCACGGTGGAAAGGAACGGGCCCTGGGGCCCTGGCCTCAGGCGGGAGTGAGCCCTGGCGGGGGCCTGGCCCCACATGTCTCTCAAGCCCAGTGTGGAGCACTGATGCTCTCCCTGGGACCAGGGTGCCCGTGTGTTCCTGCCCAATGGTCCTTCATGCCGCCAGCCATCTGCCCACGTCTCAGTCACCTGGTGGAATCAGGGTGAAGCCATCACACCATTCACTTATGAGGGTATGCAAACACATGAAGGCATGGAACACTGGATTGAAAATAACTGGCTCTCAAGTCGTAGCCCCTGGTGTAGGAGAAACACCGGACACCCTCAGGAAAGGTAAAACTTCATCCCCAAGCCCTTACACACACCTCATGCCGGGAGGGTGGGGTCAGGCCACGGCTCAGACCCTGTGGAAGACAGAGTTGTGCCTCCGTGGCTTACACTAATACAGGACCTGTGTTGTGTCTTTGCTGTGTTCTGTGTCCTTTATATTTCAAGGTGATTCTCTTTATCCCGTTTTGGAGATAGGGTTGTCAACATTTTTGGAAGCCCCGGGTACTAAGTAAAATGCTGCATATTTAAGGAGTGCTGTTGGGATCAAAGCCATGCAACTAAGAAATGCGCTGTCTGTTCTGAGATACACAGCTCACGTTTCAGATAAATATCACCCGGAATGAGTGACCGAGCAAAGCGCCTCTGTCTCATCCCCACACGCTCCCGTTTATTGCTGCATCCTGTAATCGCTCAGCCACGTATCTGGGCAGCTTCGTTAACCCGTCAGCTTGCTCATCCGCTCTTAAAGTGATGTATGGGGGAAATGCTGCCTATACTAAATAAGACCCCTTTGCCATTACTAATAATATTACAGTGATTCAGAACATGAAGCCATTAGAATAGTAATAAAAAGAGAGACTGTCATTATTTCAACCACAGAGCATAAAATGAGGTATCTTCCCTAATTATGGATATTTGCAGCTGTGGGGCATCCAGCTAGGAGGGGAGAGGCCAAGGAGCCTGCCCCGCAGGCTGCTGGTATGGGATGGGGCCGGCCATGAGGTCCAGGGCTGCAGGCACTATTTTGTCCTGAGAAATAGGTGCAAGTTTGGCCCCCTCCCCTCACGGCTCTCCTGGGCCTCTCTTGGTCGCTTGGGAAGGAGGGCGCTTAATATCTACCTTTCTACAGCATTTCTTTTCATCAGCCCACCCATGCTGTGGTTACTTTTCAATGTACCACTCTAAACCCTGAGTCCTAGGAAATATTCCTTCACATCTACAATTTGGGTGACTAGCAACCGTTATCAAATTTGCTTATCAAGGCTCTGTTTACATTTCTATTATCAAGGTGCAATTTGATTCAGGAGAAAGGTTCCTTTTTCACTAAACCCACTGGTGGTCTTTGGTAGTGTTTTGACTTAAGAGTATTGTTTAAAAGCCAGCTTTGAATTAAAATACTCAGCTGATAAAAGACCAACTTTTTTTTTTGCTTAAACATCAAAAGAAGAATTAACATCAATTCTTTACAAACTCTTCCAAAAAATAGAATATAGAACAATTTCAGATTCATTCACTGAGGCTGGTATTACCTTGATACCAAAATCAGATAAAGACGGTACAATGAAAGAAATATAGACCCATATCTCTTATGAATGTAGATGAAAAATTCCTGAACAAAACACTGGCAAACTCTATCCAGCAATTCTAGAAAGACCACACATGCTGATCAATGGGATTTCACCTAAAAATATGAGGTTGCTTTAAAACCTGAAAGTCAATTAATATTGTCAATTAATAGAATAAAGACAAAACCCACATGACTCAATAGAGGCAGAAAAATCAGTTGATAAAATTCAACAACTCTTCATGATAAAAACATTCAAAAACAAAGCATTGAAGGGAAGTCTTCATCTGATAAAGGGCATCTATGAAAACCTCATATAATGTCACATTTAACAACGAAGCACCAAATGCTTTCCCCTAAACCCAGGACATGACACTCATCTCTAATCTCACTACTTCTGTCCAAAGCTGTACTGGGGGCTCTATCCAGGGCAGTTACGTAAAAAAAATTGCACATAATGTATGCAGATGAAACAGGAAAAAAATAAAACTACCTCTATTTGAAGATTATATAATCTTATATGCACAACATCTGAAAGAATCCACTAAAAAGTATTGGAATAAAAACATTCACTTCATCTAAAACTAATGATGTAATGTATGGGGATTAACATAAGAATAAAAAAAAAACATTCAGCAAAGTTGCAGGTTACATATTTCATATATAAGAATCAATTTTATTTATATAAACTGTCAATAAAAAACCTGAAAATAGAATTAGGAAAAATAATTCCATTTATACTAGCTTTAGAAAGAATAAAATATTTGGAAAAATTTAGCAAAAGTAGTCCAAAACTTATACTCTGAGAACTATAAAACACTGTTGAAAGAAATGAAGTAGATAAATGTAAATAAATGGATAGATAGTTCATGTTCATGGATCCGATTTAATATTATGAAGATGGCGGTACTTCCCAAATTGATTCATAGATTCAACACAACCCCTATTAAGATCTCAGCTGGCTTTTTTTTTTTTTTTTCCCAGAAACTGGTAAGCTGATCCTAAAGTTCATATGGAAATTCAAGGAACCCAGAATATCTAAACCAATCTTGAAGAAGAACATCTCCCAATTTCAAAACTTACTACAAAGCAAAAATAATGAAGATAATGTGGTACTGGCATAATGACCAACTTAAAGATCAATGAAATAGAATTGAGGCCAGAAATAAACCTTAACATTTTTGGTCAATTGACTTTTTTTTTTTTAAGTTTTTATTTATTTATTTGAGAAAGAATGAGAGAGAGCACATGAGAGGGGGGAGGGTCAGAGGGAGAAGCAGACTCCCTGCCGAGCAGGGAGCCCGATGCGGGACTCCATCCAGGGACTCCGGGATCATGACCTGAGCCGAAGGCAGTCACTTAACCAACTGAGCCACCCAGGCGCCCTGGTCAATTGACTTTTTAACTAGGGCACCAAGACAACTTAATGGGGGAAAGAATAATCTCCAGCAAATGGCCCCGAGACAAATGGACAATCCACACACAAAAGAATGAATTTGGATCCCTCGTATATATACCGCATATATACAAAAATTAACTCAAAATGAATCAAAGCCCTTAATGTAAGAACTAGAGCTACAAAACCCTCAGAAGAAGCACAACTTTGGGCTAGTAAGATATCACAGCAAAAGCTGAAGCAACAGAAGAACATTGAGATAAATTGAACTTCACCAAAATTTAAAATTTTGTGCCTGAGAAGATACTATCAATAAAATAAAAAGAACCGGCTGGATGGAAGAAAATTTTTGCAATTCATATTCTGATAAGGGACCTGTATCCATAACACATAAAAACACAGCTCCAAAATAAAAAGACAAATAACCAGCTGTAAAAATGACCAAGGTACACAAATAGAAATTTCTCCAAAAAGATACATAAATGACCAATAAGCACATGAAAAGATGCTCAACATCATTGCCATCATAGAAATGCAAATAAAAGCCACACTGAGATATCACTTTACACCCACAAGAATGGCTAGAATCAAAAAGACATGATAACATGCCCGTGAGGATGGGGAGAAAGGGGAACCCTCACACACTGCTGTTGGGAAGGTTCAGTGGTGCGGCTCATTTGGAATCAGCCTGGTGGTTTCCCAAAATGCCATTGATTGGTACAGACCTAATAAAAACCAAATTGTGTGTCCACCCAGAATCTTGTACACCAATGTTCAGCAGCATTATTAATAATAACCAAAAAGTGCAAACACACTGAATGTCCATCAAGTGTTGAACTGACAAATAAAATATGGTACGTCCAGACAATAGAATATTATCCATCAATAAACTAACAGGGGGGCGCCTGGGTGGCTCAGTTGGTTAAGCGACTGCCTTCGGCTCAGGTCATGATCCTGGAGTCCCAGGATCGAGTCCCACATCAGGCTCCCTGCTCGGCAGGGAGTCTGCTTCTCCCTCTGACCCTCCTCCCTCTCATGCTCTCTGTCTCTCATTGTCTCTCTCTCAAATAAATAAATAAAATCTTTAAAAAAAAAAATAAAAAAAATAAACTAACAGGAATGATCCTTCAAAACACGCTGAATGAAGGAAGCTGGTTATAAAAGGCCGCATATTTTGTGATTCTGTTTCTGCAAAATTTCTGGAATCTATCGTGATAAAAAGTAGATGAGTGGTTATCAATAGTGGGCTTAGGAGAGGTTGGGAGTAAGTGGGAAGTCACTGGCAATGAATATGGTGCTTCTTTTGGGGGGGGATAAAAATGTTCTAAAATTGTGGCACTGGTCACATGAGTCAGAATATACTAAATACTCTTGAATTATACACTTTATTTCTAAATTTTTATTGAGGTATATTTGACATTATATTAGTTTCATGATGATTTGTGATATGATCACCGTGGTAAGTCTCTTTAACATATGTCACCATAAATAGTTACAAATATTTTGTTTTGTGATGAGAACTTTTTTTTTTTAATTCCAGTATAGGTAATACAGTATTATATTGGTTTCAGGTGTACAATACAGTGATTCAACAATTCTATACATCACCCAGTGCTCATCAGGGCAGGTGCGCTCCTTCATCCCCATCACCTATCTCCCCCATCCCCTGCCCACCTCCCCTCTGTTGACCATCCCTTTGTTCTCTAGAGTTAGGAGTCTGTTTTTTTGGTTTGTCTCTTTTTTTCTTTGTTTCTTTGTTTTATTTCTTAAATTCCACATGTGAGCAAAATGGTATTTGTCTTTCTCTGACTGGGTTATTTCACTTTGCATAATACACTCTACATCCAGTGATGAAAACTTATAAGCACTACTCTCTTAGCATCTTTTAAATATGCATTACAGTATTATTAATTATAGTTGCCTATGATGTATATTACATCCTCTTAACTTATTTATTTTATAACTGGAAGTTTGTATCTTCATATTTTTATACCTATATACTTATAACTGGAAGTCTGTGATATTCCATTGTTTATTGTATATCCATCATGTATGTAGATATACATAAATTTTTTTCTGTTTTTCCATTCATACGTTGATGAACACTTAGGTCATTTCCACGTGTTGGCTATCATGAATAATGCTTCTATGACCATGGGGGTGCTGATATCGTGCCGAATTAGTGTTTTCTTCAGATAAGTACCCAGAAGTAGGATTGCTGAATGTTATAGTAGTTCCATTTTTAATTTTTTGAGGGATCTCCACACTGTTTTCCACAGCAGCTACACCAGTTTGCATTCCCACCAACAGTGCACGAGGGTCCCTTTTCTCTGGGTCCTCGCCAACACCTGTCATCTCTTGTCTTTTGTAATGGCCGTTCTCCCGGGTGGGAGGGGACGCCTCATTGTAGTGAACTGCATGCTTTGAACGGGTCAACTGTATATGGTATGTGAGTTATAGCTCAGTCAAGCTGTTATTTAAAAATAGATAAAATCTCGGGGAATCACACCACCTTTCAATCCTTCACCTCATTTCCTGCTGCACTTTTATGTCTTCTCTTTCCTCCAAACTAAGTGTCGACGGTAATCCATTTATTTGAGGACTTAAATCCCATCACGCAACTCTCAGAAATGACCAAGTAACCAAGGTTTATGGGGTTACACCTTTCCAGAATAGTTACACTTCAAGATTTGTTAGTTTGTTTAAGAAATAGAAAGCTCAACAAACCAGTTTCTGCATACTTAATGGTGGAAGGTCAGCCACCACCAGAATAATTGCAAAGCCATGGGAAGGATAAAAAAGAGGGCTCCTCAGTGCACATCCTTGATTTGTACGTTCAGCTCCATTCCAGAACAAAATGAAATGAAGCATGCTTTGCTGGAACCCTGGACCATTTTGCAGGTGCCAGGTACATCCCAGTGGGTTCCTAGGACACCATCTGGCTTCCATGGTACCCACAGCATCTGTGAAGTCATCCCCTCTTGAGTTAGGCTGGCTTGAGGTCTGCAATAAGACTTTGGTTTGTTCCAGTCATTTCTGCCTGGTCCTAGTGTTTCAGAGAGACAAGGCCCACATCTGCTCATCTGGGAGCAGAATGGCCCTAGGGCCTGGGTTTAAATCCAGACGTGATCCGGGTATCTGGGAATGCAGCATGTCTCCTACAGGCTTCTCTGGATTTGAAAAGACTTGTGGAACAGCCTGAGGTCCTAAATGAAAGGAAAAGAAACAAAAATTTTGCATTCGTGTTTGCGTCTATATATTTGAATGCTTAAAAAAACAAATGCTGGAACAATCTCTGAACACAGGTCTCTGTACATTTGCAACCTCATTCATTTACTTGACGTGTTATGGCCGTCCACCTTGCGCTCCCCATGGGTGCTCTTTGCACTGGTTCTAGAACGCTGAGGAACCAGGGGCTGTGGCACTTCACAGGGGTCATCATCTTCTGGGCCCTGGCTGAGGCTGGGATGGGGGAAGATGAAGATGAAGGAAACATAGTGATGGCAGAAGCCTTTCTCATCCCCCCAGGCAGAGCAAAGCAACAAAGATGCACATTTCCTTGATGTCTCAGGAGTGGAGTTCTCAGAGAAGAGTTCGTTCATTTTTAAAAAAGCAACAAAGAACTGCAGCCCGGTGTTTTGCTCCCACATGCGGTTAGGGAAAGGTCAGGTCTCTTCCCAAAGGCCTGGGACTTCGGGAAGGGAGGTCTTTCCATCCTGTCTGAATGTGCTAGTCTTTGCTGACTACTCTCCCTGAGGCAGGACAGCTGGGGCTTCTTGCAGAGGAAACTAAAATGAAACATGACACTGAATGTTGAGATGTTTATGACGGCTTAGCAGCTAGAAGTTTCCCCAGGTGGCAACATAGGTATTGCAAATAGAGCTGAGAAATGCACTCCAGCCACCCTGCTTAAGGCCAGTTACGGCCGGATGCCGAGGCATCAGTCTTGTTTGAAGAATCTTGTTTTCTGCCTTCGTGATGATGGAGGATGTGGCTTGTGAGCCATTTGCTTGGCAGAGCAAGATTTTATTTTTATAGACTACGTGTAGCATAAGAACGTGCAAACACAGCTTTACGGAGGAGAGTTTTGAGAGCATTAGGCCTGCTAAAACGGGCACTGTCTCCTCATTTTTTCCTGTGCAGAAAATAGACATCTGATTTACGCTTGTGTCTCTCTCACAGTCACTGTGCTGAACTGCACGCAGGCCATCCTTCACGTGGGACACCCTCTCAAACGCAGGCCTTCACGTGGGGCACCCTCTCAAACGCAGGCCTTCACGTGGGGCACCCTCTCAAACGCCCCCGTCTTGGATGAGCGCCATTTACTTCCCACAGTTCTGGAGGCTGGAGTGTCTGGCGAGGACTCCTTCTCTGGCTCGTGGCTGTCCCCTTGCTCTGTCCTCAGAAGAAGCAGGGAGAGAGCTCTCTGGGGTCTCTCTCCTCAGGGCACTGGTCCCATTTCTGAGGACTCCACCCTCGTGACCCAATCATTTCCAAAGGCCCTGCCTCCATCCCATGGGGGATTAGGCTTCAACATATGAATCTGGGGGGAAAAGGACCTTCAGTGCATAGCACACCCTTGCCCCTACTCCTCGTAAGTGGGGGTTCCATTTATCTAAAGGAAGATCCTTCGGGTGGACAGTGTGCTGTGTGGCCTTGGACCCAAAAACAGCCTGAGGGGACCTCAAGGGACAAACAAAGGCTGGAATTAAAACAGAAAGCCAAGTTCATCTTTACTCCTGTTTGCACCCTTTACAGCTCTATTTCTGAATGCTCACATGATATCATTGTCATTGCCAAGTGGAAAATTGGATTCTCTATACTACTCCTTAGTGTTCACACTGGATTTTCCATCTCTGCTAATACCTGATTAAAAATGATCCATAACAGTACAAAGGAAAAAAGAAAACTTGCAGAGTGCTATATATAATATTCAAACCAGTACATGCAAGAAGTGTATCTCCTAGTAGTTTTAGCTTATCCCTAAAGCAAAGGCGCCCTAATGTTCTCAAGAGAACCGTACCTTCAGAGCAGTGGCATCATGATTCCATATAAACCCTCCTTTCCTCTGAGATCCACCCCGAACAGGAGAACAGGCCAGGCGGTGCATTTAGCAGAACAGAGTGCTGTATTTACATCCCAAAGAGTGGAGGCAGGTCCAGAGGCAGATGAAGCCAGGCACGCATCTCAGAGGATGGTCTCAGGAAACCCGTCTGGTTGGAACATTGTGCATGGCTGCTTTCCCTCGGAGGAGGCTACACAAGGTCTTGCAGAATTACGGGCTCCAGAACTGATGGACTGTTACGGAGTGGCCATGCTGTCCTCACCGAGAACTCCCTTCTCTCTCTCCCGCCACGCTTCTGCCCCTCAGACGTCTACCTCCCATGCCCTGCCCTCTGTTGGAAAGGACTGCACTTGAACTTGCACTTCCTAAAACTCTGTCATTAGGATGAAAAGACTGCACTTGAACTTGCACTTCCTAAAACTGTCATTAGGACGGTCTTCCTCAACCATCTCTCCAACGTGCTTCTCGTATAAGTAGGAGTCTCTCAAAAATGGAAATCGTGCTCTGTCCTTCACCTCTAAAAGGTGTTCTTAGCAGTGACTTTCACCCCCAAAGTGCAAGCCGAACAGGAAAGAGTGGAGACAGGTTATGCAGTGTGTTGTTGATGTTCGTAGGACCCCTCCGACGCAGAGGCCCTGTGGCCATCTTGGGGTTGGCTGCTGAGGCCACACAGCCAATGCCCCGAGCTCCTGGGGTCCAGTGTCTCCTGAGAACAATGCAGTTTTATAGCTCAGGAGCAAGTGCATGATCCAGGACATGTGATGGGGTGGGTAGGACATAAACCGAAGTCGAGTCCACGTCTTCTGAGTCTGCATTCACGCCCCTGACCACTGGCATGGTGGAAAATGTCAAGCTTCTTAAGAACTCATGCTTATACTGCTCTTGAAGAAAATTTGAATGTCTCTGGTTACTCAAAGCCAGGTGGTTAGGGGACAGTGGAGAGATTTCTTCTCTCTTCAGTGACACTCTCAGGGAGATGCAACTAGATGAGGTAAATGGAAGGGTCCCAAATCAAACTCCTCTCCCAAACACCTTCCCCATCCAGGAGATGTATTTTCAAAAAAGTCCACCATTAGAGATTTGCTTCTTTGGCAATAACACATTGAATGATCAAGCTTAAAGTATAATTTCTTCAGTCACGCTCATCTACCTCAGGATGATCTTCAAGCACATAGGTTCTGTTAAGAGAGCCATATTTTCAGTTGGGATTGGAGAGAAGGAAGAGGCCAAGCACAGGAAATGCCTAATTTTTTCATTAGAATAGTACATCAGACTGGGGAGAGCATTCTTTCACAGAACATTTAGTCTCTGACAGACCTACAGCAGTCTTCATTTTTTTAAATTCCAGCTTAAAATATTTTATTTTGTATTTTGTAAAACAACTGTCCCACTGAGAAAAAGGTGCAGCATTACACAAAAGTTACATTAATTGGCCTTTGAATCCTGCAACCAGAGGAAAAATTGTGATCCATCACTTCCTCTCCCACTTAGGGAACAGAGAGGGTCTCTCCAGAGGGCACGAGATGCATCCAGGCTGTTCATTCTAAATTAGTTCTTTGTGAGGACATGGGCTGGTAGATCGTACCTGCTCCCATAAAGACACTGTCAGGCTTCATGCTTGTCTAGGCTGTGTCTTTGGTGTCCCTTTGGACTTGGGAGGATTGGCAAGGACAGGACTGGATCAAAGTGGAAGGCTCAGACGGTGCACCTGCCTCTCATACATTTGCACATAAAGGAACTGCCTCTCCAAGCTCAATTTTCAGATGACCCGGGGTAGACACTCTGGGGCTTTTTCAGAGATAATACGCCACCTCGGAGGGGAAGGGGCCCGCCAAGGCTGCCAGGGAACGAACTGCTCAGTTACAATTGAAGAACAAAATCCTGTAGATTCTGCCAACTGCAAAGGAAATTTTGGAGGGGGTAGTAGATACTTTGTCATATCCTTCATCAGTGTGTGTGTAGCTGTGTTCTTAGAGGCCAAAGAGGTTGAAAATTCCCAAGCTCACCTGCCACATTACAGGACAACTGATTTTCATTGTTGGACATTATATATCATCATACGAAAAATATATATGCAGCTCTTAGATTTGGATTTGAACCAGGAGTCTCATTTTAAATGTGCCATTCCATCATAAACAAACCTTCCTGCGTTAGGTGACCTTTCTGCACCTGGACAGTCTCCTTTCAAAGATCAATCAGCCTCTGATAAATGTTTAAATTAACCGCCTGTATGGGGAGCTTCACCATCCTGGACACTCTTCTAGAATAGCCCTGGTTTGACAAAGGCCCTCTTTGAAGCAGAGCCCCAAACGACCAGGGCTCTGGGCGTGGCCTCTGCCACCTGCCGGCACCTGCCCATCGTGCTGCCATCGAATTGCACACAGGTCACTTGCACTGTGTCACTCCATTCTGTTGCCTTTCTTACCACAGGGGCATCACCCTTGCCACCCTCCACAGAAGCCCGCCTTCACTGCAAACCGACCAACTACGCTCAGCTCGACTGTCATAAAACTCTCCTCGGTTTCTCTCATTAGGCCAATTTCCCTTGTTTCACTCCATCCGAGCAGCTATCACAAAAATACTAAAAAACAAACACTATAGCCTGGTTGGCTTATAAAGGACAGAGATTTATTTCTCACTGTTCCGGAGGCTGGGAAGGCCATGGTCAGGGAACCAGCAGATCTGGGGTCTGATGAGAGCCCCCTTCGTGGTTCACAGATGAACCTTTCCTTGGCTGTGCCCTCACGGGGCAACAGGGGTGAGGGAGCTTTCTGGGGCCTGTTGTGGGGGTCCTGCCTTCATGACCTCGTGTAAACCTCATTACCTCCCAGAGGCCCTACCTTCGAACACTATCGTGTTGAGAGTTGAGGCTTTAACATGTGAATTTTGGAGGCGCACACACATCTGATCCCTAACAGAGACAAGACAGCGGTCACTTTGAACGCCCTCCCCACTTAGCTCAGCAGAAGCTACGTAATGATTCTTGTTAAACAGTTATGGAAACCCCCGGTTTGTGCCTGAGGCGGACACTGGCCAGACCATCCATCGTACCCTCCCTAACCCCACATAACCTCCCACTTTGGGATGGTGTTTCTGCTTCTGGGTTGGCTCAGTGAAGACAGGAAACTCTGGAGCAGTTACCTAGCAAAGCAAGCAGGCACCGGACGCCCGCCTCGAGTCCTGTGACCACAGCGAGTGCATTTTCCCAGTGCGGTGTTTCATTTCTGCTAATTCTGACAAATCTCCCCTTTCCTAAGGATAAGAGTCACTGTTGATGTTGGCAACCGCAGAAGAGAGAGTAAGGCCAGCCCGTGCAGGAAACCAAGGGTGATACCTTTCCTGCTGTGGCCCCTTGCCTTCTTGTGCCATTTTAGAAGACTCCTCCCTGAATTCACAATGCAAAAAACTACATGCCCAGTTTTCCTAGGATCTAACTCGTATTTTCAGCTTCCAGCCAGTTGCGTTTTATTCATTCAGCCCATGGACATAAATCGAGAGCCTGCTCCATGCAGTCGATGTGCTCTGGGCTGGGGATGGGCAGCCCACCTTGTCCCTCTCAGGACACTTACAGGCCAATGAGGACTTTTTCACCAGTAATTACACGTATCATCATGGAATATGATAAGTGCTAGTTAGTATGTGGGTTAAATTGTCTTATGTTCTCTTGCATGTCTAAAACCATGTTGGCATCTGCCTCTCGGTAGATCCAGATTAACAAAAATTATAGACATTCAGATGTACTTGAGGCCATAAAAAGAGACAATATTGCTCAGCATGAATGTAGAAAAAGGAGCTCAGGTCCTTGCCCTAAAGAAGAGCAAGCAAGAAATCAGAAATCCCAGGTCAGAGAGAGAGTACACTAAGAAGCAAGCTGGTTTATGCCATAGAAATCCGGAAGAACTGAGGAACTGGAGGCAGGCACTGGAACTTCTGAAGACCAAGATGGGGATGGTGGAAAATTTGCATTAGAGCCAGTTGGTCTCTTCGGGTCTCTCCTCCTCTACCTCAGCAGAAGACTGGAGAATTCCCCTCTGAACTAAAGGGCGCCAGGCTTTACTTGGCAGGGAGCCCTACTGAAAACACAGAATCAGGTGAATGCCATCCCCTGAGTGGGAAAGCCACGCCCTCCTGCGTTCACCTGTTAGCACGCCAGTGGCCCTCCTCCTGTGCCCAGGCAGCAGATGGGAAGATTTCTTTCTAGGGCAGTTGGCTACTGCCCTCGAGTCAAGGGCTCGTCAGCTAGGTTGCCCTGCAGTGGAGGCCACCACTCTATAAGCAGTGACACGCAGAGTTCCAGGCCCTTGCATAATGTCTCACTCTGAAACACGGGCAGGCAGCCACTGATCGGGACAGGTGTGGAAGGGCCTATCATGAAACACAGAGCTCAGAATGAGCAAACAGGAAAAAAAGAACTTGGAGGAAACAGACGATGCCAAAAGGAAGGGAAAAGACCCTATAATAAAACCCATTTTACTTAGTGGGCTTAGAGGGATAAGAGGTTGCAAACATGAATCAAGCATGGTATCCCGTAAAAAGGGGATATTTGGAGATCAAAAATAATCTCTCGGATATTAAAAACGCTATGGTAGAAATAAAAAAGAAATTCAGTTGGCTCCTTGAAGAAAAATAAAAGTTGAGTAAATTACCCAAAAAATAGAATACAAAGGCAAAGAAATTAATAACCAAAGAGAAAGGACAGAAAATCACAAGATTGTTTCAGAATATATGACATCCTATTGATAGGAGTCGCATAAAGGAAGAAGGGAACTGTAAGGGAAGGAATGACCAGAGAAAGACCATTTCCAGGAAGTCGCCATATAGAATGGTCCCATGGATTTCCCAATATGAAAAGGAATGCACACCCTTAGGAAGTTTCAAGGCATTGATGATAAAGACATCAAAGTATGCGAAAAGGAAAAAATCAAATAAAGGATGGATAATCAGAATGTCATCAACTGCAACACTGGTCTCACAACATAATGAAAAAATATCTTCAAATTTCTTCAAATTATTTCCAAATTAAGATGTTACATTCAGCTGAATGATGGAGTATTCACACTTGGAAAGAAATTACCTTGAAGGATTTTTCTTAGAATACAGTTGAGAGGAAGCTCCATCAAAAATAGGGACTAATTTTTTTTTTTAAGTATAAAATGTTGAATATGGATAGCAGAATTTTCCAAAAAAGAAAAGCAAAGGCCATGTGAAGGCAAATCGCAGGATGACCATATTACACTGGGGTAGAAAGCAGCCGGGATTGATGTTTCCAGAGAAGAGTTGTCTAAGAAAGAAAAAAGAAAATGAGAAGGGAAATTGACAGATGACTCGATGTGTTTGAGTGTGATGAGAAGACGTTCTACACAGGGAAGACAGCTTAAGGATCAATTACAGAAACTCAGAAAATCAAGAAATAGAAGAAAATGGAAGGCAGTTATGAACTCAAGAGAAAACAAGCAGTTGTTTAAGAAACAGGATGCAATCACAAAACAAAGTCTCAGTGAATTTTGACCTCATCTCAGGATACAAAATCAGTGCACAGGAATCAGTTTCATTTCTATACACCAACAATGACGCAGAAGAAAGAGAAATTAAGGAGTTGATCCCATTTAAAACTGCACCCCAAACCATAAGATACCTGGGGATAAACCTAACCAAAGAGGCAAAGGATCTGTACTCAGGAAACTATAGAATACTCACGAAAGAAATTGAGGAAGACACAAAGAAACGGAAAAACGTTCCCTGCTCATGGATTGGAAGAACAGATATTGTTAAAATGTCTATGCTACCCAGAGCAGTCTACACATTCAGTGCAATCCCTATCAAAATACCATCAACTTTTTTCACAGAACTGGAACAAATAATCCTAAAATTTGTATGGAACCAGAAAAGACCCCACATAGCCAGAGGAATGTTGAAAAAGAAAAGCAAAGCCGGCAGCATCACAATTCCGGACTTCCAGCTCTATTACAAAGTTGTCATCATCAAGACAGTATGGTACTGGCCAAAAACAGACACATAGATCAATGGAACTGAATAGAGAGCCCAGAAACGGAACCCTCAACTCTATGGTCGACTAATCTTCAACAATGCAGGAAAGAATATCCAATGGAAAAAAGAGTCTCTTCAACAAATGGTGTTGGGAAAACTGGACAGCCACATGCGGAATTTTGACCTCATCTTAGTATTTTTTTTTTTTTTGGACTTAAAGTCTTTTATTTCTTGGGGTATCTCCAAAACTTTGAGAGAAGGAAGGGAGAAAATAAATGTATAATTTCACAAATAATCAATCCTTTACAAGTAAATTTAGTATTTCAAATACTAAGTGCTTTGTTGGGAGCAGGATAAGAGTGTGTAAGGGAAAGTTAAAACCTCATCTTTGGTATTATATCAATAAATCATAGCTCAAATGGAAAAGAATCAAGAAATAACTATATGTCTGCTGTTTAAAAATATGACTGCATCGTGGTCTTAAAATACCATTTCCCACAAAACAAGCCAAGGCTCCATGGAGAAATAGCAGTTTCAGGTCCTCGGTGTGGGACACATGAAATGATACTGAATCATCATGTCACACCATTGAGTAAGGGAGCTGGAGAAGACCACCAGCAGCACACTCAAAGAACTCAGTGGCAAATTTGAACTTTGAGGCTCTCATTAGCCAAAGAGGGGACATTTGGAGTGTCAGCAGGGTAATAACTGCAATAGATTGAAGCATATAAAAGATGCTTCTGGGGCGCCTGGGTGGCTCAGTCGTTAAGCATCTGCCTTCGGCTCAGGTCATGATCCCAGGGTCCTGGGATCCAGCCCCGCGTCGCACTTGCTGCTCGGTGGGAAGCCTGTTTCTCCCTCTCCCTCTCCTCCTGCTTGTGTTCCCTCTCTCGCTGTGTCTCTCTCTATCAAATAAAGAAAAAAATCTTAAAAAAAAAAAAGATGCTTACATCCTTGTGTTCCTAAAGGTTCTAAAAAAAGAATAATATTAACTGATCACAGTTAGGGGATGCTAAGGAACTAACTCATTCTTTTGAAAACTGATAAACACAGGGAAACTCAAAGATCCATCCTGACTTTCCATGTAAGGTATATCATTGGACTTCCAAATAGTGGAAGAGAATATTCACTGTATAGAAACACTCTAGCTAATACACGAAGACAGACAGATAGAATTATAATTATACTACTTGTCATCCCTAAAAAATGAATAGATCAAATTATTGATCATCAATGGCTGCTCACCTAACAAAATGAAAGACATTCAGACATTGCATGCCTTCCGATTGAAGAATGGAGAGCCACCTTTGGAGTAGTCTTATGGGGGAAAAAATTAAACCTAATTTCGATCAAACCTCTAGCTCCATTTATCACGTGGTGGGAAATACAGAGGACCATGCTAAATGATACCACAGGTTTCAATCAACAAAATCCAGAGTCTGGGAAACTCTATAGTACAAATGTCCTGATTCCTTTAACTAATAAATTAAGAGTAAACACACACACAAGAGATGAAGAGAGAGTTTATAAATTAAAAGAGATTTAGGAGACATTTCAACCATCCCCTGCCCCCCTTCAATCTGAGTTGAAAGTCTTACCTTCCTCTGAGTTCAGGGTGAACATAGGAGCCTCTGATAAGGTGCTTTCAATGCCCCCCGAGTCTCAAATATGTCTGCCCCCACATTGAAGTAAGAACTTGGATTGCACCCTCGCACATATTCTCAAGTCCGTGATGCTATCGACAGAAGTCTCTCCCCTCATCCCTGCCCCCTGTTCTCGTCTCCCCACTGCCTCCCGGGAGAGCAGGTCTGCTTCCCTATTTCCTTCTCACTGTGTTTTGTCCGGAATACAGTTCTTTCTCCCTAGCTAGCTCCATGCCAGGTCCCTCTTCATTCACACATTGCTCCACCTCTTAGTAATCAGACCTCCAGAAACATTGACTCTGTTTCCACTGCAAGCACAAGGCCTGTCTCTTTAGGTCTGCTGAGTTTGAAGTGACAGAAAATGAACATGCAAAAGCACAGGATCGGCCAATGTAGGAGTAGGGACATGTGTCTCCCTGGCTTGCTCTCTCCCTCACGTACACACATACACACATACACACATAGGTTCACAAAGAGCTCCCCCACGCACACAGATTATCCTGTTGTAAACAGACCCCAGCAAGCCAGGCATTGATGGAATATTAAAACTGTCAGTAGTTGCCAAAGCATGAGTACAGGAAAACCATTATTTAAAATACATTTACCTGGGGCATCTGGGTGGCTCAGTCATTAAGTGTCTGCCTTCGGCTCAGATCGTGATCCCAGGGTCCTGGGATCGAGCCCCACATCAGGCTCCCTCCTCAGCGGGAAGCCTGCTTCTCCCTCTCCCTCTCTCCCTGCTTGTGTTCCCTCCCTCGCTGTGTCTCTCTCTGTCAAATAAATAAATAAAATCTTTAAGAAAAAATAAAATAAAATACATTTACCTGTTTATCCCCAGATAACAGAGGGGCAAAAAGTACCTCCAAATCCTATACTTCAATCCAAAATAGTCAGCAAATAAAAAGCCTCGTTTTGAAAAGGAATGAAAAGATACATTTTTGACAAAGGTAATTCAGATTATAATTCATTTCTAGCACTCAAATACTGCAGGGATAGGGAAAATGAAGCACCCGGAGAACAGAATTCAAATCTCATCCTTTTTAATACAGCATAAGTTCAAATTCATTATTATGTTTCTTGGGAAATTTCCTTCTTCAGAATATTTAATTCGACAAAAGTAAGTACACGTGTGAACTAACAGCGCATATTAGTGAGGCCACAGAATGTATACCAGTGGTTTAAATGAAGAATCGATAATGAAGGGACTCTAGAAAGCAGGGAGAGGGTTAAGGGAGCAAATAAGCAATGGTACCTCCAGAAAGATCTGAAGCCCCGGGGGAAGTACCAACCAGCACGAGCTGTAGTCACAGAGGACAGATGTCTGCCTGAGATGCAGCTCTGAATGTTGGAGGAGCAGCGAACAAACAGACTAGCTCTCTTCTCACCATGGCTCTGCTTCCCCTCGGCTGAATCCGACTGGGGACCTAGTCTGGGAGCCCGAGAACTGGTTGTCTGCAGAGGTGAGCCCCCTGGGGCGAAAGCAGGACAGAACAGGTGCAGGAGAGCCAACTGGAGAGCAGACTGGGAAGCCAGCGGAGAATCAGCATCACCCCGGGCTCCGCATCTTCCCTTCCAGCTGCTTGTCTGCATTTCTCTCTGGACACAGTTACCTCAAGTCATCTGCCACTTGAATGTGATCCATCCTTCTTCCTTCACCGACTGTTACCGGTATTATTTGAGCTTAATAACCCAGCTGGAAAATGCTGAGTGTTGCCAGTGTTTTAAATTCAGTGTCCAAACTCAGCAGTGTTCTGGTTAAATTTCTGGCTGTCATTTAATTTCCCAGTCTACAAGAAATTGAAGCCAGGTTACCTGGGAGTAACATGAGCAGGTCTGTGTGG
The DNA here is from genome assembly GCF_002201575.2 of Neomonachus schauinslandi. Lineage (NCBI taxonomy): Eukaryota > Metazoa > Chordata > Mammalia > Carnivora > Phocidae > Neomonachus > Neomonachus schauinslandi. The sequence continues at coordinate 146,483,503 of NC_058409.1, forward strand.
CAAAAATATAGCAGTTGTCCTGGCAGATCAGCAGTTAACTGAAGATTTTAGAAACAATGTTCTAAGACTCAGCCCTTGGACTATCAGCTACTCCATCCGCCCTGCACGCCCTTCCCACCTCACAGAGAATATATGGATCATGTAAAACCCCAAACTTAAGAAGTTGTAGACGTCGAGCTGAATAAAGATTCTGAGGTGGGTGCATAAGAGACCACTCCTCTCCCCAGAGACCCAGACTGTGATTAGACCAGGGTAGTAACAAGGTTTATCATTAGGGTTCAGAATTGGTAAATTCTTGAACTTCCTAATACAAAGCCTTTTGTGCTTTATTATAAAAGGACCCTGAAAAGATTGACCCTTAAGAAATGCACATGTGCACTAGGTTCTAATCATAACCTTATCCTTGCTTCCTGGCTTACAGTTGAAAAGAGGATGAATAAATTTTGCCTGGGATGAAGATTCGTCTGCCTCTTCTCCCTCTCACCCTTTCCTGATTAACAAAAGGACGACTCACTGCACCGAGTTATTTCCCTCAACCCTGCCTACTCGCTCGTGTCCTCACTATATCTCCTCAATTATCCTATCCTGTTGTTTGAATCAGCCTTTACTGACAAGCCTTTACTGGTCAGCCTTTACTATCAGTCAAGGTGAGACTGATAAAGCTATCAAAGGGTGTTTGCTTTTTATTCTAGATGCACTAGGAAAATAGTGGAGGGTTTTAAGCAAAGAGAGAACATGATCTGAGTTTTGGTTTTAAGTATCGCTCTGGTTACTATGCAGCAAATAGACAAGGCTGGTTGGAGGCCATTGTAGCGGATCAGACGTAAGGTAGTAGTGGGCTGCCTTGTTTGGTAGCAATGGAGGTGATAAATAGGAGCATATTTGGTATATGCTTTCAAGATAGAGCCGGCAAATGTGCTCTTGGATTGGATGCAGGACCTCCGCAGTTAACGATATCCCGCAGTAATTTGCCTGAACAACTTGAGGAATGAGCATTTCATTTGCTAAGGTGGGAAATGAAGAGACTCTGGCAGGAAAAATCAAGAGTTTTGTTCTGGACACTTTATATTATTTTATTTTATTTTTAAAGATTTTATTTATTGTAGAAAGAAATAGAAATAGAGAGACAGAGAGAGAGAGACAGAGAGAGCAAGCAGGGGTAGGAGCACAGGAAGAATGACAAGCTGACTCTGCACTGAGCACAGAGCCCCATGTGGGGCTCGATCCCACGACCCTGAGATCATGACCTGAGCCAAAATCAAGAGTCAGACGCTTAACCGACTGAGCCAGCCAGGTGCCCCTGTTCCAGACATTGTAAATGTAATCTTCCATTTAGGGATCCAGGTGGTGACATCAGGATGTCTGAGTCTGGAGCTCGGGACAGAAGATGGGCATCCCAGAGTCCTTGGCTTGTGCAGTATTTAGGTAGTGGGACTAGATAAGGTCACCTGAGGAACAAAATATACACACGGCAGAGAACAGTTCTAGGGAAAGAGCCCTGAAGGATCCCATAATTTAGAGCTGGAAAACAAGGACAAGAGGGCAAAATGGCCTCAGAAGCAGCCTCCAGGAAGACGGGGAGGAACCTGTGTGAGGTTTATTTTTCTCTTACTCTAAAAATGGGTACTGAATGTCTCCAGAACAGGGGATTATGAAACCCACCTGTGACTCATACAAATTCTATGAAGCAAGTCCAGCAAAGAGATCCGGTACATTCTCTCTAGGAATAGCTCCGTGTTTATCTGTGTGTGCATGCAGATACCCACACACACGCTCAGGCCCGTCTTCACAGCTGCGACGTTCAACATCTCCGTGCACGTCTAGATACCCACCGCCACGGAGATATGGGAACACATGATTCCTGGCAATCTAGTCTAAAGATAACCAGTCTGTTTTACTGTTCTGAAAGATCAATTTGACATTTTAATTATGTGTAAAAGTTCAACCAAATATATTACTATTGAATATTTTGACAAGGTCTTTTCATCCTATGTTGAGATTCCAGGAACCCACTGCTCCACAGTAATTACATAAGATGAGAAGAAAAGAAAAAAGGAGTAAGTGGGTCACTTGCCTACGGAATAACTGGAAGTAAGGAAGCCTTGGAAATCGGAGCTCTTGCACCTTTGGATAGAGTCAGTTCTCTCTCTCTGCTAAAGAAATAGCACAGCGCCTCACACGGCTTTTATTACCCCACCGTTGCTGCCGGCCGGGGGTCTGGAGGGGCCTTCGTTGGGTCCCTCTGGCTCAAGGCTTCCAAAGTCTGCAGCCAAGGTGTGGCTGGGGGCACCCACTTCCACGCTCTCTCCCGTGGCCCTTGGTGGCCTCGGCTCTTTGTCCCCGGGCCTCTCCAGACGGCAACCGGCAGCGCACCCACCATGGAAGCCGGGGCTCGGGCAGCCTTCTGTTTTGGTTAGGAGCCCGTCATTGAGTCTTGCCCACACTCTGGTGCAGGGGGCAGCAGAGGGGAGAGTGGGGGGTCGGCAGGTAGCCAGGAAGCAGCACGTCTGGACGCAGTGCTCACAGATCATGCAATCTGGGATGTGAAGTGTTTCAGAGGGTCAATCACCATTTTTAGGCCCTGAACAGCACCTGTCGGCAAGTTGGAAGACGATGGGGAAACGATTATGCTCTATTCCCTACTGCAGTGATCTTTTCCTCCATCTCATCCTAACGCAGCACGTTTCAGCCGAGCTGCAGCCTCGGAGTGCAGAGTGGTGACTTGGCAGTGCGGGTTATTTTAATGAACACTTTCAAGTAAGTCCTCACCATCTGTTTTCTTTCCTAATTACAAACCTACACTCATTTGCAGTTACATCATTAAAAGTGAGATTCTGGCAGCGCTCTCTGGATGCTTGTCTAGCTTGTCCTCTTGGATCTAAACGAGTTTCCTCAGTGGGATGTCTCGAAATCCAAGGCATCTCATTTGAGGTGAAGACACAAAAACCAGGACAATCATATATACGCATTCAAACGCACAGGATTCATGTCTTGATTCTCGCTCTTTCCTCTCCCTTTCTCTGTGTTTCTCTGCAATTCTATTATTGCAAACAGGAATGCTCTTTAAGAAGGGTTTTACATTTCAAATTCCCCAAATGTCTTTGGTAATTTTAGCTTGCTTTAGGGATAAGGGGAAGATTTAAATGGAAGCCCTTTAAACAGGAATTAAACTCATTTGCACAATTTAGACCTGCAGATCTCTCCTGAGCACGACGAGGCATTTTACAGATTTTAACACTGCAAATGTTGTTCTATTTCTCTGCTTTCCCTCCCTAAGGAATTATTCATCAAGATGAACTCTAAAACAAATCAAGAGATACCAAGAGATACATAGCTTTAAAAATAATCAGCTGATATTCAAAAGATAGCAGGCGATTCTGCATCTCAAAGGACGTTAGCATTTAGGAAAGGAAGGATGCCAATCATCAAGACTAATGAGGTTGCTACATAGGCGAGTAGCCATGCATTGTGGGCCTTCTAAATATTGACAACCTGCAAAACAGCGCCCCTCCCCCCGGCCCCCGCCACGCCGTAAGAATCCACCAGGCAGCCCTTCCACTTGCACTGAACAAGGAGGACTGACTTGTGTTAGTCACAAGGAGGAGTGAGTAACACTGCAGCCATCCTCTAGGTGCCCACGATGAGCGCCTCCTGCCCCCTAATAAGGGTTTTGCTGAAAAAGTGGCCCAGGTGTGGTAGTGCCTAGAGACACCAGTCACATGCTTGAATGCCTTTTCTTAAGCCAGCAGACAGTTCTGATTGGCAGACAGGTCAGCGTAGACGCAGGAGGATAGCATCATGTCTGGGTGCATTGACATTTAGGTTGTTCCCTTGGGTTCGTCAGCCTTTGAGACCTTTGATGTGATAACATTCATGGGGCGGTAATTGGTCCCCTTCTGCACCAGACCCCAAAGCAGGGGTGGAAAGTGTCAGAGAACCTTGGGGAGGACCAAGATGGAAAAAGAGGCCTCGGGTTTCTGTGCGCGCTCACGGCTTTAATTGGAATGCATCCGTGTGTTCTCCCTTTGGTCTGGTTTGTAGCGATCTCCCACTCATTTCCTTAATGTGTGCCTGAGGACGGCCTGTCACCCTGTCACAGAAGACCACATCATCCTAATGTCCTCAGCCTGGGGCATTTTGCCTGCCAGTCCCTGGACCATGGATTGTGCTCCAAGAATCATACCCCATCGTTTTTAACGTGGCACTTAGACAAGCTCCTACATAATTTCAGCTCTACTTAATTCTGCTCAAGTCAGTAAAGAAAATAGTTTCACAAAAACTATTGGTTATAGGCTTCTAATTTCCTGTCATTACAAGATGCTGGAGTTTTAAAATATCAGTTTTCAAGTGCAGAGGAGAAAAGCCACACCAGTGTGTGCAGGTGTGTCCAGAGAATGCTTTAAGGGCAGAATGTTCCAGAGAGAGTTTATGGAACAGATGTGAACTGACAGTGAAGGACCTGTTATTTCAGAAATCCCCGGGGAAGTTGATGAACTTCTCGAAGCGGTTTACTGTGGGCTTTTCTCTATTCTCAGCAGTGGGACAGGCTCCTCCCTCGGGGTGCTTGCCTTCTTGCTGTGGAAACTGGACCTCTCTACCTCAAGTGTTTTCAAAATTGTGTCGTATCATCTGGGGTTTGGGATTAGAGGAGAAATAATAAGCATGATGAAAATTCCGGGTGGAAAGAACATAGATGAGCACAAATTTCAAAACCAAAATTATTCATGGGGAAAAAAAAAGCTGAGGGCAGTGGAAGAGATTACACATGAAAGTGGATAGGAACGAGGGACTGCATTCTCTTTGGATCAAACATTATTATATTAAAGAGTTTTTTAAACCTGTTTTTGTTTCAGCATAATGAATATTCTTAAGGCATTGGTGCAACCTCTTGTAAGTGTTCCTTTGTTCAGCTTTTCCCCCCTTCGGAGTCTTTGTGAAAGTTCAAGACACTCAGTTACTATTTGGAGTTCGGATGGACATGGTTGTAGGAGCTGGAGCCCTAGAGAGAGCTGGGTTTGGGCTCTTTTGATGATCCCGGGGCCCGGGCACTGGGCACGTGGCTGAGGGCCAGAGTCTCCTCTTCCCACCTGGTGCTGGGAGAGGTTCCGTTCCACGTCTCACAGCTGCTGGACAGAGAGAACAGACCTGAAGACGCTGCGTAACTCGTAAAACTGTACCCAAATTAACTACGATGAGAAGGGTCGTTGTGGAATCTGCATGGCAAAATAAAAGAGCCCTCCCTGTCCTTGTAGACTGTGAATCGCTTTCCTCTTAGCAATAAATCATTCACTCCATGAAAGAGAAACATTTCATCATTGTTACACGTCAGACCCCCGGGGAAAAGGCTTACCTCCCATGCTCTGCAGTGTAAAGTATGCAGCAATGTGTTGCTTCAGCTCTCCATGTTTCAAGACTAAATGTAAACACTGACAAGCTTTAAAACTTACAGAAGCCACAATGACAGATTTTTTTTTTTTAATTAAGCCAGTGAAACCAGGCCAGAAACATAGGGTTTAGGGTATGTTCAAGGAGGCTTTAGAACTTGGATCCTCTGGTTTTGAAGTCTTTCCAACTGGGGGAGACAAGAGGGATGGAAAATGGACTCAGAACCTGTTAGCATCGTCAGGAGTGGTAGAACTCAAGGCATTTTTGCTCACTTGCTCTCATTTCACGCCTAGAAAGCATTCCGACGGACAGAAAGCTGGTGGAAGAGACCGGGAGACAATTTAGAAATGGATTTAAAATAGCACGTATCCACTTTTTCCAGAAGTCAAGAATGCAATGAAAAACTTTTCTGAAGTCTCCCTAGAGGAGTTAGAAGTATTGTTAAATGCCAGAGGAATTCCTTGCAATGTACAAATTGGCAAGGATGTCGGCCACTCTTTCCAAAATGGGGAAGAGAGAAAAATCGTTTTATGAGACCAGTGACCCGAGACCACTTATCTGGGTGAGAGCCCTTTGAGGTTTCAATTCCCTCCAGGGATTTAAATCACATCGCACAGTGATATTGTAAAGTGTTCTTCTCTAACGACAAATGTGATGATAGGAGGGCCTGGGTGGAAGCCAAAGGGGTGCCAGTAGGTTCATGGGGACACTGCTGCCATGGGAATGGAGGTAAGTGTCCCAGCAGAGAGAGAAAGCCGGGGGCCATCCATCACGGCTCTGTTTATTTCTCTGCACGAGTGTTGTATAACTGGTTCACTGTTTCTCTGCCTTTTTCTTGCAGTATCTTCTCAATCAGGCTTGGAGCCTCTTCCGGGCAGTGCGTGTCATACGTGCCCTTGGTCCCCCCCGCCCGACCCCGTGTCTCTGGAAGGCCACAAGAAAGGGAAACTGGGATCGCTTACGGGCTAAGTGAATGAACTGCCCGTGTGGAAAGGCCAATTACAACGGCACACCTTGCCACAGCACCTGCCAGGAACTCTTATGATGGTGACAGACGGGGTGACAAAATGCCTCTAGATGGGAAAAAGGAAAAAAGCTCTCTCTACGGACAAGACACAAAGAATCACACACAATGTGAAAGAGCTTCTTAAAAAAAAGGTGATCTCTTTTTTTTTTTTTTTTTTTTTTTTAAAGATTTTATTTATTTGACAGAGAGAGAGATAGCGAGAGCAGGAACACAAGCAGGGGGAGTGGGAGAGGGAGAAGCAGGCTTCCCGCTGAGCAGGGAGCCCGACGCGGGGCTCGATCCCGGGACCCCGGGATCATGACCTGAGCCGAAGGCAGACGCTTAACGACTGAGCCACCCAGGCGCCCGAAAGGTGATCTCTTAATCCAAATATCACTATCAGCATTACACACAGACTTTATTGTGGCCTCTGAAATGGGAGAAAGGAGTAAATCATGTGGAGATCTTGGTTCTGGAGCATCTTTGCTTCTGCGTCTTCCGTTAATTCAACAACCGGCTTGGAACATAAACACCTAAAGATGACTTTGCGTCTGCACCCATCCTCACAATAGCTGGTAAAACTATTTCAGATGAATTTTACGGAGTTTGGGTGAAGTTGGAAGGAAAAAAGTATCTGGGGTTTTAATTCTGGGGAACACATTACGTAATTTCGTATGAAGCTCAGAGACACTTTGTTCTTATTTACGGTTATAGGTGTCTTACTGCATTCATGTGTGATGAGAGTTTTAGGACCGCTAGCTGGGCTCATCTCGCAGTCAGCTCAGCCATGACAAATCCCTGGGATGCCATCGCTAATTGTTTGCCTGACGACACACACAGTGGGGGATGAGGTTGTTTAATCTTAGCTATCTATTTGCAGATTGTTCCTGTTGGTTGAGTAAAAATTATTTCTAGAACTGTCACTTATCAGAGCATCCTTTTGCATTTTAATAAATGTGGTGCAGAGAGCTGCCCCGACTGTGTGGTTGATGCACCCGTCTCCCCCGCTAGCAGTCATCATTGCTGAGGAGCCAGTGACAGAGTCTGCACGTGGGAGTGAAGCCATCAGTATTTGGAAGCGTCTTCACTGAGCCATCTCTCCCAACTGGGGAGCCCTGCCCATGTCAGGAACACTCTGGGGCTGTTAAACACCTCTCTCCTATGTTCTGTAGGAGAATACCATCCAGAACCCTCGAAAGACATTTGGACAAGCGTCAGCCACAGCCATTCTGCATCCTTTGTGTTACTATATGCCCTGCTTTCTGCAGGATCTCCACAGGCACAGAAACTTTTGAATTACAGACAAAAGCTCCCAGATTCTGCCAGAGATCTGTGCCAAAGCGATCATGATTATCCATCTCTGAGTATTTGCTCCTGCTAGCCACAATTAATGAGAGGATATCACTCATGATCTTTGAATACTATGAAAGAAAAACAGAAGCAGGAATTAAATAACGATGAGCAAGGGGCCTCATTATCCAAGAAACACCTTTCAATTGTTAAAAGAAAGACCATTCCGGCTAAGGAAACAGAAGCGAGTTTGGGTTTCTCTAGTCGCCAGGAACAGAGGATGGAGCAGGAAATGGGCAGCAGTAAAGTGGACGAGATGAGCCGCGTGTCCATCAGCAATGACTCTGCCTGCCCCCACCCCCACCCCGCTGTGGTCTCCTGGGGTCAGATGTTCTGTTGGTTCTCTGTTTCCTCTGTCTACCTGGGTCGGGACCGTGTTCACGAGAAACAATGTGAAACTTTTCTCAGATAACCCGTGCGACTTCATGCCATGCAAACCAGGTGGAAAACAGGAAATTTTTCTCCTATGACAGAAGATCAGTGTTTAATTTTAACTTCTGGTGAGTGACCCACCACGGAAATAATATAAGGAAGACAGTCAAGTTAAAATACGTTCCCAGTTCCAGAAAGCCATGAAGTATCCATGTGAGTTTGGGCAAGCTCTTTCTTTTCTCTGAGCAGCTCTTTCCCTTCTCCGTGATCATAGAGGGCCTCCTGACTCTATGAATCTATGATTCTCTGAATGTTAAAGGGTAAACAAATTTCTTGAAATTAAAAAAAAAAAAACAAAAATGCTGGGAAAAAGCCTTTCTATTGTATTATGGAGGATATCTGTTCATTGTGTTCATCTATTCATTATTTTTAATTACAACTAGATGGATACTTAGCTAGATAGAGGGGTGGATGTGTAGAAAGAAAGACAGACGAATAGAGGGTCAAGCAGATGGGTAGAATTTAGATGTGGTGGGGGTAATGCAAACTGGTCCCTACCTTAAGGAGCCCAAAGATGGAAGGACAGGGTTTGGCTGAATCTGCCATTTGGTCAGTAGTGTTCATCAATACGAAAGTGGTGCGTGAGTGTACGTGTAGGCCATATGCTTGCATCCTGGGGCATCGGAGGTGAGGGGAAGAATGTTGTGTTTTTAGAGACGAATTTCCACTCTGAGGTTTTCCCTGTCAGAGCCACATTTTCTTTGTAAAAAGAGAAGATCGTTTCTCACACAACTTCAAAGTAAGTAGGTTGTTTCTCAAATTTAATAAACTGTCCAATTGTCTATTAATTATTAAAAAATTATGAAAGCTTGAAGAGTTTAAAAATGCAATTTAGTTTGTTTCCTGCCTCTAGGCAAGACTTAAACATACCAACAGAGATAATTGGTATCCTGCCAAATGACTATTTTTTGGTCTAAGCAATTAATTTTTTTTCCTACTTAGTGGTGGTGGAATAAGAGTTGTTTCTTTTAATTAACGAGGATGGTTGCTATTGAGCTTGTTTTACTATCACATTCAGCGCGTGGAATCCAACATCTTATCTTGGGCTGGGCCATCTCTTCCTCTCCAAGGCCCTGGGGCATCTGGCTCCGAGGCCGGCTGGTGCTTGTTAAGTGAGTGTTGCTGTGGACATAATCATCTCAATCATCTCAAATACGCATGGGGAAGCTTCTCTGCTGTTGTTGTGAGTTGCTGCCCTTTAGAAAGTCTCTCTTGCTCCTGTATCGTCAATGGTTCCATCCGTCAGGCCCAGAGAAGCAAACACCTGTTCTGGGCACCTGATCCAAGGCAAAGAAGTCAATAAGGTGCGGCCCGTTCTGACCACAACAGGATGATGATCCTTGCGGTAGGTCCTTCTAATGTGCCTCTCACGGAGCTCTGGGCGTTGCAGTTCTGGTTGTCTGACCCCCGCACGTGTTTATACATCTTACTCTATGAAAAACTCGTGGTGCTCAGTGACACATCCAGATGATACTGAAAACCACAATGTGCTCAATCATCTCAGCCAAATGCCAGGTGCTCATCTTCCACGTAAGTAAGACATGACTGGTGTTTGCTGGGGGCAAGTCATCATTGACACACAGAAGCCCCACACTGGTGTGGAAGCACCCGGGCTCTCTGACATGTGCTTGTGTGGCCCACAGAGCAGCTTTCATCCAAATTAAGTGTTTTATGAGCCATTAAGTGCAAGACCTTCTTAGGAACAAGTTTCTGGAGACTTACAGGCAGACAGTCAATATCATAATGTTCCTTTGAAGAAGATCTGAGAGGAGCTTGAAATAAGCCAGTTTAGCTTGCTGGCTAAGCAGAAATTTAAGGCATGTTCTTTTCCCCTCCTCCTCCTCCTCTTCTTCCTCCTCATCGTCCTTCTTCCTCTAGTCCTTCTTTAAATATAATGAAACAAATCCTTAATGATTATTTACAAACAAGATTCAAAATGAAGATTTGGCCAATATGTTTCACCAGGAGGTTTTCATGGGAACACTTTATCCTAGTTAATAATCCCTAGCAGCCAGGTTTGCTCTGGAAAGCAAACACCTACGTAATAACAAGAAAATAAACACATTTCGACACCCTTGAGTCCAAACAGCAGAGATTTTTGTCACTATTGTTCCTCTATGGGCCTGGCTCCTGATCTGTGGTGCATTTTCTATGAAAGGAAAATAACAAGGCTGGTGATCCTTGCGGTAGGTCCTTCTAATGTGCCTTTCACGGAGCTCTGGGCGTTGCAGTTCTGGTTGTCTGACCCCCGCACGTGTTTATACATCTTACTCTATGAAAAACTCGTGGTGCTCAGTGACACATCCAGATGATACTGAAAACCACAATGTGCTCAATCATCTCAGCCAAATGCCAGGTGCTCATCTTCCTCTGGAAGCAGCTTGCGGACACTTAAATCTAATGGCACAGAACAAACCTCCAAAAGGGGTTGCAGTCTTGTAAAATAATTAAGGTGCAGACATGTGGGATATAAACACCAGTCTCGTGAGAAACAAAGCTGAATATAATCGGGTGTCAGAAAATAAGTTGGTATTCCCTGGAGAAAAGGGGTGTGATGGGAGAAGGGGCACCTCTGTGATCCGGTGTGAAGGGGGCCTCATCCGCATCCCATTGGAAAGACAGGATTTGAGGACTGTTTCCCTTCAAAGATAAAATAAAAAGCATCTTGCTGCAAATAGAATTTAGTGGTTGTGTTTCCTAGTAAAAAAAGGACTTTTAGATGAATTTATTTTTTAACCCTGTAAGATATAGAGAAAGAGAAAACAAAACAAATGTAGTATAATGGAGTCTAATGCTGACAGATGTAGACGCACCATGAGGGTTTTCAAAGGAAGGAAAGGATGTGATGAATGTAGCCTCTGTAAGGCTGACTGCCGGTGTAGACAAGGTCTGCCCGTCCCAGTCCTCACAGTGCCCCTCGTGGTGATGAACTGTTCAGCACTTCTCTCCATGGCAGCCCTAGGGATGTTGGCGCACCTGCCGAGACCCGTGAGCCTGGTGCTCACTAGGTAGAAACCAGTTTTAGACTTGGAACTGTTTAGTGAGCTACAGTTCCCTGACCCAGGTAGTTTATACACATTATCTCCCTCCCATCCCAAACACGTAGCATTAGTGGCCCTAGATTATGGAAAAAGACCTCGCCCAAGAAGAAGGCCTGGGACTAGGTCACTAAGGACCCTGATGCTCCCACTGCACGTGCAGGCCTGTGTGGGCTTGGATCTAGCCTTCAGAATTCATCTCCAGTTTTTAAAACGAGAATTTTGGATTTAGACCCACATATGCTATCGACAATTGTATATGGAGTTTCGATGGCCTGGTGGATTGTGCAGAAGACTTAATATAGAACAAATGTATTTAATTGGGAATTAAAAGCCCAGAGTTCTATCTTTCCTTTCAAACTAGCTTTTGAGTCTTTATTTCCAAATAATGAAAATGAAAATGGTATCTATTCTGATTGTCTCAGTGGTATTGCATAAATTAAAGAGATAGTAGATGTGGGCGTGCTAAACAGTCATACAGAAGTATAAAGTGGGAAGGAATTTTTCCCCTAATATGATCAGACTTAGAGAATCATAGAATCTAAGTACTGAGTGAAAGGCAAAGTTGTCTGGTTGAAAATTCCTCTCAGTTCAAAAAACTATTGTATAGACATAAATAATGAATCATGGAAGACTACATCAAAAACTAATGATGTAATGTATGGTGATTAACATAACATAATAAAAAAATAAAAAATAAAATAAAGAAAGAAAGAAAGAAAAGGAAAAAAAGAAACTCTTGTATAGAACCACTGATCTATCCATTCGTCCATCCATCCATCCATCCATCCACCCATTCATCCATTAAATAATATATTCATATGTCCAAGTGTTTATTAAGAATCTACTTTTCTCTAGACACGGTGCATTAGGTTTGGGTGCTTAGTGATAAAACATGCATGATCTCTGCCCTTATCATTTGTGGTGAGGAAGACAGTAAATAAGCACTTTGAAGAAAAAGATGAGATTGGGAATGAAGGCAGCACCCATTAGTGGAAAATATTGAGAATCATAGCTGAACAGAGCCTAGGGACACCGCAGGCTAATGCCCTGACCGTGGGTGAACTAATATCTATTGCCAGCGAATATTAGAGGTCAATCAAAATTAGGAAAAAGAGTGGATTATCCAAAGTATGTTTTAAAAACTTAATTTTAATAATTTAACCAAAATTCAATGGGTAAAGTCTTTAGAAGTTATGTTAATATGTAAGAATATTTTCAATTAGCATAAATTCACTTGCTTCTGGCATGAGGGATAAATATCAGCCCTACAATCTTATTTATGTTATTAATTTCTTAGTATAGTAGGGAGAATAATGGCCCCCCCAAAGATGTCCACAGGCTATTCCCAGGAACCTGAGAATATGTTACCTTACTTGGCAAAAGAAATTTTGCAGATGAGATTAAGATTATGGGTCTTGAGATGGGGAGATTATCTTGGATTAGTTGAGTGGATGAAATCTGATCACAAAACTCTCAAAAGCAGAGAAGCCAGAGAGATGCAACATGCGGGGCCCTCAGCCCCGTTGTCGGCTTTGAGAAAGGAGGAGTGGGCCGTGAGATGGGACGAAGACTTGGAAGGGCCTCAGGAAGCCGGGGAAACTATGCAGCGACAGGTACGTCCAGCGAGCCACGGGAGCAATGGAGAACCACGGTGGCCTCAGAGTTCAGGATTGAGGACGAATCGGGGACCGTGGCTCCAGATGTGGATGTTGCTGGCATTTCTGGTGACGTGAGCTTTTTCAAGCCCTCCAATTACGTTCTGCAAAATATCGCCCTCACCTGCTACAGCCACACCTGGACCGCTCTGGACGGGACTCGGCTCCTCTCCCATATATCCTCCTGCCACCCCTCCCGTGACCTGTTTGTCCTGCTTTCTGGGCTGTGTCTGAGTCTTTCCTGAGGAAAGGTGACACCTGACCCCATCACTCCCCTCTCCCAAACCCAGCTAAGCCTCAGGTTGGAAATTTTTAAGTGCAGGTTTTAAAAAGTATTTACATCACAATAAATTAAAACACCTAATTTCAAGCCAACAGTCCTTTTATCTATAAACTTTCAAATAGAAATTTTCTTTTATTTTTCTGACTTACATTTCCTTCTATTTCTCTGTAAATGCTCATGGGGATAATAGTTTAGTATATGTTTTCCCAAAATCCACTGGTCGGCAAAATAACCAGGTCATTACATGTGGGCCCTGCATCCCCATGCTGCGTGTTCCCCTGCATCTCCATGACGTTCCCTCTTCTGGACCCTGAGGACAACTCCCCTTCCAGAGAGCCCACGAGTCCCAGGGGCCCCAGCCAGGTAGAAAGTGTCCCAGAGGGCGCCCTCTGGTGGTAGAAGTGCCGTGAAGGGCAGGGCAGCCGAATTTTGAGTGGAAATCAGGAAGGCAAAGGTAGAGCTGTTTTCAGAAATCACCACTCCCTGGGGAAGAACAAAGGGGGGGAAATCGGAGGGGGAGAGGAAACATGAGAGACTATGGACTCCGAGAAACAAACTGAGGCTTCTAGAGGGGAGGAGGGGGTGGGAGGATGGGTTAGCCTGGTGGTGGGTATTAAAGAGGGCACGTTCTGCATGGAGCACTGGGTGTTAAGACCAAATAATGAATCATGGAACAGTACATCAAAAACTAATGATGTAGGGCGCCTGGGTGGCTCAGTCGGTTGAGCGACTGCCTTCGGCTCAGGTCATGATCCTGGAGTCCCGGGATCGAGTCCCGCATCGGGCTCCCTGCTCGGCAGGGAGTCTGCTTCTCCCTCTGACCCTCCTCCCTCTCATGCTCACTCTATCTCATTCTCTCTCTCAAATAAATAAATAAAATCTTTAAAATAAAATAAAATAAAAAATAATAATAATAAAAAACCCAGCTCCTGGGCGCCTGGGTGGCTCAGTCATTAAGCGTCTGCCTTCGGCTCAGGTCAGGATCCCGGAGTCCCGGGATCGAGCCCCACATCGGGCTCCCTGCTCGGCGGGGAGTCTGCTTCTCCCTCTGACCCTCCCCCCTCTCATGTGCTCTCTCTCTCTCATTCTCTCTCTCAAATAAATAAAATCTTTGAAAAAAAAAAAAAAACTAATGATGTAATGTATGGTGATTAACATAACAAAAAAAAAAAAAAAGAAAGAAAGAAATCACCACTCCCTGCAGTTCTCCTGCAGGCCTGGTGGGGTTGCCAGAGGGCAGGAGGACCTGGAAGGCTTTGCTGGAGATCAGGGAGTGGGGGATAGTGTTGTTTGTTGAAGGAGAAACAGGAATGCAAATTCAGAGGTAGAACAAAGGTTTGACGTTTGAGAGTTGTGTCAAAACTAACCACATCAGTGGGGTGGAAATCCGCAAGAGAAGTTATGAAGAGAATAAAAGGAAAGTCTCATTTTCAAGTTTAAAAATACTATTGCTGGGATTAAAAGGTACAAACTTCCAGTTGTAAAATAAATAAGTCATGGGGATATAATGCACAGCATACAGAATATAGTTAATAATAGTGTAATAACTTTGCATAGTGACTGATGGTACCTAGAGTCAACATGGGGATCATTCTGTAATGTATAAAAGTATTCAATTGCTATGATGTGCACCTGATATCAATAGGATATTGTCGGTCAATTATACTTCAATTATAAATACATAAATAAATAGAAATCTGACTGCCAAAAATGAGTTGGGGAAGAGAAAGTTAAGGTTTAATGGAATGTAAAATTTTCTAGCGTTCTGAATTTTCAGACTCCAAATCCAGTAGACTCTAAATGTTTTCCGACATGTGCAAACATGATAAAGAAAAAATGCACATTGGAAACAGGGACTTCCCCCTTTGCAAGAGTACCCATTAATTAATTGGTTTGAACAGTGAGCTCACCCAGTTGGTATAGAACACAATTTCATCGTGGTGACATGTAACCACCGTGCAAGTGAGGGACATCTGCCACAGGTAAGTGTTCTCCAGTGAGGAGTCTGAGACTTTGAAGGGAGTCTTGAAGCCAGTCTAAGTGAAAGGGATGCCATGTCCAAATCTGTTGCTCTGTAACCAAAAATAAAGCCCCTGTGGACAACAGTGTTTTCTGGTGTATGCGTGCATGTGTGTGTTTGTGTGTGCACATGCACACACGTGTGTATGCTGGAAAGGGCAAGAGAGGGGCTGGTTCAAGGGAGAAGATGAACCGAGGGAAGTGAATGGCATGGATCGCTCCCTTGCCCACACATCTGCTCTGAGTTGGCCAGGAGCCCATCCTGCAGTCGGGAAGGGGTGGGTGTGGGGTCCTCTGCTCCCCTGCCCAGGAGCTAGAAAGCCCCAGGCTCTTGTGTGTCACCTCAACTGCAAAGGCGAGGGTGGTTAGCCACTTGGCAAGTCTAGTGATGATAATGAGCTTGAAGCCACAACTGTTCCTTTGTCATACGAAGCTCCTACTCTGCACTCCACCTGTCTGTTTAGAAACCTGTATTTCCTTCAGGGAGGGGTGGAATGTAAACATTTCATTTTTAATCTAGATATTCAGTTTTCAGTAACTGAGTTTGTAAAACAGCACTTTTGCATGTTCTCTAAATCTGAGAAAGGGTGGATCTGTATGTTCACACCTTAAAAACCTCCCCAGCACAAACCAAATAGCTACCATTTTTGAAATTCCACTTCATTTAGTTATGTAAATCGTCACATTTCATTAGTAAGTTTGAGTAACTCTTCCTTCCTCCCTTCACTATATACTCAGTAAGGCAAGCAGATCGTGTGCTTATAATCTTCATCTAATGTCAGTCACTTCAATCTCAAAGAAATTATTGTTCCAATTCTATTCCCAATTAAAACAATTGGGGTCCATAGCCAATTCTATGAAGGATGCAAGGATCCCACATTTCAGCATAAATAGTTAGGAATGACAAATAGTTAACATAAATCCTAAGTGCCCATCTGGTGATTTGAGATTATTCTGGAATTAACTTTCTTGACAAAGACAAAGAGAAGCAGATAAAATAATTGTGGCCCAAGAAAGTCAATGTTCCCATGACCTCAGTGATGTTCTCTGGAGTATCCCACTGCTGCCAAGATATATCAGAGTCTAAGTCTTCCCTAAGCAAGTTTTGAGGTGCCGAGAAATCATGTTATTGCTGGTTGCTGTGCAGGTGACCCCACAAAGCATCTGCTACTTAAAAGTACATTCGAGCCTGAATTCAAGAAGACACTGTGGAGGCAATTTGTTCCCTTTTGGAGAGCGCTGACATATGTCAATAGTTCTAGAAGTATGATACGTCAAAGGAGCCATAAATACCAAGCCGTCAGTCTGAAGACCCCACATTGCTGTGAAAATCTGCAGCTGGGAAGAACAGAGAGAAATGGATCAAAGTACTCAGATTTTCTTTTTGATATCAAAGCCGGTAATTGGTGGTGTCATGTAAGATATTCCAAACTCACCAAGATCATTAATACTCACAAATAATGGGATTGTATTGAAGTGTCTGCAGTTCATTTTGAATTTCACATCAGACCCAGGTTCAATCAGTGACTATTTTGACCTCTGTTTTGAAAGGATAAAAAAATTATTTAGACCAAGAGATGAGCATCCATCTCAAAGAATACTCTAAAACTTGATTCTTAATTTCAAAACTTTTTTCCTTAATGGACGTTAGCAGTTACTATGTTTTGATTAGATTTCATCCATACAATGTGATAAAGGTTTCAAAAATTGCTCTTTAAAAAAAATCACTCCTTGCTATGCAATCACAACTTAATTTTTTTTTTTTGGTTGGAAAATATTCATATTTTAAAAATTGTTCCAAAGCTGCTGACTTTTCTGAAATTTACTTTGTAAATTATGATTGATGTTTAGCAATTTTTGCTGCCAAATGTATCATTTATTTTAGTTTTGCAGGATGTGCTTTGCTTTCTTCACCAAACCCAGGAAGGTCCAGGCAGTCTGTTTCATTAGCTTAAATAGGAATGTGAAGCTAATTTGGATCATCAGCATTCAAGCCTGGAAATGGATCCTGGAACACTCCTCTCCCAAATAGCCATTCTGAAGCCAGAGGAACATGTTGGCCCTATGTGTGCAATACTCCTGGTTTTAAATCCAAACTGAGGCCTCAAGACCTGGAAAGTGTAATGTTTCTATGGCAACCCCAGAGAGATGGGTTGAGAGACCCAGGGCTGATGAACAGACATCTTGGATTGCCAGGATAAAGAGCATCTGGAAGAGAATCCACCATCAACACAGTTGGTCTGGGTCCTGGCTTTTCCATATTCCTTCTCCTTCTCCCACTTTTCTATATTCCTTCTGGTTTTTAATCCTTATTCCTGAATTTTTCTAGGGGCCTGAACTTATTTATATCATTCTAACAAATTCCTCATTCTCACTATCTGGTCTGTCCTGTGCCTGGTTTTCTTCCCCCTCAGTTGGTTTACATTTGCTTCCAATATTACACCTACAGTGGTGCTTTTTGATCTCAGCTGGTTCTCCCTGGGAACTCTAGGTTTTACCCTGAAACACAGCACAGGTAAAGCAGCCACCTACCAGTCAGCTACTCTTAAATCCTGGGAGGTCCTGCATCTCTCTTCTGATCCCCTGCTTGGGGGTAAGGCTGTGGCATATATGACAGATTCTGCATATATATATATACAGAATTCACCAAAACTACTGGTTTAGTGAAAGTAGAACCAGAGCACTGGTTTACTGAAACATGATCCGTTTTCGTTGCCACAGAAAGGAACATGGATAGTCTTTCCTGAAGTGGTTCATTTATTTATTATTCATTTAATTGTTCACCCAGTCATGTATTCATTCAACAATTCATTTAAATAATCAATCATTTATTTATCCAGTCCTTACATGCTTATTGCGCATCTACTGTATGTGAGGCACTGTTCTAGATGATGGGGATGCAGCAAAGAGTTGGGATTTAAATCCTTATCATTGTGGAGTTTACTATGTCAGAGTTAATAAGGGTTATGGAAAAGAAGGGGCAGAGATGGCTAGGAAGGGGGCATGTTCAATTTTTAAAAAGGGTAGGCTGGGAAAGGCTCAGAGAGAAGGGACCAGTGCAGCAGGTGAGGAAACTACATGAGAACAGGGGAAGGGTCATCATAAAGAATTAAAGGAGCAGGGCTTGGTGCTCACACAGAGCTGGGAATGGTGCATGTTTCCACCAGCCTGGTCAAGAACCTTACTGCAGATGTGAATGGACTTTCATAAGACAAGAGGAATCGTGAACAGAAAGAATATTTGAAATAACGTCCAAAAGATTTCAATATTTGATCAAAATGATAAACTCAGTGTCAAGAATCTCCATGAATCTCAAGCACAAGAACAATACCCAAACCACCCAGGGACACATCATAACCCAACTGCTCAGAACCAGTAATAAAGAAAACATTTGAGAGCAACCAGAGAGAGAATAAAACACAATAATTAAGGAAAAATGCAGATAAGGGTGACAGTGGATTTCTCATCAGAAATAATGCAAGTAAGGAGACAGTGGAACATCTTCAAGGTCTGAAAGGAACTGAAAAACTCCCCACATAGGGTTCTTCATCTCACAAAGTATATTTCATAAATAAATGAGAAGTTGGCATACATAAACCTGAAAGAGTTCATGACTAGCAAACAGGTACTACAAGAAATGTTCAACAGATTCCTTTAGGAAGAATGAAAATGATGGCAGATGGATCTACATAAAGGCAAAAAGAGCACCAAAAATGGTAACTTCAGGTTAAATGAATTACGTAGCTTTTCTTCTTATTTAAATCTCTTTAAAAGGGTGTCTGGCATGCAACTCTTGATATTGGGGTCATGAGTTTGAGCTCCAAGTTGGGTGTAGAGATAACCAAAAATAAATAAATAAATAAACTTTAAAAAATAAAATAAGATCTTAAATCTCTTTAAAAGATTATTTATTCTTTAAATTAGCATGATGACAATGTAGTGTGGGGTTGGTACCATGTACAATTAAAATGTATGTGAGGTGCCCGAATGGCTCAGTCAATTAAGTGTCCAATTCTTGATTTTGGCTCAGGTCATGATCTCAGAGTAGTGAGATCAAGCCCCGTGTCGGTCTCTGTGCTGGCCGTGGAGCCTGCTTAAGATTCTCTCTCTCCCTCTCTCTCTCTGCCCTTCCCCCACACTCATGCCTTCTCTCTAAAATAATAATAATAATAATGATAAGTAAATAAAATAAAAAGAAAATGTATGTTAATAACAGCACCAGTTTGCAGTAAATGCCATTGTAAGGTTCTTGCACAATACTTGAAGTGGCAGACTATTGCTTGAAGAAAGTCTGTGACTAAAGATGCATACTACTAACCTGATTAGTTATAGCCAATAAGGAGATAAAATATAATCAAAGAAAAGTACTCAGTTAATTTAAAAGAAGATGAAGGGAAAGGGAAGAAAGAGCAGGTGGGAGAAATAGAAAACAAATAGGTAGATAACAGATTAAACTTAATCACATCAATAATTTCATCAAATACGAATGGTCTAAAGGTCCTTCTTAAAGGACAAATTGTCAAACTGGATTAAAAAGTAGGAGTCAACTCTATGCTATCTATAAAAAAACGCTTTAACTAAGAAATCACAGATGAGTAAGTTGGAAAAATGTATACAATGCTAACACCAATCAGAAGACACCTGGAGTGGCTATGTCAATATCATACAAAGTAAATTTGGAGTAGAGAATGTTGGAAGTTCATTTCATAAAGATAAGAACTATAAGATCTGTAAGAAAAACAGAAACATCCACAGTTACTGTCAGAGATTCTAATAACCTTCTCTTAATAATTGATACAGTTAAGATACCAGAGATTTGAACAAAACTATCAACCAATTTGATGTCATTTGTATTTATAGACCACTCCTTCTAAAGACAGCAGAATGTATATCCTTTTCATATGCGTGTGGGACATTTACCAACATAGATCATATTCTGGGTCATAAAACAAGTCTCAGTAAATAGAAAAAGGTTCAATTCCTACCAGGATGTTCTCTGGCCAAAATGGAATTACTTTAGAAATCAATAATGAAAAGACCTAAGGAGATGAGAGCATAAACGTCTTGCAAGTGGTGAAAGAACATCTAGGGGCTAGTATCCAAAACCTATAAAGAATTTATCAAACTCAATGCCCAGAAAACAAATAATCCAGTCGACAAATGGGCAGAGGACATGAACAGACATTTCTCCAAAGAAGACATCCAAATGGCCAACAGACATATGAAAAAATGCTCAACGTCACTTGGCATCAGGGAAATACAAATCAAAACCACAATGAGATAGCACTTCACACCAGTCAGAATTGCTAAAATTAACAAGACAGGAAACAACAAATGTTGGTGAGGATGTGGGAAAAGGGGAACCCTCCTACACTGTTGGTGGGAATGCAAGCTGCTGCAGCCACGCTGGAAAACAGTATGGAGGTTCCTCAAGAAGTTGAAAATAGAGCTACCCCATGATCCAGCAATTGCATTACTAGATATTTGCCCGAAGATACAAAAGTTGTGACCTGAAGAGGCACCTGTGCCCCAGTGTTCACAGAAGCAATGTCCACAATAGTCAAACTGTGGAAAGAGCCCAGATGTCCATCAACAGATGAATGAATAAAGAAGATGTGGTATATATACATATATATATAATGGACTACTACTCAGCCATCAGAAAGGATGAATTCTTACCATTTACATCAACATAGATGGAACTGAGGGTATTATCCTGAGTGAAATAAGTCAATCAGATAAAGACAATTATAATATGGTTTCACTCATATGTGGAGTATAAGAAACAGCACAGAGAGTCATAGGGGAAGGGAGGGAAAACTGAATGGGAAGTCATCAGAGAGGGAGACACACCATTAGAGACTCTTAACTATAGGAAACAAACTGAGGGTTGCTGGAGGGGAGGTGGGGGGTTGGGGTAACTGGGCATTGAGGAGGGAGCATGATGTGATGAGCACTGGGTGTTATGCAACTGATGCATTATTGAACTCTACATCTGAAACTAATGATGTCCTATATGTTGGCTAATTGAATTGAAATAAAAAAAAAACAGAAAGAAAGAACATGCCAGGCAGAGGATCCAGGAGCAAAAGCTCTGAGGGAGGAAAACGCCTGACATGTTTATGCAAGAGAAAAAAATTTGGCTGGGATGTGAGAAGCAAGGGAGGGAGAGAGGGATAAAAATAACACCTGAGAGGTAACAAGAGTGGGAGAAAATTTGTTAAAGCTTTTTGGAAACTATAAAAGTTTCTTACTCTGATTGGGGTGGAAGCTTCTAGAAGGTTTTTTTGTTTGTTTGGTTGGTTTTTTTTGTAGAAGAACTGTAGGATCCAATGTATGTCTGTAAGGGATCCCTCAGGCTGCTATGTGGGTAATAGAACTAACAGAATATGGGGTGGACAAAAGAATAGAAACAGGGAACCAAGTTATGGAGCTCTTGTAATAACTCAGATGCCAGGAACTAAGACCAAGAGGGAGTTAATAAGTGGTCACCTTCACTTCTCCAAAGAAGACATACAAATGGCTACCAGACACATGAAAAAAATGCTTCACGTCACCTGCCATCAGGGAAGTGCAAATTAAAACCACAATGAGATACTACCTTACACCAGTTAGAATGGCCAAAATTAACAACACAGACAGGAAACAACAAATGTTCCTGAGGATGTGGAGAAAAGGGAACCCTCTTACACTGTTGGTGGGAATGCAAGCTGGTGGAGCCACTCTGAAAACAGTATGGAAGTTCCTTAAGATGTTAAAAATAGAGCTACCCTTTGAGCCAGCAATTGCACTACTAGGTATTTATCCCAAAGAAACAAATGTAATGATCCAAAGGGGTATATGCACCCCAATGTTCATAGCAGCAATGTCCACAATAGCCAAACTGTGGAAGGAGCTGAGATGCCCTTCAACAGGTGAATGGATAAAGAAGACGTGGTTCATATATACAATGGAATATTAGCCATCAGAAAGGATCATTTACATCGACATGGATGGAACTGGAGGGGATTACGCTGAGTGAAATAAGTGAAGCAGAGAAAGACAATTATCATATAGTTTTACTCATATGTGGAATATAAGGAATAGAGCAAAGGATCATAGGGGAAGGGAGGGAAAAATGAATGGGAAGTCATCAGAGAGGGAGACAGAGAGCAGAGATGCCCTTCAACAGATGAATGGATAAAGAAGTTGTGGTCCATATATACAATGGAATATTACTCAGCCATCAGAACGGATGAATACCCAACTTTTACATCAACATGGATGGGACTGGAGGAGATTATGCTAAGTGAAATAAGTCAAAGAGAGAAAGCCAATTATCATATGGTTTCACTTATTTGTGGAACATAAGGAATAGCATGGAGGACATTAGGAGAAGGAAGGGAAAAATGAAGGGGGGCAGATCGGAGAGCGAGACGAACCATGAGAGATTATGGTCTCTGAGAAATAAACTGAGGGTTTTAAAGGGGAGAGGGTGGGAGAAGATTTAGCGTGGTGATGGGTATTAAGGAGGGCACATACTGCATGGAACACTGGGTGTTATATGAAAACAGTTAATCATGGATCACCACATCAAAAACTAATGATGTATTGTATGGTGACTAACATAACATAATAAAATTAAATTAAATTAAAAAAACACAGTCATATCCAGGTACTGGAATTAGGATATTTTATTCTTTTATTTTTATGCTTGTGTATTTTTAAATTTATCTACAATGAATACTTACTACAACTTTGATGATGAATGAATTGTGAATATTTTCAAAAAAAAAAAAAAAAGGGAGGCAGACCATGAGAGACTCTGGATTCCAGGAAACAAACTGAGTGTTGCAGAAAGGAGGTGGGTGGGGGGATGGGGTAACTGGGTGATGGGCATTAAGGAGGACACGTGTTGTCATGAGCACTGGGCGTTATATGCAACTGATGAATCATTGAACACTACATCTGAAACTAAGAAGAAGAAGAAGAAAAAGAAGAAGAAATCTTCTAGATGTATTATGAAGGTAGAGTTCACAAGATCTTTTTGAATGAAATAAGAGGAGTGAGAAAGATCAAAACTGACTGAAACATTTGACTTAAACAACTTGCAGAGAGTTGTCACTCACTGCGACAGGAAAGGTGGAGGAGGGAGCCGGGTGCTGGTGGCAATAATGAAGATTGGGTGTTTGGTGTTGTCCATGTCAAGTCGCCTATCCAACATCCAAGAGGAATGGTCAAATAGATGGTTTTATATAGATTTCTGGGACAGAAAGGGGCTTTCCATGTTAGAGGCAAGTCTTCCAGTTATCTGTGTGCAGATAATAATTAAGTCCATCAGACTGGATGTGTAGACGAGAATATAGAAGAGTTGCAGGATGTGGAGAACTCAAGTATTCTAAGTCAGAGGGGACAAGGAAGAACCAGCAAAGGATGTCGAGTAGGAAAGGATGACCAGGAGATGACACAGTCCTGGAGCTAAAGGGGGACTGTCTAAGGAAGGAGGGGGAACCGTTGGGCCCTGCGCTGCCAGGTCAAGTGAAAAGCCAGCTGTGCATGCGTCATGTTTCAAGAGCAGAGTTCTGGGACATAAGGATCTGTATTAGAAGCCTGGGGTCACCTGGGTATCTGTGCACAAGAGCAAAGCGCACACTCCCCTAAAACACAGAGATAATCCACACTGGTGGGGCTCATTACTGGTGCTTGCCAACACACCCAGTTCTCTGTTCCTCCTGCACCCCTACAGAGGGGAAGAATGCCAATTCTGGCCAATGCAATGTGTCACTTTTTGGGAAGCGATGAAATGCTATTTGGGACTCTCCATGTCCTCTTCCCCTGCTACAGTGACCAGGACAGCAGGTGTCCAGATGGAAGTGCACCATATTCGAGCAGCTCTGCACATTCGTCTGACACGTGGGGGGAAGTGGCTCTGGCAAAGGGGCTGGAAGGAACCCCCGTGGACTGACAGGGAGCAGGAAACAAGCTGAGGTTTGGCATTTGTCACCTTGGCAAAGCCTGCCCTATCCTGCCTGGCACAATTTCTCACAGGATTACTGGGGTAGTTAAAAATGAGGGAGAGTGTGGAAAATGCCAGGCACAGAGCCGTGGCCAGGAGCTGGGGCCCCAGAACATGTGAAGTCCACACCCTGTGGTTTTATTTAATAACCTCAGAGCCTTTCTGGGCTCCTAGATGGATGAGCATACCTGAGGTAGAGGTCATTCTTTCTCCCCCTGTTTGGCTGCCCCTCGCACATCCTGGCCATCACACTCCTGGGCTCAGCAGTGCTCCTCCACGGTGACCAGCTAGGCGGCCATTGCTGCTTTCTCCATAGAGGAGGCTGAGCCAGTCGCCCCCACCTCACTCACCGCGGGAGCTCCGGGGACGGCCAATGAGGATATGTGTCCGCGTCTATACATCTGTATCTCACACTGACGGCCCTCGCACCAGCTCAACTCTGCGTGCACGCACTCTCACACGGGTGCACGCATGCTCACACAGGTGCACGCACACTCACACTGGTGCACGCACACTCACATGGGTGCACATGCACACACACGGGTGCACACACGCTCACACGGGTACATGCACGCTCACACGGGTGCATGCACACTCACATTGGTGCACACGGGTGCACACGCACACACACGGGTGCACGCATGCTCACACGGGTGCACGCACACTCACATTGGTGCACGCACGCTCACACGGGTGCATGCACACTCACATTGGTGCACACACGGGTGCACACGCACACACACAGGTGCACACACACTCGCACAGGTGCATGCACGCTCACATTGGTGCACACCACACACGGTTGCATGCACACTCACACTGGCACACATATACTCACATTGGTGCACGCACACTCACATTGGTGCACGCACACCCACACGGGTGCACGCACACTCACATTGGTGTACACACGGGTGCACACGCACACACGCGGGTGCACGCACACTCACATTGGTGCACACACACACGGTTGCATGCACACTCACATTGGTACACACACACTCACATTGGTGCACGCACACACACTTTGCATGCACACTCACATTGGTGCACGCACACTCACATTGGTGCACGCACACACACGGTTGCATGCACACTCACACGGGTGCACACACTCTGAGTGCTAGCAGCACCCCAGGACACACCACCTCAGTAAGCTCACAGCTCTCCTTTGCTGGAGTCAACCAGCCCTGCAGGACCCAAGTGGCTTGGGGGCCGACAACGCCACCGTCCCTGACGGTCTTCAGTTCACATCCCTTATATCTAAACAATGAACGGAAGGGATGCTTGTTTCTGTCAGGTGACGTTCACCTCCAAAGGGAATGTATTGATTGAAAGTACATCTCCCTCACATCAAAGTGAATCGACCTTTGGACACACAGGGTCCCGGCCCTCATGCCACGGTGTTGCGGGCAGTGTGGAGGACCCCTGAGCAGGGTCCCTGCGCCAGGACTGATTCGTGGTGCGCTGCAGAAAAGCACACTGACAAAATCACAGACAGAAGGAAGCTAGTGCGGCCTTCGCTTATTTATCCAAGGCCGTTCATGCACAAGCCACATGGCGTTCAGCAGAGGCCACACGCTCAGTGTTAGAGCACCAATGCTGCACGGGGGAGGGGAGCGGGGCAGGGGGAGACGCTGGGAGCTGAGGATGCAGGGCTCTCGATGCCGGGGGATGGACACCAGCCTGCACGATGTCAATAAGCCTGGCTGAGTCGTGGGGGACGCAGCCTCACCCAGTGGCGCTCTGGTGTGCTTGGCGGGCTTGACGGGTGGATCAGGCTCCCCCAGCTCATTTCACCCAGCCCGCCAGGCTGCTCCAGGACCCTGTGGTGTGCTGCTGCCGGTGGTCTCCGGGACGGCGGCTGGAGGCTCACACCGGCATGCAGAACCACTCTCCAGCTCCAGAATGCCGCCCAGGCTGGTGTATTTGTGTATCTGCAGCTTGCTTCTGGGACCATTAAAAGCACAGCTGTTAGAGCGAAGAATCCACATGGCAAAGCGGGCCCACAGGTGCACACACCTTCCGCCTGGGTGACTGGGACGTTGCAGGAATCTATTCATTGGAGTATTTTGGCCCTCCAATCACTGACTCACCAAATATTTATGAAGGATCCAGTTTGTGTCTGAGCCATGTCATGGGCAAGGCTATGCTGGCAGATGAGACCCTGCATCTTCGTTGCGGGTGCTGGTTCTCTTCTGCCTCCATCAGCCCCTGCCAGACGCCGGCTCTCGGAAGCAACACCTGACCTTTAGCGAACAAGGGGACAAGGACGTGTGGTCAAGGAGCTGCTGTCACTCCCCTTTAGCCAAATAGAAATGGCTCAAACGGGCAGACATGCCTGGCTGTACACGCAGAGTGCACCAGGCATTCTGAGTATCTTTACAACATTGCATACGTGCCCTGTTGCTTCTCCACCCATTTCTCATGCCAAATGTGGAGTCTAGGAGCATTTTTCATGTTGAAATAGAAGCAGAAAAATAATGACATGGCTCCAAGGTGATGCTGGGGAGGAAAACTCTGGGGGGACACAACCTGGGGACTTGTTCTAGCCACATCCACAATCTACGAAGTGAAAAGAAAGATGCTCTGCTATCCAATGAATTCCAGCCCTGTGCACAGTTAATCTACATGACAGTTCCTTGCTTTGTCCACTCCCAAACCCCAGACCTACAAACAGTTGTCCAGACGAGAGATCTCACAGTTCTCTATGGCAGCCTACCAAAAGTTACAACAGATTTGAATGCACCTGCATACACAAGGAAAGATGTTTGTGTGTTTGCGTTTCGTTTTTTTTCCAGGGAAATTTAATGGCAAGGGTGGAAAGAGGAACAAGGGTGAGAGGTACAGAAGTAAGCCCATCATGTTGCCATGCTGATGACACAGTTAAGACATATATTGAAACCCAAGATTCTAGATACGTTCCTCTGAAAAATGTTAAAAATAAGGGTATTAAGGAGGACACATATTGCATGGAGCACTGGGTGTTATACGCAAACAATGAATCGTGGAACACTACATCAAAAACTAATGATGTGCTGTATGGTGACTAACATAACAAAATAAAATAAAATAAAATGTAAAAAAAATAGTTAAGCCAAAAGAGCTGCAGAAGAAGACCATGGACACATGAATTGAGGAATTAAGCATGTGTAATGAAAAGATGGGCAGGGGCTGTCAATGAAGAGAGGACAAGTAACCCAAATGACATGGCAACATATTCTGGATGTTGCAACCCTGAATCATGGTTCCTCCACCTACCTTTTTGCTGACTTGCAGCATCTAAATTTATTGCTGTTTGGATTCTTCTAAATAACACCAGCCAATTTCCTGCCTCGCAGGGGACTGTGGGGATCCTTGAGCTAACGTGTCTGAGGAGCTTAATATTCTGGGGATGAAAGGATTCATATGAACATGAGATATTATCAAAGCTACACATATTTTAAAGCCCTGGGACTCCAATTGAGTTTTTCTTTCTCAGAGTTGCATAGTTTAAATGGCTCGAATGCGACTTTGAAGTTTTATTAAATATTACTACAAGATCAAATGCATAAAAGCCTAACACATAGAGATAGTAGATCTGAGGGCAGGCTTGGCCAAGCCACACTGATGCGACACTGTTTTGATTATTACAGATCCTTTTACCAACTAACTTTATTTTTTTAATTTTTAAAATTAAAATTTTTAAAGTTTTAAATTTTAAATTTTTAAAATTGAGATAACTACTAAGAATAGAAAATCAAAATCCCATATTCCTACTATCTATACTTTGCAGTTGACATTTGTAAATGCTTTGATTATGCTCTATTTAAAGATCTAAGATATTAAAGATATAGCTAAAATCACTGTTAGCCCACACCAGGAGGAGTCCTGTGAACCCCAACTTCTGTGCTAAGAGTCCAGCATCATTAGAAAGAAAAAAAAATATATGATTCTTGTTTCCATATTCATAGATAATATATTGCATTCCCAAAATTACATATTATTTTGTGTCTACTATTAATTTGTGAAGACCTGATGCAGTATTTACTGATGTATATTTTGCTCTTTTATTCTATATTTTGTTTCCAAGACATGTCTGTACTGATATGGGGAGAGAAATATGGTGGTTGAGTCCTTACATTACAATTGGTACCATGTTATATATTCTATCTCCAGCTGATGGACATTCAGTTTGTCCCCAAACTTTGAGTGTTACAATCTGTGCCCAATACACAATCCTGTGGGTATCTCCTGGTGAGCATGCACTATCATTCATCTAGCTTACACATCCAGAGGTGGAATTGCTTGTTTGCAGGGTATGCACACTGTTTATTTTTCAGGATGCTCACACACTACCCCTAAGATCGTGGAGCTAGTTAGACGCCCTGCAAGCACACTGGAAAGGCCACATCCCACACTTTCTGGCCCACACGTTACTCCACCGTACCTCCCCTCTGCCCAACTCTCTTTCACTTAAAAAAAAAAAAAAAAAAGCCCTTCCTGGGGCACCTGGGTGGCTCAGTCAGTTAAGCATCTGCCTTCTGCTCAGGTCATGATCTCAGGGTCCTGAGATCGAGCCCCACATCGGGCTCCCTGCTCAGCGAGGAGCCTGCTTCTCCCTCTCCCTCTGCCTGCTGCTCTCTGCTTGTGCTCTGTCAAATAAATTAATAAAATCTTAAAAAAAAAAGCCCTTCCTTGCTGTTTTAATGTGCATTTCCCTGGTTATTCCTGAAGGTGAGCATCTTGTCACGGTTAGGATATATGTTCACATTTCTTCTGTGAGTTGGCTCTTCATTTACCCGTTGATTCTTAAAAGTTCCTCCTTTCTTGTGCATACTTCTCTCGCTTGCTACATACGTTGAAATTACTCTCTTCCAGACTGTTACTTGTATTTTAGATACTTACAGTGTCTTTTAGGATACCAGAGTTTCATATTTTGAAATAATTACATTTACTTATGTTTTTTATTGCTTGAGGTTACTTATTGTTTATTGTTCTTACGTTGTTTAAATAATTACAACAAACTATAGGATAACTTTATAATCACTAGGACAAAGAAGGGTCTTCTTTGGTTCTTTTACCCATTAGGTTCTTCATCCCTAGTGGAGTTATTTGTGGATTGTGCAAATTAGGAATCTAATTTCATTTTACTTTATTTTTCCAAATGGACTGTTGATGGTCTTGACGGCACTCATGGAATAGTCTCTTTCCTCCCGGCTGGTCAGGTGCTGCTTGCCTCCCAGCACAGTCCCCATGAGTGCGGCTTCCTAGCTGGACACTGTTCTGTTCCTTCCCCCCGACACACACCACGCGTTTCATGACAGCCCTTCCCCACGGCCCTTTCACGTTGGCCCCGAGACTTCCTCCCCCAGTTCTGACTCTTCAAAAGCATCTTATCCATCTTATCTTATCTTCAAAAGCACCTTTAATTTTCCATATAAATTTCTGAATTAATTAGTAAGCTTTCACAAAATGATTTCTGCAGGGCTTTTAACTGAAATTGTTTTAAATTCACAAGCAAATTTGGGAAGACTTGACAGGTTTACAACACTGGGTCTCCTCCTCTAAGAATGGGACAGTTCCTCTGCATTCATTTGCATCATCTTTTCAGGGTTTTTTTTTTTTTTTTCATACTTAGTCCTGGCCACCTGGTGTTAATTCTGATTTTAAATAAGATGCTTCTAATATTCCACCACAATGTGTGATGTTTGTTTTAGTTTTTTAGCAGATACTCTCCCATGTCAAAGAAAGCCCCTCCTTCCCTGGCTTGTTAAGGGTTGTTTGTCTCCTGATGAATGGCTGTTGACTTTTATGAAACCTTTTTCTTATGTCTAAGGTAAGAGAAGAACTCATTTCTCCTTTGGTCTATTAATGTGGCAAGTTACATTGGAATTTATCTTTCTAGATTCATTTAAATTATTTTTTCCTTTTTTACCCAAATGGTAAATATGACATTTCAAAAATTGGATGGTAAAAAAGACAAACGAAACCTGAGAGCAAAATACAGCAGCTTCCTGCTACTCTCTGCCCAGCCCCCTTTCTTATTCTACAAAAATAGTCACTCTTAAGATCGTCATTTTCGGGGTGAGATATTGATCTCCGTGTTTCTAAATAAGGAGTTCATACCTGCTTTCTTGGTCTGTGGCAGGACACCAAACCCAAGGCTTCTCTTCACTGTGCTCTGCTGGTGAATGGTCTGGTGTCCTGGATCCGAGGCTCTCTGTTTCTTGTTTCTTGATTCCTCCGGGGAAGGGAATAGACTGGAGCTACTGTGGCCCACACTCTGGGGCTGGTCAGGTGTCCCCTGCACTTGATGAACCTGACAGGGAAGGCATGTGACCGTGGCTTCCATGGCCCTCTGCACTCTCACCTCTACCCTGCCCTCATGTACTCTCTCTGGGGGTGTTACCCTCAGATTTCAGTGGCTGGTAGGAGCCGTGCCTTGGCAATTTATTTGTTTTGAGTGCCAAATAACTGCATTTAACCTCTGAATCTAGTTAGTCATTGGCTGGGTATAGAATTCCAGGTTAAAAATCATTAAATTTTGAATGATCTCCTAAATTGTCTTCAAGCTTCTGAAGTTGGTGAAGAGAAATGTGAAGTGAATCTTTATTTCTTACCTTTTAAATATGAGCTAATTTTTAAATCAACCTGTTTTTCAGATCACCCCTTATTCCCTGAAGTAATGAGATTTACTTTTTGTGGTTCTTTTTTATTCAATTTACAAGGCTCACAGGAGAACCTTTCCAAACTATGGGCAGTTTTTTTCTTTATCTTTTTGAAACACTAGCAATCCCATGTTGGACTCATGTACCACCCTTCCATTCCTTTTTTTTTTTTTTAATTGTTTTGTTTTATTGATCTATTGCTGATTTTGATTTTTTTTTATTTAAATTCAATTAGCCAAGGTATGGTACATCATTAATTTTTGATATAATGTTCAATGATCCATTAGTTGAATATATTTGCCCATCCAATCTTCTCTTTTTTTCATTTTTTTCCTGCCTACTAAGGGTCATTCTGTAACTTCTCTCATACCCTTCTACTGATATGATCTTTCTGCTTTGAATATTTACTTTTCAAGAGCCTTCTTTTGTCTGGTCATTCCTTTTTCATGGCATCCTGTTCTTGTTTATGGATGAAATGTCATTATGGTTTTTTTCAGGCTATTTGTTATAACCTTGTCTTTACTCTTCTGTCTTGCTTTGCAAGTCGTCTTGTTCCTTTCATTACACATGTTTCCTCTGGCTTTCCCCCTTTCTTATGGCCTCTGTTCTTCATGCTAGAAGCTTTATCAAAGAGCTGGTGCTCTCTGCATGTTGGCTTCTTGTCACCAGTGAGACATAGAAGTGGTGACTAGATTCACCGTCATGCCTGACAAGATAGATTTTTCCATTTCTAGTATCCAAATGTCATTTGGAGAGGGTTTCCCCTCTGTCAAAGCATCCTCCACTCCTTACTCAGGGATACACCCATGGCTGCTCAGATCCAGAAAGCTGGAACAGGTCCATGAGTGGGGTCCCCTTGGTTCTAATGGTGAGTTTTATTTCCCCTTTTTGTTTTCAGACCAGGGTTGGGGCCCTTCCCTGCCTCCTTCTTCTCCACTGGAATTTGGCTGCAGTTTTCTGTTCTCTCCTCATCAGCTCAGTGCCCCCTACCTTTATTTCAGAATATTTACTCCCTTGATGTGTCTTATTCCATCACTTTGTCCCTCATGGGGAGATATACTTTCTAGAACTTTACTTGTTCTTTAGTGGTGATGCAGAAGGGAGAGAAGATAAAAATGTGTACCTGAGTCACAAAGTTTGCCAGAAATAGTAATAGATTTTTCTAATTTTTAACCATTCTTTGATTCCTCTTGTAAACTCCTACTGGTGATGCTATATATTTATTATGTGGTTGAATTCAATTTGCCAATATCTCATAAGGATTTTTTGTATCTATTTCAAAAGAGAATTTATGGGGCACCTGGATGGCTCAGTTGGTTAAGCATCTGACTTCGGCTCAGGTCATGATCTCAAGGTCATGGGATTGAGCCCTGCATTGGGCTTCCTGTTCAGCAGGGAGTCTCCTTTTCTCTCTCTCTCCCTCTGCCCCTCCCCACTGCTTATTCTCTCTCTTTCTCAAATAAATAAATAAAACATTAAAAGAAGTGAGAGATAATTTATTTTTTTCTTCTGATTTCCTTTATGAATTGAAAATCAAGTTCTTTCCATATTTATATTTGTAAATCCCTTCTCTGACAGTGAAGGGCCTGTTTCCAATGATCCTCAATATGTTCACGTCCTTGGTCATTCCTCCTGATATGAAGCCAACATAGTAGTCCCATGCAGGTGCCTCCCCCCTCTATTCCTTCCCATACCCTCCACCTCCACCTGGCAGGTACCTCCTCCCCTACTTCCTCCCCCTCCTCCCTGTAGGTGCCTCCCCCCCTCCACTCCCTTCCACAACCTCCTTCCTGCAGGTGCCTCTTCCCCCAACTCCTTCCCACATCCTCCTCCCTACAGGTGTCCTCCATGTCATGCTCCTAACTGCACCAGACCAGCAACTCTGCTCCAAATAGAAGCCAACCTTGCTTGGTCCCACCAAATGGCTTTTTGACTAAATTATACACAAAAGCAGAAAGGTTGCCTATCTTTCTTCATTTAAGAATATGAAGTTGAAGTAATTGAGCTGCTTACCTCAAAAGGTATAAAGATTAAGATAGGTGGGAAATTTCTCCAAAGTATTGCATAAATCAGTATATTTGATATAATTATAAGCTGGCACAGTCCCTCTACATTCTCCAATCTGATGCTCCTAGCAAGAAGTATCATAAAAACAATGAGTCAGGTAAAGAGCAAGATTTATTACTGGGGATGGGAAATGAATAAGTATATGTGTGTGTGTGTGTGTGTGTGTGTGTGTGTATATAAATAATTACACAACACATAAAATAACATATTATATATTAAAATACTAATTAATCATTAATTATTAATATTATGATATAGTATATATAATATGATATATATATATATAACCAAAGGTCCTGAACAAACTCAAATGTGGTCCTCCCCAACTTCTGGTGTGACCGAGCAGCAGGACTTCACCAACAATGGACGGCATGCCTTCCACTTGCTTTCATCCCTGGGATTGCTGAGCACCGATTCCACCATGGTTATAACAAACAATACTTATATCTCTGTGTTCTCCCCACCATGGTTATAACAAACAATACTTATATCTCTGTGTTCTCGGTGCTCTGTTTTAAAATTGGGAGTTGGCTGAGAGTTGGCTATTATTATGCAAATTGATACTTTAATTGCCTATTGTAGTCCTATCAGACTAAAACCAATCTATTTCTTAGGGCGCTCAGCCATTGGAAGTATTTTGTCCTCAACAGTTTTATCATTTGGGATCAGATTGCAATTTATTTTTTATCCTTCTGTTTCTTTTGGAGTTAGGTCTGTGTTTTGTTTTAATAATGCTGTAGTTGTTATGCATAAGTTGTAAGCACTCTAAAAATGTAATTTAATTCATCCCCATGAGAGCCTGTGAATTGGTAGAAAATATTTTTAATGACTTTTATATTTTATTTTCATTAAGAAATACACCAAGTCCATTATTAAACTTTTGTATACAAAAAATACAAAGAAAAATTAAAATCTATTTTCCTTCTACCCAGAGATAATCAATTTAAATAATTTGATGTATAACTTTATCTTTTTTTAACATAAGCATACACTTTATAAAATTCAGACTATGCCCTACTTTAAACACACTTTGCTCTCTTCACTAATTATTATACAATTAACACTTGCCATGCCTCTGAATATTATTTTAAAATTGTAAATAAGCAGAACATTTTACCCCATCGCTAGAATAATTTTTAACATTCTCCTGTTCTTGAGTATTTGCCCTGTATCTAACTGATCAATATCATAGAGAAAAACATGCATTTTGCATGTTTGTGTACTTATTTATTATGCTTCTAATTATTTGAGAGGGAATTGCTTTGAGGTCCTGTGTGGGCACATGTCTATTCTGTTTTCTCAGTGCCTGCTAGGTGTCCCGGACACATCACAAGCCTAGAAAAGGTTTGCCTAATAAACGAGTGAATGAGCGGAAATCAGTCAATCCAAATCTGAGATTGTTTAAAATCTCTTTATATAGTGTCAAACTGTTCTCATGAATGATGCCTCCAAATTGCACCCTATAGGTGGTAGCAACCAGAACAGACTGTTTCCGGAGCTTAACACACAGGAAGTCTTCTTCTTCGGCCCATGTCCCATGGCCACCACAGGTTGGCGTTTCCCTGATTGCCATCGTCCACAAAGAGCCCGAGATGGAGGGGACTGCATAGCAAATGTGCTCCCTCCTTGGCACGGGAAGGTGGTCTTGCCATTTGTTGGTGGGATCTGAGGCTCCACCCACACAGGACACACACCAACTGTGCTCGTACTCCCTCATCCATGCTAAGTGTCTTATCCACACCTACCTTCAGGCACAGGAAAAGTGCTCCAAGGATGAAAAAGCAGGAAGGATTTGGCAATGATGTTAATTGTTACCACAAAGTGAATAGTCTTTGATCGAACTGATTTTTATTTTAAAATCTTTAATAAATTGATAGACAAAAATTGTATCCATTAAACATTTAGGGTTCACTAATTACAAGTGATATTGTTTTATGTTTCACCCTTATTTTAATGAACTTTGGACCTTGTATTTTCTCGCTGTATCTTAGAAATAGTACTAATAATGGGGCGCCTGGGTGGCTCAGTTGGTTAAGCGACTGCCTTCGGCTCAGGTCATGATCCTGGAGTCCCTGGATCGAGTCCCGCATCGGGCTCCCTGCTTGGCAGGGAGTCTGCTTCTTCCGCTGACCCTCCGGACCCTCCCCCCTCTCATGTGCTCTCTCTCTCAGTCTCTCTCTCTCAAATAAATAAATAAAATCTTTAAAAAAAAAAAAAGAAATAGTACTAATAACAATATTAACAATACTAACAAATAATAACAAGTATTAACAATTTGTAACAAACAACAAATATTTACAGTAACAAAGAGTTTACATTATTACAGAGCCCTTAAAATGCTGGGCACCGTTCCACAGAGCAGTGAGCGCCTTACCGACTGATGTAAATGAGCTCTTGTATATTTAAACCATAAATTCTTTATCAAACATATTGCAAATATTCACCCAATGTGTTTTGGTCCTTTGATTTTGCCTGTGGTGTTGACGATAGGATGAAAAACTGCTGTATCTAATCGAATCAATTAATTTTCACTTTCGTATTGTCCTTTTTGGCACTTACACTGACAAATTCTTCCCCATCTTTAGAGTAAATGTTAATTTATTTTAAAAATCTTTGAAAATATTTTCTCATTTATAAATAAACTCACACTCAACCTCAGAATTTACCTTTTCCATCTATTTGGGATTCTATTGAATGCACAGTGTGAAGTGACAATCTATGGAGATTTTTCCAACCAGCTAAAATATGCAAACAAGTGATACAATATGTATGCAAAACAATATAGCAAATGATCATCATTTTCTCCATGATTTGTGATGTGTCCCTTCCTGTGTGCTAAAATCTCGTACATACTAGGCTTTCCTAGTGCACTGATCTGATGTGTGTGCACCATTATCAGATGGATGCGTGTCACTTCTAGGGACAGTTGAGAAATGGGAAGGGACTAGTCCATGCAAGCCTTTGTCAGCTCGGCTAAAGTGATTTGTCTTCATTCCAAGGGCAATAGCACATTACAGGGGCTTTTCAGGAAGCTGGATGGGACTGCAGGGGGAGAATGGTAATGAATAGTTGTGAAATAGAGAAATAGATCACATGGACAAATGAACTTATAAATGAATTCTCTTGCAGACAAATGTAAAAATGCTGTGGTAACACATTGTACGGTCTTGAAGGATAAGAAAGCATTTTCCAGGCAGTGAAATGTTAGGGAAGGCACTTTAAGCCAAGGACATTATCTAGGATTGCATGTGAGAGATGATCCTTATCTCACACATACACACACACACACAATTTCACTATCGGGATGCTCATTTGTGAGCATTTGATAGACAACCTCTTTACATTTGAGAGTATGGAGTAGGGGGGATTGTGTTTTGAGGGTGATTGATGGGGGTGCTTATGGATAGAAACCTCCTTCCACTCTTCCCGTCCAGCCCTGCTCTTCTGCTACAAGGCTCATCCATGCTTTGTGAGGAGACTGCTCTCTCCTGAGGATCACAGGGGATTCGATGAGATTTCACACTGTCAGGGCTGAATTGATTTTGTAACAATTTGGGTCTTTGCACCAGATTTTGAATGGGAAGCTAGGTCAAGTTAACGTTTTAAAAACCACATTTATTCTGTTTGGAGGAAAACACAGTTAAGCAATTTATAAGGAAAGGCAAAGTTGAGGAAGGTCAGATGGTGAGAGGCATTCTATGCCTTGTGAATCAATCAATTTTGCCATTGAAGGGTATTGAGCTACAGGGTGGTATGATAAGGTGTGAGTAGAAAGAACACATTAACAGCAACATGGAGAATAATCTCCAAGGCCAAGATAGGAACCAAAGAGAGCAATTTGGAAAAAAATGTGTTCTGGTGTTCCAGGAGAAATGGCTGTCAATTCAAATAGGGTAGAATTGGTGGGGATGAAGAAAAGTGAATCTGGTTCAAGAACATCAAGGAAATGGAATTCTCGAGAGTTGGTGGATGATTTGTGTGGGTGATGAGAGAGGGAGCGTCTAGGAATGTGGCTCAGGGAGGCTGGGGTGGGTGGAAAGTCAGAGGAAACAGCAGGAGGACCGCACCAGAACTCGTGAAGGAGTGGAGGCATCAACGTCCAGTGTTGGCATTTTGAACTTCCAAGAGCTCGGCAGTGCTAACGTCCAGTTGTCCTGTCCTTGTCTCTCTCCGCTCAGGAAGCTCTCAGAGGAGAATGTGGACAGCTTCACTGGCCAGACTTCACCAAGCAACTGCCAAATTGCCAGGGACTCCGTCCTTGTTTCTTGTTTAGGGAGAAGTGAGCAGGGAAAGTTAAGAAGGATAGAAAGGTGAATTCCCAGGGACAGCAGCTCTGAGCGGCTGATGCTGGGCCGTGGTGCGGGCATGTCTGTCTTCCATGGAGGTGTGTCCCAACCAACCAAGTTTGCCAAAACACCTGGATGCCATAAGGCCCTACCACTAAGTATGTGTCTGTCGTGGGTCCCTCAGACCTTCTGTTAGCTAAAGACCAGCTGAGATTTCCCACCCACCTGTGAAGCACACACCCACATGCACCCACACACACCCACACACACAAAGGAAAGAATCTGGAAATGACCCACGTGGTCTCAGCCCTCTCAGGAGCTGCATGGCCTATGATGCTGGCCTGCAAGCTGGAGAACTGCTAGAATTCTCTGCATCTTGCTCTGGCCTCATTCAACCCCAGGCACAGCCCCACTCATAGTTTCTAGTTCCCCATTAACCAATCTGATCCTTCTGACAAAGATATTCAATCTCTGAGCTAAATTTAAGGGCATTCTGGTGACGGTGTATGTCTTATGGAAATGGTCTACGGTACCCGGGACTAAAATGTCACTGATTCAGAAGCAAACCAAAGCCGTTGAGTGGATTTGTGTAGGCAGGATGAGTCATAACTCATAGTGAAGGCAGAGTGATGAAGGCATGTGTTCCCGTAGTAAATGTCTTCAAATAGCAGGCGAGGGGAGCATCCCACGCAGGAGCTAAGGAACGGGCTCAGCCACCTCCTCAGGAGCTAACATGACATTAGCTAGTCATTGAATTGCTGTGTGATTTCTGTCTCTGTCTTCCTTCTTCTCTTTTATGGGAAATCACAGTTTTAAGGAAAAGAGGTGCTGAATACCTACATTTATGTAGTCATTCCTTCCCAGTAGTCGAGTGCCAATGGAGTGTGGAGGTTGAGAATGAAATCTTTAGTCTTATAGGTAAGCATTTATAAAACATTTATGTTTTCCCCTCAAATGAAAGAGTGAGTTTACATTGGTTTTGGAGTACTCAGGCAACACACAAGGGCACTCACACATACACGGACACACTCGGGCCCCTCTCCCTTAATCCATGTCATGCAGAGGTGAGCATTAGCATTTTGTGTATCTACTTTTCTCCTTTTCTAGATAGGTGGAGAGCTGATGCTAGACCAGTCGGATGGACAGACAGAGGACTGATGGATAGATAATGGAATGGTGGCAAGGTGGGCAGATACAGAGGCGGATTTGGAGCACTTGTAAAGACAAGGATGAAGTTCTCCACAGGAATTACGACGAAAATTATGCGTCCTCCTTTTTAGTTAAGTAAGCACCTGTTTTAGTTTGGGCTTCCCCAGAAGCAGACCTTGAGACCAGGATTTGGGTGAAAGTGGTTAATTTGGGAGGTGACTCCAGGAAGCACAAGTAAGAGTGGGGAAGCCAGAGTGGGTCACAACAGTGGAAAACAGAGACCCCACCCCCCAAGAAGCTGGGTGACTAGGCTGGTGTGTGGGGTGAGAAGACGTGTATTTACCCATCCACCCCCATCCTTCATTGTCTGGAGGCCGCTCCCAGGCACACTGACTTGCTGGTACTTTCTGTCAGTCTCACACTGCATCTACGACCAGAGTGAACAGTCAGGGATGGAGCCACAAGTGCTTTGGGAGGAAGGCAATGGTGTGAACCAGAAGGCACAGGTGTGAACCAGAAGGCACAGGTGTGAATCTGAAGGCACAGGTGTGAACCAGAAGGCACAGGTGTGAGTCTTGAGGCACCGGTGTGAACCAGAAGGCACAGGTGTGAATCTTGAGGCATGGGTGTGAACCAGAGGGCACAGGTGTGAATCTTAAGGCACAGGTGTGAACCAGAGGGCACAGGTGTGAATCTTAAGGCACAGGTGTGAACCAGAAGGCACAGGTGTGAATCTGAGGGCACAGGTGTGAATCTTGAGGCACAGGTGTGAACCAGAAGGCATAGGTGTGAATCTGAAGGCACAGGTTGAACCAGAAGGCACAGGTGTGAACCAGAAGGCACAGGTGTCCAGGGCCCTGGCAGGACCCCGTCGGCTTCATGGCAGAGGCCCTCCTATGCCTCCGGCCACGTCTGAATTCTTTCCCTCCGTCGCCCGTAATGCCGTCTGACCTGCCCTCCTCTGAGCCCAGATTAGTTCTTTACCATGTTGTATCTAGCACTTCCCAAAGTGTGATCCACGGAACAGGAGTCCCACAAGGTTCTTTGAGAAAAAGGACTTCTGGGGATCAAATAACTTTTCTAAATTCTGCCTTATATTTCTCTTTCTAAAAATTCAGAGCCCCCAGGCCCCCCGGGGGGAGCAGTCGGTTAAATGTCTGACTATTGGTTTTGGCTCGTGTCATGATGTCAGGGTCGTGAGATAGAGCACCCCCACCCCCCAGGGACAAAGCAGGTGTGCTCTACCCATGTATTTCTGACGTCACACTCAGCTCCATCCTTTCCTTAATCTGCCGCTTCATAACAGGGATCAACGCAGGGGCCTCTTAGGATCAGAAGAGCAGATTGCCGGGGAAATAAAAGAAATCTTACAAACACTCAGCAAGCATGTGCTGGACCAGGCCGAGCACACACGTGGTTGCGTGTCCAGAGGGCCTTGTCACAGTCCCTGTGATGGCACCTCCGGCCGTCACAGATGCTTTGTTCGGGGTCCAGAGGGAACTGTACGCTAGGAAGGCCTCCCCTGGAGAAAGGTGTGGCTAGAGCCAGGCGACCAGGAAGGTGTCAGGTCAGTTCTGTCTAGAGATGTCCCCGTCGTGATTTGTTAGAGATGCTACAGCCTTATCCATGGAGTTGTTGTAACCACAGCTCACAGGGAGACCGCACTTGGAGTCACCGGTGTCTTGTGAGACTTCTGACCCTGGGATAGACCCCAGGATAACTGAGAAGCTGGACTTATTTTCTATGAGTTTCTGACAAATCATCAATCTGGTTATTATACTATTTATATGTCTCTCACATCCCTTTCTTGAGAGAGAAGGAATCTGGCTCTTCTTACGAAATGGATACCTGCACAGGATCATAATGAGAAAGCTAATAAAGAAGGAATTTTTAGCAGGATAAGTGGCTTCTTGAATAAAGGATTCCTTTATTACTTCATGAATCATGGTTAAAAGCTAATGTCATGAGGCTGAGGAATTGTCTGCAGTGCAAAAAAAAAAAAAAAAAACAGGAAAAAAGTAGAAAACTTCACAGAATGTTGGCTGTTGGTGCAGTTTATCAGAACTGAACCAAGAAACTGACCTATACTGTCACATTATCTTAGGGAGTGAGAAGCCCCAGCGTCTCCTTCGTGTCACTGACATTGACACCCAAGTGTCTAATACCACCAGGGTGGTGTTTGTAACGGAGTTTTTGCTAAGAATAGAGACAAAGCAATGCTCAGATTATTAATCACATTCATCATATGATCCGATAACTAGGGACTTGAGGGTAGGAAACACCAAGAGAAGACAAAGCAGCAGAAACAGGCAGTGGGGGTAAGGAAGGAGAATTACCGGGTGGGCGTGGGGGGGTCACCAACGCTTCCATTCAGATTCTCGGCTCTCCAGAGTCTCCAAGGCCCTGCACAAAAGAAACCAGGAGAGGGGTTGCACGCTTTTTGAGAAATGGGATCCACCAGGGCACCCACAGAGGTTGTGACAGCTGGGACAACTCAGGGCTTCCGCACTTCACTATGGCCCCACGTGGAAGCACTATGAAATTAAGTGGTCCCTGGGAAGCCAGTTCTGCTCCCCAGTGCAGTAACTAGTGGTTCTCAAGAGGAGCGGTCCGGGGGGGCTCCTGGGGTCCGGGGAGCATGCCCAGGGCACTGCGTTGATTGGCACAAGCCAGAAGCAGTGTGCAAGATGCCCCCAGCAGGTGCAGGGACACGCATGGCCAGGAGCCACACCAGACTGCCACGCACTCCCTCTGCTGGTGCAAACAGGAGCTGCATTTCTTGGCTTCGCAGGGCACTGCAGGCAGGACTCCGGGTGCCAACGAGGGCAAGCAGAAGCAGGTTTTCCATGAGCTGCTGAGGACACGTGCACATTGCAGACAGGGCAGCCGCACGAACGTTGCTGAGCTGGATTGTGCCTCTTCCGAGAGCAGCCTTGGGGGGCCATCTGCAAATTGTGCTGACAGTGACAACATCAGAGGGGCCAGGTGCACTGGGAAGAGGGGAGGGAGGAAACCGGGAATGCTCCCTAGTCCCTGACACCTGCTGTGTGGCTGAAATCTTCCTACCTTCCCCAGGAGAGTGATGGCAGTGGGGAATCTAAGTTCCTCGAAGAATCTTAAAACCAGAAAAGCTCTCGGGGTGACCTGGGTCCCCTCTAAATAAAGCATGTGCCTCTGCCTCTGGAACACCCTCCCTGGACTGAGAGCCTGTGCAGAGATATGGGGGACAGAAGGGTCCCCGCGCTAACTTCTCAGGGAAATGCGTCCACACTCCGTCACAGTCTCCGTGCCGTTTCCCCGTCCACGTGTCCACCACAGCAGGTGGTAGGCCGTGCGTGGCCCAGTTCTGCCCTGGAGTGTGGACCCCCAGGCACAGGACTAGGTCCGTGGGCCCCACACGGCCGCTGGGCCACCTGAGTGCTCACCCAAGGCCTGGGGAGTGAGCAAATAAGAGACCCTACAAAGCAGGGTGGCACACAAAAGAACAGGGGATCTGTCTCCCACACAAGTCTTGCTGGAAAGTATTCCAGAGGACAAGACTTGAGACCAAGCCCCACATCCTGGGTGGATTTGCCTTGGAAGAAGAAGGAGGAAGGGAGAGGGGTCTGCTGATAGCAACCCTCAAATCTGCTTCAAAGCCGTGTCTTTTCCAGACATCGGGACCCCTGCCCTGGGCAGCTCCTACATTATTTGGGGGGAGGGAGGAGTGAGATTAATCATGTGGGACACAGAGTGACAGCACAGATGTGCCATGATCCCCGTTCTGTTATCCCCGTCTGTCTCCTGCCCCCGCCTCAGGGATCACTCTGCGTGCCAGCAATGCTGATGAGGATCCTAACCTTTGAAGGCGTCTCCCTCATGAGGCAAGCGGGCCGTGGCATCTGGGTTTGGGGGCCCTATGGAGGTGGAAGCTGAGGATATGGGTGCACACAGGGCTCAGAGGTGGGGGACTCCCCGCCAGAACCTCCTCCAGTGGCTCCTGAGGTCTGGCAATCTTGGACGCCAATGCCCTAGTGTCTCCTCCTCTGCTGTTTTCACTAACATGGTGATGGAAGGACAAGCCCATAGAAAACCACGCTCCCTCTTCACCCTGGTCACAGTCTCAATGCTGTGACATCCCTTATTCCAATAAGCCCTCCAGGACAGCCTACCCCTTCCCCAGCTCTGGAGACATGGGACAGAGGACACAGGACAGCACCAGTCTTGTGATGCAAACACCCACCTCTGCATACCCAGGACCCTGCCTGTGGCTTGAAGCCACCTGCCCCTGCCGATCTGTCTGTTCTCCGGACTCGCTGCCCCAGGTAGAGCATCTTACTCACAGATGGGAGACACCTGGAAACCAGGATCAGTAAAGAATTTTCTCCCTCTAAGGCAGCTTGGTATTTAAAAGGAATAGCACACAATGATTTTTTAAAAGAACAAATAATTAGAAAGGAAGCCACTTCAGGCAACTTTATTGGAGGGATCTAGGATTTACTCTTCTCCCCACAGGATATTAATATCAAAAACTTATTTGTACTGTACAAAAGTGTGTAGTTTGCTGGAAAGGGTTTGCACATTGAGCCGTGGCCCCTAGCTCTGACTCCAACAATGAAACCAAGCAGCTCCATCTTGCAACCACCTCTCATCTGCCCCCACCCGAGGTCTGTTCAGCACCTGCCTGGGTGAGCGAAGACCTGTGCAGAGCTGCTCGGCTGCCCATGCCCTTAGCTGAGATCTGGTGTCAGTGGACGTGGGACCAGGAGAAGCCACAGCCCGGCAGGTGTCTCTGCTTCCTGATCAGCTGCCGAAGACCAATCTTCATGCCCTTTGTCAAAGAGCAGATGGAGATTTAGCACAGCATAAATAAAAAACAGAAAACTTGACTTGGAAAGGGTACCTTGTGACTTCTAGCCTCCTATAGGAGCCAGAAACATTTCTGCCTGAACCACGAATGCAGCTCAGTGCCACCATGGGAGCGTGCTCGGGTGGAGGCTCTGAGTTTCATCACACGGCCCAGCCCTTCAGCTGCTTGCCCAGAACCCTTCCACGCCAGCTGACAGTCCCCCACGGCTGGGAGAGCTGACTTTCCAAAAGGACCCCTGGCATCCTGAACAATCTCAGACACAGACTTGGGCCAATTGTTAGGTGTCCTGTAATAATTATTTTCTATTTCTGGCCCCTGCTGAGGTAGCTGCCTGCCATTATCCATCACACATATTGAAAGCATACAACCCATCCAATTACTGCTCCCTAAATTCAACATCTTGCAGGCTGTTTTTGCATCGTTTGAATAAGAACTATAAAATTAAGTGTTGCTGCTTAATGCAATCCAAATTGTCAGATTCATTTAGGCTAAGTCTCCCAGTTATCCAGTGAATCAAGTCTTAACTCCCACCTGGCGCTCAGGACCTACTGCGGGGTGGCCAGCTCTGCATGTGACACCCTGGTGCCGGGCTGCTCACCTCTCCCTACGGACACAGTCCTGTTCCTTGGGGGGCTCGCTCCTTCCCTCCTGCCTGAGGAGAGCGTGCATGCGGAGCTGGGGGCACTGACGGGGAGGATGTTAATGCAGCTTGTCTCCCCTTCTGGGAAATACACTTCCCAAGGCAGGGAGCCCATCATATTCATCCCATTATATATAGCACAGTGCCTTGCACATAATTGGCCCTCGCCAAATATTCGTCACCTAATTGCTATTTGTTGGCTGAGTGACTGGATAGATGGATGGCTATCTCGGAGACAGTAAGCCAAATGAATAAGTAAGCATATTGGGTTCACAATGATAAACAATTTTATTGATACTGTCTTTAGACACGTTTGAAGAAGAGTACAAAACTTCATCAGACGATTGTTGGTAAGAGAATGTATACCGGCTGGCTTTCACAGCCACAATGTTTTTTTCCAAAAAGGCATATCCCATAAGGTTTGACATAGACAGGGATTGCTCCCTCAAAAGACAATGACTGGAAACAATCTTAGTTTGCGAAATAATTGACCCCAACTTCTTTTTATTAACAGTTACTTTTATATACTTGAAATATGATCGATATCCAAGACAATTTGTATATTTTCAATCAAGTAGACTCCAATTGTAAAAATGGTTTTCTCTTTTAAAAGGTTTCTTGTTGTTTAACATGATCTACACTTTCTCAATGAAACACACACACACACACACACACTTGGGCCAATCCAATGGGTTAATATTGAACAACTTTAATGCTTTGCTTTTTATTAATAATAATTTCAGCTTTCTGCTTTTAGCTTAAATTTTTTCCTACTCACTGGGGGTCACCTTTGTTGACTCAGTTTGGGTATGTGAAATACCGGTAATTGGTATGTTTTAATTATTCAATCAATCACTACGAAC
The DNA here is from genome assembly GCF_002201575.2 of Neomonachus schauinslandi. NCBI lineage: Eukaryota > Metazoa > Chordata > Mammalia > Carnivora > Phocidae > Neomonachus > Neomonachus schauinslandi. The sequence continues at coordinate 146,528,173 of NC_058409.1, forward strand.
TGCCACGTGCCCGACACACTCTAGACACTGGGATGTCCTTGCAAAGTGACCACATGAGGCCTTTATGCTGGAGAAACAGATGGTACAGCACATAAATGAGTAAAATAGTAAAATGATATGGATTTTGTGGAGGGTGTGCAGACAGTGCTTGGGAGAGTGGTTGCAAATTTAAATCAGCCCTCACACAAGGCATCCTGAGAAGGGGCCATCGGAGTGAATACATGAAGAGGTGAGCAAGAGAAGCAAGTGGATATGGAGAATAATAGTCCGGGCCAAGGAAACCACAGAGGAACCGAGTGCCCTTGATAGGACTTGATCAGAGCTTTCTGGCAGACTTCTCCTTACCTTTCCCACCTGCTCACCATCGAGCACAGCCATTGCCCCCAGGTGCCATGTTAACCGGCCCAGTGGGGCCCCACAGCAGAGGATCTCAACGCCTGGGAGCCCCAGGACCATAACTGCCTTCCTGCCTTTGCCAGAAGTGTCTAGGATCAGAGCTGGGGTCAAGGTTAGCTCTTCCCCTCACCTCTGAGAACACCTGGGGCGGCTTCCCAGGGGCCATATCGAGAGGCCACAGGGCCTCATTTAGACTAGCGTTCTTCCCTTTCACAGTGGCCGAAGTGTGGATCTTCCTTCATCTCTTAAATGACGTGGCTTTCCTTTTCTTTTGTATAATTCAGTCTTGAAATCATCATAAACATGTACAATTATCTGGTTATTTTACCCAGATCTGAGTGAGCAAAATGCTGGACCAGCTGTGATCACCACAGTGATGCCTGGCAGATAGGCTCAACGTTTATTCCTACTCTGCGAAAAGTAAATTGAACCTCTGAGTCCATTCTAGTGTCTGCTGGACTTAAAGAACCTAGTCGTCCCAGGAGAGGTAGTGTAGACCCCCCCTACCCGCTCTGGCCTTGCCTTTGTAACCGACGGCGTGGTCGGAGGCTTTGGATACTTACTGAACATCCCCCCTCCATGCGAAGACTTTTCTTCTCTATCCTTTTATCTGTGAATGTCTCTCCTGCATGTTTTCTCTCAGGGACGGAAACCTGGCTTGTGTAACCACGGCCACTTCATGCAAAACCATCACCCATGTTTCTCCCTTTCTGAGTCACTTCATCCAATTTTTGGACACTGGTGACCACGGATCGGGCTTTCCTGATACAGAGAAGGCCCTGGGGGAAGACATACCTGTCCCTAAGCTGCAAGGAATGTGCAGATTATTTAAGCTAAAGAAGTCCTGCTATTTAAACATTTAAAGCAGGCTGTGTCATTGTTGATGTTATACCCAGGGGCAGGTGTCTGAGCCCACACCTTGCAGGGGACCCTCCTCGCCCTCCGGGGTCTCTAGAACCCACCCGGTGGCGACTCTGGTCGCCCAGACAAGCTGTCACACAGCCATCCTGAGCCTCCAGGCAGCGGCCGCCTCTCTCCAGGGGGCTGGATACCCTGCTTCAGCCCTCACTGGTTTTCAAGTTCTTTCTGAGACTCCAAGCACCTGGCCTACAGAAACCGTGGCATAGTAGGGATCCTTCGGCTCCCCTAAATGTGCAGTTTTCCAGGACGGGTCGGTGCTGCCCTTCTGCAGTGGCCTGCGACCTGGATCTCTCACGTACAGGCTGCTCAGGTTCCCTGCTTCCTGCAAGCGCTGGGTGCTCCCTCGCTGATGGGGTTTATTTCCTGTTGTGGGCCCCAGATAAGTGAGCCGTGGAAGGTCATGCCCTACGTCACCCCGAAGGCTACCTACGTATTACCCGCGAGAAAAGCACATTTCAGTGCCACAAGCAGGTGTCGTGAAGTGGCCGAGGGGGGCGGCATAAAGCCAGGAGAGACGCAGGGCATGCGGGAGAGACGCAGGGACCTGGGATCTCAAGTCATCCTGGATGGCACATAGACAGATCCACACAACTCGCAGAGTGGGGAGAGTCTCGTCCACAGTGGCAGGGCCTGAATCAGAATCCTGGTCTCCTCGAGTGTCATTTTGTGTTTTCAAAATGATATATCGATAGTCACAATGAAAACAAAAACAGAAACAAAGCAGAATGTTCATGACATTGCAAGAATAGAAACGTTAGTCAGTGCAACGAGAAGTGGCAGCGGTGAAGGGGTGGCAGGGGAGAAGGGACAGGAACCACGAGTCCAGGGTCTCTGGGTGGGCAGGGCTGGCTCAGGCCCACCTGAAAAAATGATCGGGGTCTGTGTTCTTGCAGACACACCAACGTGCGGTGTCACACCTGTGTGTACCTGACCCGTGGGCTGCACCTGGTCCAGGGGGGCCTGGAGTCTGCTCTGGGTGTGGTAGGAGTCCCGGCAGGTGGCTTCCGACTCAGCTCTTACCACCCACAGCTGTATGCGACTCGGCGGGGCTGGGGGAGACACCCTGGGGGCTGTTGGCCTGTCCCACCCGAGGAGGGCACGCTGCCGGTGGGAAACCCGACCCAGCATCTTTCCACAAAGCCATGTCCATCAACATTGGACTAACACCAACAGCTAGTGAAGAGCTTCATTTCCAGTTTCAACACATAAGTAGCAGTGTGTGCAGCAACGCCAATATGTGTGTGTGTGTGTGTGTGTGTGTGTGTGTGTAAGTAAAAGAAGAAAAGACAAGAAGAAAGAAGGAAAGATAGCAAAAAAACAAAGTCACTAAGTCTAAAAGTAAGAAGACAGATATCACCCCAGAAACAATAAAAATGAAGGGAAGGAATAAACCAAAGGAAGCAAAGGGGGAAACCAGGGGTGGGGAAAGAAAACAGGGTCAAAGAAAGGGAAGTCGGCCTTCCACCGGAACGCTGCCGAGCAGCCCTCTCTTCCCAGCTCCGGTGTGCGCCGTGGGCGCTGGGCTCACCGCTGGGCCTGGGTCTGGGGCCGAGGGGCCTCCCCAGAAAGGAGGCGTTTACGGGGCTGTGGTGGTGCCTGCCGGCCTGACACGCACTGACTTCGTTCCTCGGCAAACCACGTAAGCTCTGCAAGCCTCAGTCTCTTCCTCTGATCAGTGTGAAAGCAATAAACGCTCCGGGGTGTGACGCCTCGGTGCAGACAGCACACGGAGACGTGGCCTAATCCGCACCGTTCACCACCCTCCCTGAGGGCAGGCATGCCTGGCATCTTTGTTTGATTACAGAAGATTCGTGGGGGCACCTGGGTGGCTCAGTCAGTTGGGCGTCTGCCTTCGGCTCAGGTCATGATCCCCCTGCTCAGCCGGGAGTCTGCTTCTCCCTCCCTGTCTGTCCCTCCTCCACTTTCTCTGCACACTCTCTCTCTCTCTGTCAAATAAATAAATAAAATCTTAAAAGAATAGAAAATTCATGATTTAGATACAAATAAATAAATGATGTGTGCATACCAAGATAACAAAAAGAAAACATTGTAGTAGCTGTTACATGGGCAGTGTTTTAATTTTAGTCTGAAACCCAATTTGTTTCCATTAGAATGGCTGTCATGGAAGTTATGTACTACTTCCAGCTACCAAACACCAGCGTTCCGAATGCCAAAGGAAGCTTGAAGAGATTCACTAGTGCAGGACCCTTCCAAATGCCTTGCATTCTGGGGGAGGAAGGCATAAAAGGCCACAAATGAGAGAAAATGCATGAGGAGACAGTGATTCGAAAACATCTCTGGGGCTTCCAGGTGGGAACCAGGAAGTGCGCAGAAGGATGAAGGGAGGTAGGCAGGATGAGGGATTTCAGTGCTAACAGGACCCTTGCTTCCGGAAACAGGGCTCACCACAGGAAGAAAGGGCGAGAGCCTTGTCACCACCCACCCATCAAGAGCCATGTCCCTGAAGAGCTGAGGGATGAGCCCAGGTGGCCCCAGGTGACAGCCTTCCCCGGGGGTTCAGGAGTGAGCAAACAGACCCTCGTCCCTCTGTTGACCTCTCCCAGTCCTCACAGCGCCCAATGCTGCCTAGGGTTTTTGTGAAGGAAAAACAGGGGAGAAGAAAGACAAGAAAAGAAAAAGAAGAGGGACCTCGGGGATGTATTTATTCCTTTGAAACACAGGTGCCCACAGGCCTCACTTCTGCGCCGGGTCCTGGACAGGTGTGTGAACAGCTCTTTCAATGGGACAGGTTCATGGCACCAAGTAACAGGTTGGACCACGTGAAATTGCCCTTACGCAGCCAAAATGGTTGAAGAGTATCCACTTCATAAGGTGCAATCTAGTGTAGACAGCTTGTTCTTCAGCCCCTGAAGCCACATTGGAATGAGTCATAAAGCATGGCCAGTGGAGGAGAAAGTTGGGGGCAGAGGTCAAGGTGGGAGATGTGAGAGGTCCCGATCTCAGGAGGGACGTGAGGCCCAAGGGCTGGGGGTGAGGCATGTGCTGTGGGGGCTGCAGGGGCGGGGGCGGGGGGAAGGCGGGCTAATAGGCACAGTTGGTGGGAGGCACTGAGGAGGCCTTTGTCCCTGGCGGGCGACGGAGATCCACTGAGCAATTCAAAACACAAAAGCGGGGCTTTGGGGCTTCTAGAAACACGGTGGAGACTGGCTTCTTTCTATTTCACACTTCAGGGAGGTTTTCGGTCAAGAAATACTAGTTTGTACAGCCACATGGTTGCCCTGTGAGTCAAGCACAGATAAAATACACATAGATTCCAGAGTGAAAAGAAGCCTCACTAAAAACAAAACGAAAAAAAATACGGAGGACAATTATTAGAAATAATAATGGAGCAGCAGGTGGCCTGCATTCGTGTGCTGCCTTCAACCTTCCAGTTGCTGTGACAGATCACTGGCAAAGACGCATTCGGGGAGTTGTCCCCACGACTCATTATGAATCCACGTAAAGCCACATTGAATCAAACATCTGTCAGCAACTCAGTTAGAGCCACCCGAATCCTGCCTCCTATGTCTCCAATATGTTTGTCGCTGAGATATCATGAAAATTCAGTGGTAAACTAAATGGAACTATGCCTTATGCAGAGTCGCATAATTTGTTTAGGATTGTTGTTCTCAAAACCCATATAGGCTGAGCGGCAGTATGAGTTTGCAATACTCTTTTCCTTAATGTACATATCAGAGCTCACTTGTTACATTAAAGTCAGAGGAGAAATATAGCATGGCATGTAAACAATGGGAGCACAATAGATGCACAAGCTATAAACCCAACAAAATAAACTCAATGTTTAGATGCCAAAGTTGTGTGACGAAAGAAAATGTGGAGAGAACACTTGGAAAGAAAAAGATTGCAAACGTGATGATGATCTTCTGTCTATGGAAGTAAAGTCTTCACTCAGGTATTCTCAACTGCATGTATTAATTGGCAAATCACCGAGATCCATTATTGATTAAATACGTCAACTGCAATAAAAACATTTTAATAATAACAGACTAGATGATTCGGAGTTGTTTTCATGGGGAACAGGTAGAAAAGCTGGGAAATGTATTTCGCTAGGGGGCCCTGGAGCTCTCCGACAGTGGTAGGGGGCAAGAGTTACTCAGGTTATGGGAAAGACAGAGGGAAGAAGGAAACAGACAGGTGAGCCCAGCACTTGGGACTTTTCTCCCCCGAGAAGCATCTGCTGGTTCTGGATAGCTAAGAGATTAGAAATGGAACAGAGCTTTGACCTTGTCCTTGTGGGTCTAGGGGGACAAAGATGGGAATTGGGGTCTGCTGTGCGGATGAGGGGAGGAACACTCAGTATCCTGAGTTGGATGTGTTGATCCCCCCCAGACAGACCTCATGGACTCCCCACTCCTGTCTCAGTGGAGGTGAGCGCCCAGACTTGCTACCGCCTCGCACAACGGTATGGGGAGAAAATCAGCTTCCGTTTGCTCCCCTTGCCTGGTGTAATGTTTTCTTCAACAGCATTCATCTCAAGTAGCTAGAAAGATAAAACATGTTAAATCCAAATAAATTGAAGAAAAAAATAACTAAGGGAAGAAATTAATGAGATGTGAAACCAACATATATAAAGTTTAGATGAAATGGACATGTTTCCAGAAACACAAAACTTACCAAATCATAAAATAAAAATATTAAATTTTAATATCCTTATATCATCAAAAAATTGAATTTAAAATCTTCATATGGAAATATTACAGTCTCTGGTATCTTACCTGTGATGCCATCAGACATTGGAAGATTTATGGCTGTGGGCACCGGGATGGCTCGCTCGGTTAGGTGGCCGACTCCTGATTTCAGCCGGGGTCACGATCTCAGTGTTGTGAGATTGAGCCCTGCATCAAGCTCTGCGGGGAGTCTGCTTAAGTTTCTTTCTCTTCCTCTCCTTCCGCCCCTCCTGGCTGCTTGCATGCACACGCATGCTCTCTCTCTCTCTCTTTCTCTCTCTCTCAAAAAGGAAAGAAGGGAGGAAGGAAGGAAGGAAGGAAGGAAGATAGGTAGATTATGGAAGTGACAGCATCAGCTTTATCTAAACACTTCCAAATCTGTTTCTAGAGATTGAGAAACTAGCACCACCCCTCTGGACAAAAGGGGCTTTTTCCAGGTGACGGGGTACAGCAGAGGCTGGAGGTCTCGCAATGTGTTATCAAGTTAGGTGCGTGTCCTGTTGGCCGCTGGAGGGGAAATCCACATCAGATCCCAAGGAAGGAACCTCCTTCCTTCGAGGGAAAACGATCGCAGGCACACCGACAGAACTCGATGCCTTTCAGGGCGCTGTGGTCCTGGCCCTCAGGTGTCCTCAAAGACTACACCACATCCCTTGACCATCTTTCCTCAACCCCACGTGAGTGTACTGTCACGGAGTTGGCTCAGTCAATACGTGGTTGAAATCTATCAGTGGCGGCTTTATTGTTCAAGTGAAATATTAAAATAGTGAGCACTGGGGGCTTGAGTGCAGCCTCACAGAACAGGACAAAGCACTCCGGACATGTGGGCGTGTGCCACATTAGGTCCATAATAGAAGGGAAGACTGTGGGGCCCTGAACAATTGGGCGAGGTATGGTTTAATGTATCTACTCGGCTAAAGAAAGTAGGTATCCGCTGGACAACATCAAAGGCACTCCAAGACCCGCCAGCAGGCTCCGACCACGATGCTCCTGCGCATAGGGTCCCACGCCTGTAGGTCGGACGAAGTGGCGGGGAGAGGGGTGGTTGTGACAGACAAGCCTCCCATGATGGGCTGTCAGGGACACGTGCGAGGCAGAGCAGGGACCTCTGGGCCTGGTGCTTTAGGGGCGCTCCGGGACAGCCCACTCAAGTGCCGATGAAGGGGGAGCACAGAGACCCACCCTGGCACGTCCTGCTGCCCTCTGCCGGGGGAGAGGGAGCCTCTAGCTGCAGACTCAGAACAGCACGTCCCGTCGGCGACGCTGTCCCTGTGTGGCTCTCTGGGCCTACTGCCATCAAATGGCGGTGTCTCCTTTTGCCCTGGTGGCAGGTGCTGGAAGCCTGCTCTCTACTGAGCCTTCTGATTCGCTTTCCTACGTGGGTCTACTCACAAGGAGAAAATGAGCTGGCTCTGCCAACGGGAATATTTCACTCTGAGTAACAGTTAGATTGTTCAGATGGTAGAATTAGCCATCTGGTCTTCTGGTTTTATATGTCAGTCTCAGGGGCTTGGTTTATAGGAGTGTGATCCGGATGGGATGGACCTTCCAGTGACATCAGGGTCATGCTCCTGGGTCTGGAATGCTGAGGTCGGACCCTAACCTGACATACCTTCACCAGGGTCACCTGCACCGGAATGTGTGGGACTCGACTCTGCACCAGGTCTCCGCCTTGGGCCATGCTCTAGCTTCTCTGATTTGAAGGGTCCACAGTGGCATGCTTGCGAGCAGCGGTGAGCATCACCAACCGCGGGAGACCAGTTCTGGGAGACACTAAACAGTAGGATGAAGAACAACATAGAAAGATGTTTCGTGCTAGGCATATTATTGATAAAACAAAAGCCAAGCCATAAGGATTTCTCTATACCAGAAGAAAAAAGAATTTTGAAAATTTTCTATGAAGCAAGAGGTAATAAACACATAGTCATCATAATTATTAATTATACTATATACTTCATCATGAGTAATATCTTTACTTGGTATCTCTTATGTATTATTTTAATTCAGTGAAAATAAATATATTTAAGAAATATCTCCAAGTTAATTTACTGAGGATCCTGCCATCCTCCTGATTTTTCCTATCAGGTCATGAACCCTTCAGTTGTGAATTTTCCTATCTGGGGTTTTCAGCATTTCAGCCAAGCTGGGGAGAAAAGTTACATTGAAGACCAATGAATTCCTGACCAAATGTAATTATTTCTTTGCCCAAATGAGAGGACTCCCTCCAAGTTAATTCAGTCCATAAAAATTCAAGGTAATAAACAAGGTTAAATAGTAACACAGTGAAACATCTGGGAAGCTTTGACCTTTCTTTTATCCCAACTAAGTAATGTCTCTCTAATTTTATCAGTCCCGCATGTCACTTGCTAGAGGCTTAATATTCCTGTCCCTGGAGAGGGAAAAAAGCACAAAGACCCAAGAGTACCAGTTGTGTGAGGAAGGAACAGGACACTATGATGAGCTGGTGTTTGGCTCCGAACTCTTTTAGACTGGCAGAAAAGGAAACCTCCCCAAACTGTGTGAAAGCTATTCTGGAAAGCAGTTTGGAGCTTCACAACCCAATTACCCTTGGAGGTGACCTGCTCATTTCTCAAGATTTATCCTAAACAGTCACCAAGTCTGTAACTGCAACCAGCTGTTTATTTCCTGGGCCATGTTTCACGCTCCATGCCAGATTTCCAGGTGTGAGCGGGCTCCCTTTGTCTTTGCAAGAGCTAGGGGGAAGGTGGAGAGGTAGACTTAAAGCGGGCTTCCTGATCGAGGGCACCTGGCTGTGGAGTAAAGCAGGTGCACAAATCAGCCAGGTGAGGCTGTAGGCGGTGGTTCAGGCTGTGACGAGGGGAGGAAAAGACACAGTGTCCTACGTGCTCAGAGAGTGCGGGGTGGGGGGGCTCAAGAGGACTGGGGCATAGATGAGGGTGGGAAGGGGAGACTGGGGGATAGGGGAATGACAAGAGATGAGACTGGCTCTCAGCAGATTCCAGACCATGAAATTTCTTTAAACACTGTCCTTTAAGCTAGGGAGAAACACTGAGCATTTTGCTTTATTTTTCAAAGAGGGAGTGACAAGATCTAGGGTGTATTTTGGAAAGATGTTTGGAGGATTAGTGGAGAGAAGGTTAGGGACAGAGAGAGCTGGACACACAGACAAGGGCCACAGCAGCCGGTCCACAGCAGTGAGGATGGAGAAAAGAGCATTGTGGGAAACATGAGGGGCATAGAGAGACAGCTGCTGGATGTGGGTTCCTGGCATAGTAACCAAAAGGGTGGTGATGCTCCTTAAGGAGCTCAGGGACATGGAGGGGGCATTTTGCTCAATGAGCTTGAGGTGCTGTCTGGAAGGCAGCGGGACACGTGTGCTGGGTCCTCTGGGGGTCATGAGCGTTGAGCCGAGCAGGTAGCCATTGTCATAGAAGTGGAGGGGCCCATCTGCCCACAAGAGGGTAGGGGTGAAAAAGGGTAATGGGGAGCCCTGGGGATCGGGAACAGTGACCAGGCGTGACCCTGAAGTAGAATGCATTGAGAAGCAGGCACAATTCAACAAAAGGGGGCTCCTAGGAGGGGGCAGGACGAGGTGGAGGCGCAAGGGGGCAGTTTCCCGAGCGAATTGCTGAAAAGTGACTAGAGTGTGTTATTAGATTCAGCCATAAGGAAATCACTGATGACTCAAGGAAGAAGGGATCCCCGGCTGCACTTGGAGAGGAAGCTGCACTGATATGTAAAACCAAACAGGAGATATCCTGGTGAGGAAGAAGCCTGGTGGTCAAGGGCAATGGCTATAGGGGGCATAGCCCCACGGGCTGGGGGAGACCCCGGCCCCACTGAATGCAGAGGGGAGACTCCAGGAGCAAGGGAGGTGCTGATCAAGGAGCCAAGGGGCTGATTGACAGAAAAGTCTTCGAGGAATGGGTGGGTCATGGAAACATAGGTCCTCTTGCAGGAAGGATGGACAGGACGGTCCTGGGAGTGCAAAGGGACCTTCACTCCCTATGAAACTCTCATGGAGCACGTTTTCTATTTTTATTTATTTATTTATTTATTTATTTATTTTAAAGATTTTATTTATTTGACAGAGAGAGACACAGCGAGAGGGGGAACACAAGCAGGGGGAGTGGGAGAGGGAGAAGCAGGCTTCCTGCTGAGCGGGGAGCCCGATGCGGGGCTCGATCCCAGGACCCCGAGATCATGACTTGAGCCAAAGGCAGCCGCCCAACGACTGATTCACCCCGGCACATTTTCTATTTTTAAAAACAGATACTTGGTAAAAACTTGAAGTATGTGCCTAGATTAACAAATAAGTTTATAGCACATAACAGCTGTGACGAAAGGTCAGCAGAAATTAAATTTCATAAAACATTATTTTTACAGTCTTGGCCTGTGTTTTTGCCATCCCCTGAAGAATCGAAGGTTCCGTGCCAAACTGGCTTGGCCCAATCTGGTCTCTATCCCTCCCCACTGTCTCCCACATTTAATTACCCTGCTCAGCCATGAGCCCAAGGAGAGGCATCTCGAAGGAGGGCATAGCATCAGGGACGTGGAGAAGTGGAAAGATGTACCAAAGGCCTACCTTCAACAGTGGGAGTCAGCTAACATTCCTGCCCCTCAAACTCACATCCTGCAGCTTCCATCTGATCCACGCTTCAATATTGACACCACCATCCCGAGCACTTACTACCAGGCTCCAATCCCTTTACACTGTTTCTGAAAATAGTCTTTTCCTCCATGTTCACAGTCACCGCCCTGACGTAGGACCCGATGGCTTCACACAGGGACCTCCTCAGTGTGGCCTCTCCTCCTCCTGGTCTCTGCACATGCCTGCGACATGAATGGAGCCAGATCTCCGGTACGATTCAGATGGGAGACTTATGCCTCCCATGTCGTTAGTTTTTGACATGGGCAGGCCCCAGTTCCCAACCAGATTTCCGTAGCCTAGGGGGCTGGCCTATGGCTTATGGTCATTTCTAAAATACTTGAATGTGTTGAGATATCACAGAGTGCATGGAATTGTGTAATTCCCTAAGGCATCAGTACCGAGCTGAGGAGAGAAGAGGGAGATGCAGTTCTACAACACAGTACCCCCAGGGGGAGGACTGGCCTCCGTGGGGGCAGCAAGGAGAAAGGACTCGACATCTGGCAGCAGAGAAGACTGCAGAGGCCAACCTCACAACTCTCCAGTTTTCCCCGAGAACCTCAACACCAAAACCACCCGCAGACAGCGAAAGGAGTGTGTGGGGCTGTTTTTGCCCAGGTGGCCCGGGGTCATGTCAGCACCTCTAACTCCCTGCTTCTGGGTTCCTGCTTCGTCCCAGGCTGTGGCAGAGAGAATGTGAGAGTGACATAATCAGCCCCAATCGCTCCTCCCTGCTGGAGGTGAGGCAAGGTCTACCCAGGTGCCTTAGGGGCCACAGTGAGCCGAAACCTCTGGACATGAGGTCTCACCAAAATACTGACATTTGCAGGACAAAAGGCCCTGTGGTTTGGGTTGTTATTATAGAGTAACGTAACTCGACTGACTGGCACAGTTGCTGACTTCGTTTTAGCTCTTTTTAGATGGATTCATGGCCTCTGTGTGAATCTCTCATATCCTGTGGGGCTTCCCCCCCGCCCCCAACAAGTGAAGGATGAGGCTAAGTTACTTTTTTTTTTCTTTTTTAAATAAAATCACGTACAGATCATTCATTACCTGAGTCAATGGGCTATTGATCCTCTGGGCTTTAGTTTTATACTTTGCCTAGAACGGAGCTCTAACAAAACTTGAAACACTAAAATTCACTTCAAAGAGACAATAGGAGGACATTTCATGCATAGAAAGTGAGGAACATGATGGCTCTTGTTTTTATAGAATGTGAGTTAAGTCATCTAGGAATCCATGTTCCATCCGTGAAAACGTCCACATCACTTTGTGTGAGTAAGTATCCGAAGCTATTTCACTTCCCAAATGCTCTGGGTAGATAGACTGTACAGCAACGCCTCCTATTCACATGAGGCCTTCCCCGGTAGAGTGCATAAATTTATATTATTCTCCTACTTCTTTTAAAATATAAAACAGCATGCAGTAAACATGAAATAGATAAACCCGTATCCATATGTGTTGAATGAGCAGCTAGACAAATACAGAAAGGAAGATAGATATGCCAGTCTAAATGTACCTCCCCTCAAAACAAATGGTGGGAAGCTTTGCTGGATTTCATATTCTTGCCTGGTGGCCATTATGACATCTAGGGATGATGCAGATGGGTTACATTTTTCTGCTAAAAAAATTGGCATGCAAATTATATCAATGTATGGCATAAGTATATATATATTTAATCAGAAAGAGTAATACAAACTACCTGGCATTGAATGTTTGACACAGGACAGAAGTCTATCATAGACATAAATTAGTTTCAGAGGCATTGTCCTCAGATAAGAAACTTCCAACTACTTCAAAATCATAACATCAACACTTAAAAAGTCAAGGAAGTTGAGGCCCAGTGCTATTTACAAGGACTTTCTTGTCTATTTTGAATAACTGGGTTGTATAAAAGAATTTTGAGAGAAAATCTTCAACCCTTCCCTTGGGACATCAGCTATGGTTTCAAAATGTCCAATCGCCTGTTCATTACAAGTTCTGCTGTGTTGTGTCTCTAAGCTGTGGCAGGTGGATTGTACATCTTGTGGGAGGAAGGCTCTTTTGGTTTCGTATGAAGGAACATCCAAACAACAACTTGGAGAACTTAGTGTCTCATCCACCTGGAAGCTGGAGGTAAGCAGTTTCATGGCTGGTGAGTTCTGACAGATCTGTGTCATCAAGGACCGGAGACGTTCCATTCCATTCTTGGCGTCAGTTGATTGACTTTGACCCTGACCATTGAAACTTCAGGACTGCAAAAGGAAACCATCTCTCCAGACATCATATCCTCCTCCAAAGGAGGAAGGAGAATTTCTTCTCAAGCATTTTTTTTTTTTAAATCAGGGAATTAGCTTTTCCCAGAAGTCTAACAGCAGTCTTAGCTTTAAATTGCTTTTTAACACTCGGCCAACATACCCGTCCCGTATACGCCCATCTTTCATGTACTGAAGGGGCTGGACGTCTGAAAGCCACATTTCCAAAACTTCCTTCCAGCCGGAGTCCTAGATGGCAAACCATCAGTGAGACACGCTCGTATGAAATGTTAAAACTTAGCCCTGAGCTGCGAGCCCCCTGCCTGATGTGGCTGCCGGAGGACCACGGGGAGTAGACTCAGTGGCTGCAATCCACATGCCAGTGTCTACGAGGCAGATGAGGTGGGGGGTTGCGGGGGGCAGGAATGACAGAAGCAGTAGCCGCCTGCCCTCCTCATGGCTCCCGGGCACCTCCCGCCATCCCCGACCCCTGCCCTTCTGATGATGGTAGAAGCAGCTCGTCCCTGTGTTACGTGGCATTCTGCTCCCAAAGCCTCCCACGCAAAGTGCCTGAAAGTGGTTTTCATGTTCCATGCACAATTTGTATCTCTTCTCAAACCACAAGCACATTTCTGCCAATCTAATGACCTTTAATTAATAGACCTTTAATTTGTCAAGAAAGTTATCTTTTAAAAATCTACTCTGAAAATTTTTCATTTTATAAAATTTAGCTTAGGTTGATAATTAGTCATTTCCTCCTATAAAATATGTTTTTGTAGGTGTTAAGAAAGCATCCAGATATCTTTTATGTCATGTTCTATTTCACGGGGGAAATGATAAATTCTGACTTTTGTTACCTTTATTGACTTGGCAAGACAATGGAGTCCAGTCTCACGCCAGACTTGACCTTGGAGAAGTGCACGAAGAATCTCAGTCCTCTTCTCAGAGGGTGATGGTGGTGGCAGGACCCCCTGTTTGCCAGCAGGTCTCATCCTCGACCCTCCCCCGCTCCCCCTACAGTGCAGGTGCATTGGCTTCCTTCCCACCCCACCCCCCACACCCATACAGCCCCGTCCCCATGTCAGCTGAGTCCTACCGGCTTGGACATGGACTGGCACAGGAAGAGAGTAAAGACAAGAGGAAGGAACTACTTCTGGCCTCTCCCTGTCCACCTTGGGTACCATGTCCTAATCCCATATTGTTCCCTCTAGCTGGGGCTCTTGAGAGAAAACTCCACCAGGACTTTCTTTACTGCATCATGACCTCAGCCCCTGACCCTGGTAACACCACCTACTCCCGACATTCAGCCTTGAGAAATTGCTTTTGGATTCATCCCATTACATCACTGCTCCTGTTCAGCTTCTGAGCTCCTGAACCACTATGTAAACAATTCCCTCGATTAACTGCCCTGTGTTTTGAATTGTAGCTCGATTTCTCTTTATGTGGTCAAGCTGTGATTGATGCCCGCATTTTCTCCCCAGACACAGACAGATGGAATTGAAAGTGCTTAGAAGTTGATGGTTCTTCTGGAGGAGGCAGAGTCAATAAAATAGAGGGACCTCTATTTCACAAATGAGAAAACTTGCAATGAATAGCACAACCCGCAGTTTGGGGCCAAAAAAGTTTCTTCACAGGGCCGGGGAAGACAGGAGCAAGGAACATCAGTCAAAATAAGCAAATGAGCAACTGTTTGTGTGTGCTCTGGAACACGGGATGCTCACCAGCTGTGAGGACACAGGAAAGTGCCACCAAGCCTGTGACAAGGAGGCACCCACTTCCGGTGCATCACGGGCAGAATCTTCAAATATCTTCTCAGTAAGAAATGTGGATATTGGCTCGGATGGCGTTTGTGATCGTCATTAGAAAACAGCTTTACCCAGAGGTGCCTGGGTGGCTCAGTCAGCGAAGCGTCTGACTCCTAATTTCGGCTCAGGTCATGATCTCAGGGTCCTGAGATCAAACCCCATGTCAGCTCCTTGCTCAGCGGGGAGCCTGCTTGTCCTTCTTACTCTGCCCCCCGCCCCAGTGCACTCTCTCTCTGTCCATCTCTCTCTCTCTCTCACTCTCCCTCCCTCTCAAAAATAAATAAATAAATAAATCTAAAAAAAAAAAAAAAGAAAACAACTTTACCCACTTTCATCGTACTTGAAATATCACCCCCAGAAATCACAGTGCCATAAAACCTCTCTGCTATTACCTTGACAAGAGTTAGCCATTTTGTAAAATAAAAGAATAAACTAAGAATGAGTTTTTCTAGTCGAGGAGTGAGGAATCCTATGGAACAGATTATATAGCTAATGGGGCATGGTCTCAAGAAGAGATATACGAGTAAACTTAGAAAAATAGTTACAAAACAAGCCTTTTTCATGATGGGGCCCATGGCCTGTGACCCATGCAGGAGATTACTCATTGAACCCTACACCGAATTGCCAGGGGACAGAAAAACAGCTTAGTGAAAAGTTACCTGAACTATTTTTGTCTTGTACTCACTTCGGCAACACATACATTAGAATTGAAACTATTTTTTTTTTTTTTTAGATCTTCTAAGTTTGACATTCCTCTTTTCAAATAGAAGAATTATTTTGACATCAAACTGCCAGTAACTATCATGCAATTCTCTGAAAGAAGTTATAAATGGAGATTTCAGAGTGACCAAGATGACAGGTAAGCTATCAGTCACGCAAACCCTTGGACTAGTTTCTCTTTATCAGATAGTTTTCTTTTCTTGAAAACACTATCATAATAATTAAACTGGTGGTGATTGGAAATACATATGTGCATATGTGTATTACATGCATAGATACATATGTGTACACACATCATACATGTACATATACACATTGTATTTTTTCTATTTCAAATTACTCTTCAATGACTTAAATAGGGTAGTGAGGCCATGTGGAATTGAATCAGATTTTCTGAGCCCCCTTCCTTCTACTGAAAATGGAGCCAATAAAACCCACTTGTTAGTGTTGCCATGAGTATTGAGACTTTCCCTATGTGCCAATTACTCTTCCCTTTCTTAATAGAGAGAACATCTGCACACACAATTATTCTCCTGCCTTATTTGCTTATATCTTTTTTTCCAACCTCTGTAAAACCAAAAAGAAAGCCTGATTTCACTGTAAACTTTTACCATCGGCGTGCTGGGGAACCAGACTGGTGCACTTCATCATTATCCGGAACGGTTGCAAATCTTAAATGAACACGTCAATTATTCATGAGTCTAAGGTCCTGAATGCCAACTATAAATTATTAATCAGCAGATGTAAATATTTAAAAACCCTGGTGAGAAACACATTCTGTGCAAGCATTTCTGCTGCAGAGTGGATAAACACCAATTTTTAAAGCAAAGGGTGGTGGTCACATAACAGCATTTATTCAAAACTCTGCACAATAGGGTTAAGTGTGGGATTCCAAAGCGCCTTTCATCCTGACCTTACGGTGTGGAACTGTGCTTCCCAGGGCCACGCTACCTTTGCAGGAACCAAATCTACATTCGGTTCCTTTAATCTTGAATCATCTATGCAATTTCTTTTCATTTTTATCTTGAATAACAATTTTACCTTGGATTAAAATAATTGTGCTTTAGTTGACTTAGAGAGGTGTTTCCATTCTCTCCCACGTTTCTTTGTTGAAGTGAAAATGTCTCTTTCTGTCCCTTTGCTGTTCCTTTTCCTCAGATGGTGCTGGCCTCCCCCACTCCGCCATGCAATTCTACTCAGTCTTTAACTTTCAGCTATTTGGCTCTGCCCTCTGTGAATACTTCTCCATACTTCTCGGTGGGAATTAGCCATTCCTGCCAATTATTTTCTTTCCCTTTCCCTAAATGAAGTGTTAACTCTGTGAGGACGGCACTTTCTTCACCCCCACGCAACTGCGATTGGTAGCGCCCACCGCACACAGGAGTGGCTCAGATAAATGAAGGAACATGGTCCACACCTTAATCTGCAGGTGCCTGCACTGGATCCGAGATTAGGCTTTGTTTTTCTGTTTTCCTAGGAAGCAACATAACCTAGTGGTGAAGAGCCTTGGCGTCGAAGCCAGAAGAGATGTGGGTGGCATCGGGCTCTCCTTGAAGGGCTGGTGTGAGTTTTCAATGACGTACTATGAGAGAAACAGCACAGTGCTTGGTCCCCAGAAGGTGCTTGAGCCAATGCAGTGATTGCTGTTCATGCATTGTTATTATGATTTCTGTGAAGGCACATTGATGGTGACAACAGGAGTAATAGATAATGTGTTGACTCACTTAGATCTTGGTCCTTCTGGAGACCTCGATTCTGCTCAGCTCCTCCCCTGACTTCGTTTTCCCTGGCATGGGCACTCAGGGCTAACTGACGCTGGATGCAGAAACAAACAGAACCCCAACTGAAGTCCTTCCGTTACAACACAAACATTCTGCCGGCTAGCCCTGGAATTTCCATGATAATTTTCTCTCTGTTTCTCAATGCTGAAAGATGTAATGTCTTCAATGAGAAAAAAGACAGAAGACAGAACCCCTTGCACTTCTGGGTGTTTGTCATTGTTTCATTGAAAATAAAAAGGTTGAATACAAATGAAGTTTTACAGTATCTGTGGGGGTTCCTGGGTGAATCAGTCAGTTAAGCGTCTGACTCTTGATCTCAGCTCGGGTCTTGATCTCAGGGTTGTTAGTTCAAGCCCTGTGGTAGAGCTTAATTAAAAATAAATTAAATCACAATATATCTGTAGTTAGGCAGAGAGCGTAGCCCTGCAATTGGGAAGGCAGACCCTGGGTCTGAATCCCAACCCACCACCCGCCGGCAGGGCAGCCCACGGGGTTCCTTAGCTTCTTGGTGTCTCCACTTCCTCGTGGTAAACAATGGAAGCTAGTGTTAGTCACAGGCTTAGGAGAACACGTGAGGATGAGTCACGTGAAGCAATTGGAACAGATCCCGGTGCACGGTGTATGCTGCAAAAGTATTAGCTTTGGGGATTTTTTAATGACTCAGATTCACAGACAGGAACTGTTTGTGTGTGAACCAGGTGGGATGATGCTTATCCAGATCCAAGGGCTTTCAAATCTTTATCAAAATTCTACTGAAATATTTGAAAAAAGCAGTAAAAGCCTTCTTATGGGTTCCAGTCCCAGTTCAAAGGGAAAGACTGGGTTTGAATAGAATGTCCCATCTTTGCCACCTGCATGCTGGTGCTGTGGTGGTGGCCGGGTCCCCAGGGTCCCTCATCACCCACCTGAGGTAAATCTCCTGCTCTGTCTCATATTATCTTTGGTCCAGCTGAGTATAAAGTAACGTTTTTCTAATATTTAATTTGGAACTTAAAATTTTCCCCAAAATTTCAAGTAGAATTGAAGATCCCCCAAATGGACACACCCCTGGTCTATTTCCCAGGAGATCGGACTTAATTGGAGCCCTGTCAGCTTAAATTTGACTTTCATCAAAGGGCCGTACAAGAAGCAACGCTATGGAGGCAAGCTTTGAATTTTATACCCAACTGTTATCTAAGAGGTCTTGCGCACTGCTAAGAAATCTACTGGGTACCCCTAATGAATTTCTCTTGGAGGGTGAGGTCAAAAAGGTTTTCAAAATTTTTGGAAATACTGGTGTACCTTCTAACACCAGTCGGTGCAGATCCTGAGAAAGCTGGAGGTAAGTTTTATGTTGGGTTTACTATAGCTCAATGTTTCCGGTTTCCTCTGTACTTACCGATTTCTTGACTTTGGTGTTATTTCCAACACTGTTGGACAAGCACTATCTTCATTTTGTATTGATTAATTAACTCTCATCTAATTCTCAAAGCAAGTGCCATTAGATCATCTTTTAATATTTAATCTTTTCAAGCGGTCAAAATATTTTCGACAATATACCTGAGTATAACGTCCGTTTCAGAGTCTCTAGTACAGAGAGAATATAATTATGGAGAAGAACACAGAGGGGATATTGAGGGCAGCATGCCTTGGAAAACCGGAGCAATTGCCTGCCTCCATATGCTAACAGCAGGAAAGGGCCAGAATTATAATAAATGTCCCTGCTCTTGCTTAATATAGATTCTTGATTTAAGGATATTGATTCTGGCCTACCACCTGAGACTAAATAGCAAATGGCATCTGATATATTAAGCTCCTGCCTCTCGATGTGGCTAAGTAGCAGGTGGCAGCTTTGAATCAATAGCTTATGTTCACACTGGAAACTGTTCTAGCACTTGGCTGGGAGGCCTTACGTGAGAAGAAATAAACTTCCATAATTTTGTCCCTTGTCCTTACCTCTGCTGCCATGGAGGACCTTGGTCCCCAGGAATATGCCATAATTCATCATCTGGCTAATACACAGATAAAAAAGAATCAATAGAGCATATTGTCACAGTCTTTTTGGGGGGGGCGGTTAGGTAGGGCATGATCCCAATGAAGAGAAATTAAGTTACGGATGTTTTTTCAGAGGAAGAGAAAAATAACAAAATAATTGTCAAAGACTTGGCTGAAAATGCAGATGATAAAAAATATGTTTCTTAAGTGTGATATTAATCCGGAAAATTACCAATTATGAGTAACAGAAGAGGTGGACCTGACTCCCTTCAGCCTGTCCAAGCTGCTCAAAAGTGAGGGAGGTGTCCTACTCACAGATAGTCCTGGTGTCCCCACGACTTCCGAAAAGATAAAATGAAGAAGTGTCTAGCTCATCTCCCTCAGGCTTGGATGATTCATTCCTGGCCATTTGCAAGGCTGGAGAAATCAAAACAAATATCAATATTCATAAAGAGATGTTTTAAGTTAAGAGTTAAGAATGTAGGCTGTGAGGAAGATTTAGGACATTTAAAAAAATATTTGAAAGGCCACTTGGGATATAGATATTTATTCACTCCACTAAAGGGGAGACCTGATGTGTTCTAGCAATGAGTGCAATAGGAATGTTCTGGAATCTATGGTAACCTATGAAGCAGTCATCCTTGAGACACGTTGACTAATAATTGTGACTAATAATAAGGCACAGTTTGTGTTGCCAGCTGTAGGGAGGGCACTCACAGATGGCTGAAGAACCGCAGGCCAAACTGTCCCTTCCCAGAATTTCTCCACAACAAAAGCACAAGATGGAGGATGGGGGATTATAAAAAGAACAAGACAATTCCTCTTTTTCACATATCTTCTTTGGTCAATGCTGAAATTCTTCTCAGTAAAAAAAGAGCCAACAACATCATCATCTGTAAAAGCATTGGCTTCCCTCCCCATCGTGGCCTGCTCCTCACTCCCATGCATCTCTGTGAATGGAAACTCTGCGGTCAGTTGCTTGGGCGCAAAGTATTGGATTGTCTTCTTTCTTTCTCTGGCCCTCCTATTGAGGCCATTAGCAAGAAGAATGTCTCTGCATTCAAAGCACATCTAGATTCTGACCAGTTGGTCACCTCTGTCTGCATCTCCATCATCCCCTAGTGGGTCGCTCCTATGGCCCTATACCTGCTTTTTCACCTCTGCACCTACATGACCACAGGCTCTCAACAGAGTTATCTCCTCAAAATGGGGGTCGATTCCATTACTCTTGGAAATGCCCTCCACTGCTCCTCATCTCAGGGGAAAACCAATGTCTTAGGTTGGCCAAAGAGGTCACCAACCGGAAGACAGGCCCCTGCTGCTGGTCTCTATACTTTCACCACTTCCTTCAGGCAGAGGGGTCCTTGTCTTCTCTGCCAAGCAGGTTCCCCATCCCAGGGCTCTTGTACCTGCTGTTCGTTGCACCTGGTGTGCGCCACTCCCAACAGATCTGTCTGTTGACGTGTTGCTGTCTCCCTGAGGCCTTCCCTGACTGTCTGAATGGAAGAGCAGGTCTCCCAGCAACTCATCTCTTCTCACTGTTTTGTTCCCTGGCAGCTCCCAACACCTGACACATCTGCTAGCTGCCATTTGTTGTTGTTGTTGAAGGATCTATCCCACGCGAACAGGAGTGCCTGGCACATGTAGGAAATTAAGTAATCTGGGTTCTGGGAATAAATAGAAGCAGATACTTTTCTTAAGAGCCTGCAGGCCACTTAGAGAAATAATCTGTCAAGAACCTTGCATTGTGGCATTATAATTCTTCCTTGTGTATGTGTGCGTGTGTGTGTGTGTGTGCTCGTGCACATAAATATATATTTGTATATATACATATATGTAGATATCACTTGGTTGTGATCAATATCTGAACAAATGATCATTTTCTACTCTACAGGTACGTTTGACTCAAAACATATTATAAGCAATCCTTCAAGGATGTGTTGTAATTCCTCTTTAATAGACCTTAAAATCTTTCTCAGTATTACCTACCTTTATTTCTTCTCCGGTCTTTTATTGGCTTTTGACGACCGTACATGATTCTGTGTGTACTTTCTTCTGTGTGAGGTACAAACAGCCCCAGAGATACAGAATATTATCTTTGTACTTGCCTCTTTGTATTTTGCCAAATTCTATGCTTTGCCTTCTGAATGTCTTGCTATAAATTCCAACAAATACAATGAAAACAATGACTTCTCCCCTGATGGTCTTTCCTATGAGAAGTCCCTTTAACATCCAGATTTTACTCATCCTATGACATCCCTGAGCATCTGGGTGAACATGACAGATCATGATGTGGAGGAGGAAGATGGGCTTAGAACCAAGTGTGGTAAGTGATAAGAAGGAAATGAGAACCCAAGCTAAAGGTGGAGCATACTGTGGAGAGAAAGGGCCTGGGGAGATGTTCTTGAGGATGTTACATCAAAGCTGGGACCCGAGGAAGAGCAAGGGAAGGGCGACTCAAAGGAGGGAAGAGGGTTGGGAGTGGGGGGTTCCTTCAGGGAGAGGAACAATATGGCCTGAGTCAAGACCGAGCTCAGGAAGAAGTTGGAACTGAAAAAGACTAATTCGATATGAGACAGTGGAGTGAGGAAGAAAGTTGAATGAAATAGAGAAGGTAGGTTGATGGGAATTCATCCAAATTCCTACAAGGATAAAATACAATTTTATTGTATCCTAAGCACATTGTGAAACCTTTGAAGTTTCAGGCAGGCAAGTGAGAACTGATTTATATTTCAAGAAGGTTGTCTGATACAGGGAGAATATATTGAAGGCAGCAAAAGAAGAAGATCCAGCGTGAGAAGCTTCTTTCAGTAAGCCAAGTGAAAGGTAGGCGCAGGTGGGAGCAGGGTATTCGCGGGGAGTGGAAGGACATACGATCTCACTGCAGAAGAAGCCTGATGGGATTATCGACCCCGGGGCAGGGAGAAGGGAGGGGAAAGGAGAAAGCAGAACTAAGCAATGGCTTAGTGGTCATGTGATTTCCGGAAATGTGGAAGTCTGGAGCAGAATTAAGTGAGGGAGGGAACAAGAGTTCAGTCTTTGACAGATTAAGGAGAGATGCCTAGGTGAAGTTCACATGGAGATGCCAAGGAGGCCCAGGGAGAGCAGAAGAAAAGTCGAGCATGGAGAATTACAATTAAAAGTCATCACCCTGGAGATAATAGTTAAACCAACAGCCATAAGCAATCCAGTGTAAGGAAAGTATGTATGCTGGACTAATCCTAGAAAAACCCCACGGGGGCACAGTGAGGCCCAAGTGTGAAGCAAGGCGATAAGAAGGGGATGGCCACTGAGGTGGGAGGAACCTCAGCCATATCCTTACTAAGGTCAGGAGAGAGAGTACTTCTACAACAGTGGGGTTGTCCACAATTCCAGATAATGCTGAGAGGTCGTGTGAGATGGGGACGAGTGCCAGTGTGGGTTTGACAGCAGAGCTGTTGTTAATGACCTTGAAACTGCAGTCCGGGTTGGTGGGACAAGTGGAAGGCAGGTGGGATGCGGGATGAAGGAGACTGAAGTCCGGGGACAGTAGGAGAAGACACCTCATTAGAAACGTTCGGCATAAAGGAGAGCAGAAACATGGGTCCGTGGCTGAAGACAGAGACCAGAGCAGGGAAGATGGCGGGAGAGAGAAGAGTGTAGCATATAATGGGAATGCTGACGGGAGCACCGATGACACAGGACAGAGTGGGGTTCACTGAAGGAGCAATGGCCTTGGGAGGTGGAGATTAGTAAAGGGACCAGCCTTTGAAAAAGGAGATTAACAAGATGGACCCAATGCAGGTACAAGAGTGGCGGGGGGTGGGGGGATACGTAAGCTTAAATATAAGGGTATCTATTTCTCAGCGAAGCTTGCTCTCATCAACTTCTGACGTGCTAACGCCCCCCTCAAAGTCTGCTTCCTGCAGAACCAAACCTGTAACCCCTGGCGGGAAATTCCCATCCACACACCCACAACTCTGGAGTGTGTACCTTCAGCATCCAGCTCTTCTTCAAGCTCCAGCCTATCCAGCCTTCCTGTCAGTATATTTCCAAGTAAACTATGACATCTCAGACTTAGGGGGTCCGATATGGACCAACTAATTCCCCGTCTCCAAACCCAGTCATCTGCCACATGACTCATCACCATTCTGCGACACACAGAGACATCACCATTGACCTTGACGCTCATCTACGGTGTCGACCTTCGTCTGTGTTTTAATCCTTATGTGTCTGACTCCTGGATTTGACCACCCATTTATCAGCCTTACATTTCATGGGCTGCTTCTCTGTGTTCTCATTCATAGACCCCCTGAGAAGTGACACGCACAATTAAGTTTTTTTTTTTCAGGAAGATGAGGATGAGGAGGTTTCTTTAGAAACAACATTAGTATTTTGACATTTTTTAAAGAACAAAAAAGTTAAATGTTTTAAAAGAATTTTAAAAGGTTTTATACAGTTAAATACTAAACTATGATCTTTGTGGTTTGCATGCTTTAAACATTTGGATTTATAAATAATGATAAATTTTGACATCATTTATAATTATAGCAAACAGCTTACAGTTTTTTTCTGAGACCTCCATTAGTTGTGTTTGCTTTCACATAAGTAGGAGAAACAGAATGACTCAAGTCCAGAGCCCCTTCGTTCTTTGTGAGGTCCCGGCTTTGAATTTCTTCTGTATCTTCGGGGGCAACCTTTCTGCAACAGTGTTCCAGACGGATTCTGTTGAGGGTTAGCAATCAGGCATGTCAACGTTGAGATTCAGCTTCCAGCAAATTAAAGAAAAGATTAACATATATTGGTTTCTCTCTGAACACGAGGTCTTTCTGAAGCTGAAGTTCTAGATAAATTTGCTTACACTTGAGATTTTGTAAAGTTATGGATTCTTACAGAAATATCCAGTATTTTGGGCAAATTTCCTTAATGCTAGCTTGTTTTTTTCCTTGTGTTTAAAACATCTGTATGTGTGCATTTAAATAATTTATCTTGTAAAATATCTGTTTACTTTAATTGGAGAGTAACTACAGAGAGGTAAAGTGGCCTCATCACTCATACTATTTTAATATTAATAATTAATAATATTTAATATTGAAGATTTGATTCTGGCTTTCACAAAGGATGTCAACCCAAATGCAGAACTGATTGATCCTTTACTCTGTGCCAACACTGTTCTAAGGGGTTACCTGCGTTAGCGACTTAATCCTAACACGGTCAAGGAGAAGGTATTTTTATCATTTTTACTTTTGATCTGGGGAAATTAAGGCAGGGCAAGCTTGACTGGCTTATTCCTGATAGCACAGGTAGTGAAGAAGACACTGACCTGTCATTCAGTCACTAATGCCCCTCATTAATAACTGCACCCAGATAGTTTTTATGTGAAATATCCTGCTTATGCTTCCATCATACATTTCTCTGATGTGACAATCAGCTCAGGTGAGAAACATTCATGTATGCACATGAATTCTATGGTGCCATCCAGTACACACACACACACACACACACACACTACTTATTTGACTATAGTATCATTTTATATATATTCTGATATATGTATGCATATATAAATATGTGTATATATGTGTGTGTGCATGTGCGTGTGTGTGTGTGTATAAAGATCCTGGGTGTGGTCCTGGTAGAGAGCCAATGGATATTCCCATGACTCTCTGGCAGGACACATCACTTATATTGGAGGAAGGTCTGTACCCCAAAACTGATAACAAATGTGACAGTGTAATCAGTCACAAAACATAAAAACATATCTCTGTGGCTATGTCAAGTCTTACTGTGTCCCATAAGTAAAGAACATTCATGCATTTATTCTCTTATTCATTCACAAATTTGATTGGCACATTGTCTGTCAAGCCCTTTGAACTGGGAATGCAGAAGGGAATGTGCCAGAAGCCCATGCCTGGGCGGCGGGGGGCTGCCGTCCACAGCTACACACCAGGAGGGCTTGCCAGGGAGATCTGTCCTCTCCTATACTCAGTAAGCCGTTTTCAATGCTTTTCCATAGTGCACTTTCCTGCAGGGAAGAGGTTCTAAAAAGCAATCCTAATGCCCATTAGGAAAATGGCAGTCTGGGGTGGGCTGTGGGCAGCGGAGGCCGCTGTTTGTGCTGTATTTTCCCAAGTTCTGCTATAAAGACTGGAAATTGCACCACATATAACACGTGCGTGAGTAATGGATCTTTTAAAGTTTGGGTAAGTGCTATAAAAGGGGGTCCTTTCAGCAAGTTTTATGTCTGCATTAAAAGAACTTTAATTGTATTTTTGAAAATAATCACTTTGTGTTCTAAGGACCATAAAAATCAAATGTCACTGATATAATTTCAATGCGTTGACATATTTATTGACCAAGAAGGGGTTAACCAGGTCAAGCTCTATTTGATGTTGCCAGAAACGTGTTGTGTAAGCGTGTGTTTGCATATATATGGCTCATAGATGAGAAACACATTTTGCAAGTGAGTTTTACTAAAATATATGGTGGTGGTTTTTGCACTGAACGTTGACTGCTCATTCTGAATCCCATTTTCATTACTGAAACGTTTATGCGCTGTGTACACAGCTGTAAAGTGGCCCAAAGTCTTCTCCCCCATGGGTAGCTCCAGTTTTTATATCACCACTAATAGCTTGAAGACATCAGTGGAATGACATCTGTTTTCAGGCTTATACACATTTAACAAAGAGAGAAACAAAACATCATTTTCCTTTTTTTTTTTTTTTTTTGCAAAAGGAATGATAAAAGCATGGCAGCGTTTTTTAAATTTATCTATTTCTTTTCTTTTTTTTTTGATTTTTGTCAGAATTTAAAAGTTTTATCTTTTATGTTCTTTTTTTTTAATTCTTTTTTTTTTATTCTTACGTTAATCCCCATACATTACATCATTAGTTTTAGATGTAGTGTTCCATGACTCATTGTTTGTGCCTAACACCCAGTGCTCCATGCAGAATGTGCCCTCCTCAATACCCATTACCAGGCTAACCCATCCTCCCACCCCCCTCCCCTCTAGAACCCTCAGTTTGTTTTTCAGAGTCCATCGTCTCCCATGGTTCGTCTACCCCTCCAATTTCCCCCGCTTCATTCTTCCCCTCCTGCTACCTTCTTCTTCTTCTTCTTTTTTTTTTTTTCTTAACATATATTGCATTATTTGTTTCAGAGGTACAGATCTGAGAGTCAACAGTCTTGCACAATTCACAGTGCTTACCAGAGCACATACCCTCCCCAGTGTCTATCACCCAGCCACCCCATCCCTCCCACCCCACCCCCCACTCCAGCAACCCTCAGTTTGTTTCCTGCGATTAAGAATTCCTCATATCAGTGAGATCATATGATACATGTCTTTCTCTGTTTGACTTATTTCGCTCAACATAATACCCTCCAGTTCCAACCACGTCGTTGCAAATGGCAAGATCTCATTACTTTTGATGGCTGCATAATATTCCATTGTATATATATACCACCTCTTCTTTATCCATTCATCTGTTGATGGACATCTTGGCTCTTTCCACAGTTTGGCTATTGTGGACATTGCTGCTATAAACATCGGGGTGCACGTACCCTTTTGGATCCCTACTTTTGTATCTTTGGGGTAAATACCCAGTAGTGCAATTGCTGGATCATATGGTAGCTCTATTTTCAACTTTTTGAGGAACCTCCATACTGTTTTCCAGAGTGGCTGCACCAGCTTGCATTCCCACCAACAGCGTAGGAGGGTTCCCCTTTCTCCGCATCCCCGCCAACATCTGTCGTTTCCTGACTTGTTAATTTTAGCCATTCTGACTGGTGTGAGGTGGTATCTCATTGAGGTTTTGATTTGGATTTCCCTGATGCCGAGCGATATTGAGCTCTTTTCATGTGTCTGTTGGCCATTTGGATGTCTTCTTTGGAAAAATGTCTGTTCATATCTTCTGCCCATTTCTTGATTGGATTCTTTGTTCTTTGGGTGCTGAGTTTGATGAGTTCTTTATAGATTTTGGATACTAGCCCTTTATCTGATATGTCATTTGCGAATATCTTCTCCCATTCTTTCGGTTGTCTTTTGGTTTTGTTGACTGTTTCCTTTGCTTTGCAAAAGCTTTTTATCTTGATGAAGTCCCAATAGTTCATTTTTGCCCTTGCCTCCCTTGCCTTTGGTGATGTTTTTAGGAAGAAGTTGCTTCGGCTGAGGTCAAAGAGGTTGCTGCCTGTGTTCTCCTTTAGGATTTTGATGGACTCCTGTCTCACATTGAGGTCTTTCAACCATTTGGAGTCTATTTGTGTGTGGTGTAAGGAAATGGTCCAGTTTCATTCTTCTGCATGTGGCTATCCAATTTTCCCAACACCATTTGTTGAAGAGACTGTCTTTTTTCCATTGGACATTCTTTCCTGCTTTGTCAAAGATGAGTTGACCATAGAGTTGAGGGTCCATTTCTGGGCTCTCTATTCTGTTCCATTGATCTATGTGTCTGTTTTTGTGCCAGTACCATACTGTCTTGATGATGACAGCTTTGTAATAGAGCTGGAAGTCCGGAACTGTGATGCCGCCAGCTTTGCTTTTCTTTTTCAACATTCCGCTGGCTATGCGGGGTCTTTTCTGGTTCCATACAAATTTTAGGA
This sequence comes from Neomonachus schauinslandi, assembly GCF_002201575.2. Classification (NCBI taxonomy): domain Eukaryota; kingdom Metazoa; phylum Chordata; class Mammalia; order Carnivora; family Phocidae; genus Neomonachus; species Neomonachus schauinslandi. The sequence goes on from NC_058409.1 coordinate 146,555,899, forward strand.
TTATTTGTTCCATTTCTTTGAAAAAAGTGGATGGTATTCTGATGGGGATTGCACTGAATGTGTAGATTGCTCTAGGTAGCATTGACATCTTCACAATATTTGTTCTTCCAATCCATGAGCATGGAACGTTTTTCCATTTCTTTGTGTCTTCCTCAATTTCTTTCATGAGTATTTTATAGTTTTCTGAGTACAGATCCTTTGTCTTCTTTGGTTAGATTTATTCCTAGGTATCTTATGGTTTTGGGTGCAATTGTAAATGGGATCGACTCCTTAGCTTCTCTTTCTTCTGTCTTGTTGTTGGTGGAAATTTATCTATTTCTTGATCATTCAAACATGCTCGTTTCTCTTTGCCTGATCTTCCCAACATCAAAGACAAGAAAAAGTGAGGTAACATTGAGTGTAAATCAGCTATGCAATAAACCTCCACTTATTTACCATACTCATTAAGCACCCACTCTAATGTGAGCTGAATCCTACTTTCTGTGTATTTCCATGGAACAGAAACAGGTTTAAATTGAATTATGAGGATAAGGTTTCTAAGGCTAACCATATCCCACATTGAGCAAAAGCAATGATTTTCAATTTACAACAGTTCCATCTATTTATGTATAGTCATCAAAACCTATACTTGATAGATTGTTGTCAATTCTCAACCAACTTATTCTGTACATTAAAACACACACACACACACTCACCCCCCCCCCCAAAAAAACCCTCTATTTTCTTAAGGGGATTTTTGTGGTACAATACACATAAATTTAACCAATTTAAATTGTACACTTCGGTGGCCTTGACATTCATAATGTTGTATGATCATTTCCACTATCTGCTTCCAGATCTTTTCCCATCACCCTAATCAGAAACCCCATACCCATCAATCAGTCGCTCCCATGTCGCCTGGCAACCATGAATTTGCCTTCTGAATGTATAGATTTGCATAATCTAGATGTTTCTTATCAATGGAAAGATACAATATATGTTTTTTTGTGTGTCTGGTTTCTTTCATTTAGCATAGCAATTCCACTCCTAGGTACATGCACAAAAGAATTGAGCACAGGTGTCCAAACAAAATCTTGTACCCCAATGTTCATAGAGGCACATAATAGCCAAAAAGTTGGAAACAACTCTGGTGTCAGTGGATGAATGGATACACAAAATATAAGGACCATGAGAGCATCATCTAAAGTAGATTTTATGGGTTCAACTTTTCAGCAGTTAGCTTTCCCTCCTCATGGACTCAGGGGCATGGCTCACTGCTGGGAAGAGGGCCTGTTGGGTCTGGGGACTCTGCAAGCGAGCCCGTCATGCTGCCATTTTCCATCGCCAGACACCCAAGCTTCCTTGGGCACCTGTTTGGGGCCCCGCGGTTGCTCTCAAACAACAGACAAACCACTGCAAGCAGAACATTCGTAGAAGGAAGGGCAGATGCAGACACCGCCCTCTGCCTGGCAGTGGGAACTGGACGGTATTAGAAGGACTCGGCTTCATCTACACCATGAGGGGAGTAGACCAGGTGACTGCAAACTCCTCAAGGCTGTGACATTCTAAGACAAAAATGAAAAGAGAAAAACAACCAGCTGGCTCTCTATACAGATCCGTTAAGTCCATGGCAGTCAGAAAGAGTGAGTGCCAGGACTCCTTCAGAGACTAGCCTCGCTGAATTGAATCAAACTTGTGTTAGAAACAAGTTGGCATCTTGCAGGGAAGCAGGGTCTTGAGGGTGCTGGGTGTGGCCACCCAGGCAGTGCGCACAATGGGGCAGGCAGGATGGGGCGTGCACGATGGGGTGCGCAGGAGCGGGTCGTGCATGGGTGGGCTGTGCACAAGTGGAGTGTGCACGACGGGGTTTGCTTGGGTGGGGCATGCAGGATAGGAAGAAGGTACATCAGCTGGGAAGCCTGTAGCAAAGACTGAGAGATGGTTTGGTTGATGGACCTGGAAAGGCATGCCCTGCTGTGTGGAAAGTAATGATGCTAAGAGGGGAGAGAAGCTGGTGGTCAAACGGGACACTTCCAGGACCTCATGCGTCACTGAACTTGCCTGGAGATGTGTTGGGCGCACAGGGGACGAGAGCGAGACAAAGATGAAGGTGATATGGCCCCCCGAACGGAGCCCCTGGTCCCATCAGCAAGACCGGCAGAGTGCACAATGCTTACTGTCGCAGTTCACGGGGGCTCTAATCCAGAACACAGCACAGATACACACACACAGAGATACGTTCACACACAGGGATACACACAACACACACACACACACCACTTTCAGCCAATATTAGCACCCTTGATCCATACTCACCACAAAGCTGAAACCATGGTTGCCTGCTAATACTTGCAACCATACGAAATAACCCTAAATATCAGAGTCCAACAAAAATCTATAGTACAATATATCCTTAAACATAAACTCAGTAGTATCCAAGAAATGAGAAAAATGACAAAAACCTCAAGTAACTTATATTCTAAAGTAGGCCAAGAAAATAAAGATAAGAATTGGGGAAGAGGAGGGCTCCTGGGTGGCTCAGTCATTAAGCGTCTGCCTTCGGCTCAGGTCGTGATCTCAGGGTCCTGGGATCGAGCCCCGCATCGGGCTCCCTGCTCCGCGGGGGGTCTGCTTCTCCCTCTGCCTCTGCTCTCCCCACTCCCTCCCCTGCTCATGGTCTCCCTTGATCACTCTTTCAAATAAATAAATAAAATCTTTAAAAAAATAGAATTTGGTAAGAGGAAGAAAAGAATTCATTTGTTTTTCATTGTCTCACATTCCGTTCCCTAGCTGACCAGAGAGGGGGCCTTGAGGCCCAGCCGGCCGGGAAGGAGGACACCAGCCTGGCCACGTAGGCCGTGGCTGCCAGCATCCAGATCCACCCTGGTCTGCCACGCAGGTGGTTCATGAAGAGAAGCCCCGGGGGACCCACAGGGGAGAGCACATGGTCAGAGTCCTCCCCAGATGGTTCTTGGCCGGGAGGGAAGAACATTTGAGCTGGCCGGCTCAGCCACTGAGGCTGCGCTGCGTGAGGCCGGGCCCCTGGGCCAAGAGGCATTTGTAAAGCCGAGGGTTACTCAGCAGAAGAGCTGCCATCTTGATCTGTCCCTTCTCTTCCACAGGTACTTCTGGGCCTGTCCTAGTACGCCTGGCTGGGACCCTTGGCACCCCAGGTGGGTCTGCACCTCTGCAGCAAAATCTGTTGCAGAATTCCCCGGGTGCAATAGGTCCGTAACTCAGATGACAACTGAGTGGAAGGATCGCTAGAGACATTGCATATGTTGAGTGAAAGGAGACTGAAGACTCAAAGATAGGAGACACGACACGCGCACTTCTCCATTTGTATAACTATGCGGCCCCAGAACTCACGATTCCAGGCGAGCTGCCTGGTGGCTCTCTCTCCGGGCTGGCTTCTTAGCACATTAATACAAGGATGCGCTTCGGCCGGGTCTGCACATTGCTCTGTCCACCCCACGGCTCCCTCCCCAGATCCTGGATGTTGTTCCTGCCCATCGGAGGGATTCCTGCTATTTTCCAAGGTGAGTAAATAGACGATTCTGCCCTGCCCCATTCTTCGAATCCTTTTCTCTAATTTTCATTCTGTCCACGGGCATTGCTCGGGGCTCAGGAAGCGGAGGAGTGCCACCTCAGCTGCCCGTAAAAGGGGGACTGGGATGCCACAGGTGCAGGCTGAGCCTTTCACGAAGTAAAACTAGTGCTCCATATCGCCACAGAAGCGCTTCTAAGAGCACCTGCAGGTGGTCACACTGGCCTGTCTTTGTTCCTGCCCGCGACGCAAGTTCTGGTGCGCGCCCTGACGTGCACACATACCTCCGTGCATCACTGCCGCGGAGCTTCACACAGAGGTCAGGTGGGTTACAGCTGAGAAGGGAATGAGGCACACTCCTCCTCTTAAACGCAGCTCTATCTATCTATGCTGGTGCACAGACCTCACTCCTGCTACACACACTTCATCCAGGGACCCTGTTGGCTGAGCAGACAGACAGCAAGGAAGAACTTTTCTGTGGTCTCATTGATATGCAAAATTCACCAGGAGAGAGAACACCTCCCCTTGGGGGGCAGGTGTTTGTCCAGCCTTGCTGCAGAAAGAGGGCAGGGATGCTGCAGGAGGAGGATGGGGATGCAGAAGGAGGAGGGTAAGCGTGCTGCAAGAGGAGGACAGGGTGCTGCAGGAGGAGGGCAGGGTGCTGCAAGGGAGGGCAGGGTGCTGCAGAAGGACGGCAGGGTGCAGCAGGAGGAGGGCAGGGTGCTGCAGG
>NC_058409.1:146560164-146650028 GCF_002201575.2 Neomonachus schauinslandi
AGGGTGCTGCAGGAGGAGGGTAGGGGTGCAGCAGGAGGAGGGCAGGGGTGCAGCAGGAGGAGGGCAGGGATGCTACCTGCAGGGCTGAGAAAGTGGGGTTTGGCAGGTGAGGGTCTTGGTGCCAACAAGGTTACCACTTATTTGACCTCAATCTCGCTGAAAAGCAAACCTCCTCCAGAAGCAGGCTGGCTGGCCTCTCGCGCCTGCAGGCCACTCCCGAAAACCCCCAGACACAAGATGGACATAGATTATCTTAAAAAACTTGGTGTTGATTCATTGTGCTACTGTTTTCCCTAATTACAAAAGTGAATATGTTTATTGTCAAAAATATCGAAAAACTCAGAAAAATTATAAAGAAAACGAAAATCACCTTACTCCCATGTGATAAATTCTTTTAACCAAGCAGACAGCTCCCCACAAACTCAGGCTTAAAGAAATATCCTATCTGATGTTTGGGAGAAGCTGCATCAAAATTCCCAGCTCCAAGGAGTCAGAAGGTCGCTCTTGTCCATTCAATCGACTTTTTCCATAGCGCACGGAGCCCTTCTGCGCTGACACAGCCTCACTGCTCTACCTTCATTGCTTTTTGGAAAGACAGTGACTCAGGAAGGCCACGTGTGTCCGTGTGGTCTTCCTGGTCGCCCGGTGATCCTTTGCGTATTTGCCAGGCAATCCTGTAACTTCAGGCTCACGTATGCTCCCTGCTGACGGCTTCTCCCAGGGCTTAGCCTCACCCGGTGAGGGAGCAGAAGCCTAGCTGAGGACAAAGCACAAGCTGACACCCTGCAACGACCCCACCCGCACCCCAGGGGTATGTGTGACATTCTTCCAGGAAAGTTCCCAACTGTCTTAATGTTAATGCTTTATGAGAGGGGAAAACCGCCTTGACTTGACAATGGCAAGGCTTCTGATATCTTGTAGGTCCTCTTTAGCATATGAAAGTTCTTTTGAAAACCTCCCTTTTTCTTTACCGCCCCCAACCCCATAGTATATAATCAATTACTCCTCGCAACCCCAGGGCAGTTCTTTCCGCCCAAGGGTCCTCTCCCAGTGCTTTAATAAAATCACCTTTTGGCAACAAAGAAGCCTCAAGAATTCTTTTTTGGTCATCGGCTCTGGACCTCAACCCCCAAAACTCACATATATTCCAAAACTACATCACACCCCCTAGGTCATATCTGTCCGCTGCTCACCTTGTACCCTCCGCTCATCCATTTGCCATCCCGTTTACCCCATCATTAAATCATCCACTTGTTCACTGGACAAATGCTAATCCAATGCTAATCCAATGCTCATTCTTCTGGGGGCAGGGGGTGCCCCAGGGTTTACTGGAAGCCACGGGGTTGCTGCCATGTGGTATGAGCCCCTCAGCTGGAGGAGAGGAAGCACCCTCTAGGCAGAAGGGTTGATAGCTGAAAGGCACAGAGACACACCAGGGTGAGCAAGGCTGTGGGCAAATGACGGAGTTCATGGAACTGGCATGTGACGAGCAAGGGAAGAGGAAGGGGCCCCAGGAATCCCGTTTAACAGGACACAGCGCCATGAACACAGGTGTGCCCGGGACCCCTCACGGTATCAGCTTCAGAGCTATGTCTGTGAGCTGGATTTTAGCGGCTGTGTATGTTCTACTTCTTTAACTACTGCACGGGTATGGAATCTCAGAAAGTGGGTGTCCTTGAGCTCTGGAAAGATGTGTCACAGAGCTGGGACATCTTCCTGCGGGGAAGTCGAGAACTGCTTACCTGCAGCCCCACAGGGACAGTCTTCCTGCTCGGAGGAGACGCAAAGCTGCTTCACCATTACCCCGACCCTGACGCTGACCCCACTTCCGAGTGCCACCTCCTTCAACACACAGTGAGATGTCCCCCCGGGGCAATGGTTCTCCTGGGCCTGGCTACTCCCATCCCCGAGGCCTGCGCACCTGCTCAGGTGTCTTATGCAGAAAGGAATGTTTGCAGGCATGTTGAACTAATGACAGCCGCAAGGCACGGAGAGTGAGGCACCCCCAGGTGAGGACTCTCAAACCAGAAGCAGGAGCAGCATGCTGGGCTGGGAGGGCCCTGCTCTCCGTGCGCGTCTGCCAGACAGAAAAAGTCACAAAAGGCAGGCAGCCAGTGTGGACTTAGTTGTGCTGGGTTGGAGGCAGAGCAAACTGAATCAACCCCAGGGGGCCTACGATCTCTTCCTAGCTAACCGTAAGAAGGGTCGGGAGATGCCTCCACATCTAGACTGAGACGTGAGGGTGGGGCATGCTCACTAGTTAAACACTGACTTCTTGTCCATATAAATGCTCTCAAGAAGCTTTATTGATTACAAGGAAAAAAAAAAAAAAAGAGTTACGTTCATACCAATGAAAGTTCTTTTCATTAGTCCTGAGACGGTAACAGGGCTTTTGAAGGCTTCTACTCTATCCCTTGTTCTAAGTCTATTAATTAAAAAAAAAAGAGAGTTAGAAATATAAATACATGGATGGATAAATAGATTGATAAAAAGATGAGAAGATGTATGGAGGAATAGATTGACAGGTAGATGGATAATCAAATCTTCTTGTAAATAGTATTTGGCAGAACTCTGGCAAACAAATCAGTGATATTTGTGTCCTTTGAGAATCTACCCACGGATTGCTTTTAGCAGGATGGAGCCGGTTCACTAGGCTTGCTTTTGGAAAACGGACCTAGAAACTGGGGGTTCATGGGGCATGGCTCCCTGGAAAATGTCATAGAAATTGTATGACTACCTGAGTTAAAATAGATATGTTTCCTGACCAAATACACCTTTTCTGGGTGGAAATAAAGCTCTCTGTGTTATTGAGGGACTTCATATATCTAGGAACAGTGAGACCCAGACGAGGGTCCCAGACCTCTGCCTGTGCGGCCTCCGCCTTGTGATTACGTATATCCTCGAAATTACTCAAAAAGCTTCATCCTGGGAAACACTGCTGATTCATGGGAGTTTAATTTCAAAATGCAATTTTTGTGTTATCTGAACACACATAAAAAAGAAAAAAAAACAATTACCACAGGTACTTCGCTTATAGGAAATTCTCACACAATAAATATTGTGAAAGAGGTTAACCCCCAAATGAAAACATGGCCCCATATTATCTTTACAAAATTAAGAAGGCATTTCCAATATTACGGTCTTTACATTTTCTGGTAACAGATGTGGTTACGTGCCTCCATCAAGTATCTCACGACATTTTCTCTGTAAAACGTACCTTTCACCAGGTCTATTAATAGTGGTGTCTGAAAGGCCCAGAACGTGTTGGTTTCTTCATGCAACATATTGAGATACGTTTAATTTCATTTGATTAATTGTTATAAGACAAGTTTAAGTTCGTAATTGAAATATTATCTTTTTAATAAAAGAAAAGGTTTTTTTTAATTCGGAATGATTAACAGAAAGTGATACTGTGGGATCCTGATGTGGGAGAAGTGGCAATAAAGATGCAATTAGCCAGCATCTCTTGTGTAAAGGAAGTAGGAAGGAAGAGGAGGGAAATGTCTCTCTTTGCTCCTTCCCCGGCCTTATCTCCCCAAAGCCCAGGCAAGGTTGCCTCTCCAGAGCTGATGCCCCAGGCTGTCATCCAAACATGAGACGCCAAATGAGGCCAAGGACAGCTAGGAGGAGAGGCAGTTCCAGGGAGGCAGCAAGAAGGTCTTGTTCCCAATGAGTGCTTCTGAGTCGGTCATAGATAGAGACAGTCCCTATGGAGGTTATGGGCGGAGGCTTTCTGTACCTGTGGGTCTGTGGCTGTACGTGACCTCCAAGGCAGACTGTGGTCCAAATGAGCCATGATGAACTGGGAAAAAACCAGCTCTCCAGTCACCGCGTCCTGCAAGATTCATAGTGAGGCCCTTGGGGACGCCTAGGGCACAATCTGCCAGGCCTCTATCGACATGGTGAGCCTTGGGGCAGTGGTCTCAATTCTTTAATACATGTGTAGCTGTATCCTGCCACACCTGTGGTTCCCTGAAGGGCTTATGTAGGGTGGGCCGTCGTGACAAAGCCACATAGTCTAAAACTGGCCTGGGAGAATTAGGATAAGGTCTTGCAGAGATGCCGTCATGCTCTTGCTTCCATTCCATGCTCAGAATTTAAAACCCCAGGGGAGAAATGCAACTTAATATATTTACAGCAACCTAAAAACACAGAGCACAGAAGTGGAGAGCTCAATGTGGGCAGGGTGCCAATTTCTATTAGTTTCCATCACCGACAAAAATAGACTCAAGCAAACCCCATTCCATGTTGTTAGCTGACAGTCGAAATCATACAATTTGGTAATTTGTGATGGGTCCTCAAGCCATCCATTCAAATTAGCCAAGCACTTCCATCAGTCTTACTAATTTAAGATTTTTGGAAGATGAAAAATATCTGGAGTTTGTCGACAAGTGTTCAAGAAAAATTATTCTGACGCTTCTTAAAAATAGCAAAGGAGATATTATTCAAGACTATTGCAATAGGGGAGAGAAGTGGCTAAACTCTGAATCCAGCAAAGGCAGCCAAGAAGCAGAGCGAGGGGTCAGTGGATGGGAAATTCCCAAGATAAGACCTCGAGGGAAGGGGCTTCTTGCTGAAGGTATACGGGACGATTGGCTATCATAGTAGGGTTCTTTCTGCACTGTCTTACCCCGTTTCTTGCTAAAACTGGGCTATGCAGGCCCACAAGGAAGGGAACCAAGATTGAGGCCAGGCCAAGAAGAGGGCTCAGAGGAGCTTTACTGAAGCTGGGTCAAGGACGGAGTCTTTGTCCTAAGTGAGGAATGCAGCATGTGGGACATGCTCAAGGGACAACATGTGGGTGTGGCTTTGCTTCAGACTGCTGTCCTCCTCTCTCATTTCCATCTCTCACTCTTATTTGACAATGTCCGACGGGCACCAGGGCACCCCATGGCCAGGTGAGTGTAACCGCATTGTCCTTTCCCGTCTCAGTGCCTGTCTGCCCATGTGGAGTGTCGTGTGCCGAGGGCGTGAGGCTGTCAGTCTTGCTCATCATCGTGCCACCACCAGCCAGTGCCTGTACACAGCAGGAGCTCATGCTTTTCTGTGCAATGGGTGGCAAATTGATAACTGAAGATCACGTGATTTGGGAGGGCATGGGGAATATGCCAGGTACCTCTATATTGACACCAATTCTTAGCCTTCTTTGTTAGGTTTTGGGGGAACTCAAATATATGAACATACTCAGTGGTGTTTTGCAAAATGACAAAGAGACCACTTGACCATACCAACATAAAATTACTCTGAAGAGCAACACTCTGATCCTGTTCCATGAAGCATGAACTACAAAAATTCACTCAAAAAGATGAAAGCCCTAAATTCAAAGAGAATACTCAAGTACAAACCAACTCTATGAACGATGGGTAAAGTACCTCGGGGATTTTTTTTTTATGACTGTTTTTGGCTGATATTCTCCACCTTCAGCCTCATCCCCAAATAGCTTCTCTCTACACGGGAAAAAAAAAAAAAAATTACCAGAGGCTGGCATTAGAACCTAAATGTTCACATGAAAATTTAAAGACAATCTCAAGCATCCTACTATTGAAAAGGTTCTGCCGCATGTTCATCAGAGCAGTCACCCAAACCCTAGCACCAGAGATCCTGAGACTGTTGGTCTTGAATGTCTTACAATGTTTGCGACGTATTCATTTACTCTACGCTGTAATGAGTTGTGTCTTCTGGAACTGTGTGCATTGTGATTACAGAGGCTCCTCACCTGTTGTCACATCCTTCAATCTTCTGTTTCTCTGTGACCTGCTCACAGTCCCTCAGCGGATGGTCCGGCTTCGAAGCTGGTGCTCTTCCCATTCCTGCATGTCATTCCGGCTACTTTTACTCTACAACTGTCCTGGGCTATATTAGAAGCCGTTAAGAAAGAATTTTGGTTTTTGCTTCTCACCATCATTTCATTACACCACACTAAGATTTTTGTTCATTTTGGTGATGAATCTGCATTGATCATGAAAGGATGTAGAAATATATTAATTGAGATATCAGTATATCCCATTTGCTATAAAATTCACTAGCTCATACTCAGTTATGTTAAGTATGTAATTTGTAATCTTCTGTGATCAAATACTTGAATTAGCTTGGGTGTTCTGCTCTACTAATTAAAAAGGATGCCACGGAAGCTCTTGCTTCAACATCCCTGGGAATACTTCATAAAACCACACACAACAGGGCCAGAATTAGGTAGACTTTCATCTCCAGCCTGTGCCATGGCCACGGAAGTCAGCCTGGTGTCCGAGGCAGTTGTGTGATTCCCTGGGGAGACAGAGACGTGGCGGCGTAAGGGCCTCTGCCCTTGCTGCTTCCCACTTGAATCCGCACAAGACTCTGAAAATGGAATCAGGTGTCTGAGGCTGAGAAATAATTACCCAGACAAATTACATGTACAACTGACATGTTACAAGTCACCCTTAGGTGCTGCTGCTAGATGTTTCAGATTACATTTTGGGTTAAAAAGAGAAATCCAAATATCCAAACTTTAGACCTTCCTGTTTTGAAAGTAAGATGCTTTCATCATTAAAGAAGAAGAAGAAAGAGAAGAAGGAGGAGGGGAGGGAGAAGGAGAGGAAGGAGAAGGAGAAGAAGAAGAAATGTGGTTTCATTCCTTTAAAAAGAATTGTAAGATCCTTTATTAGGGGTGATATAACTGTCTCCTGAATATTAGTGAAGAAGGGCATTAGGGTACAGGACGACAATTACGAACATTGTACGTCCCATCCTGGAGTCAGAGAGAACCACACTTTGGTCGAAATAGCAGGAATCCACACCACCTAATATTATTAGCAAACTTTAATTAAATGACCTAGATGCTTTACATACATTGTTTCACTTAACATTACTGACAGATGTATAAGGTCATTACTAGTAACTGCTTTTCACAGAAGAAGAAAATGGGCCTCAAGGAAGTTAATTTGTCCATTGAGGGCTATAGAAAGGATATTGACTGGATACAGCCCCACATGATCTGAGAAGCTCAGAGTTTGTAATCAAGCGTTATGTTCTCTCATCTTTGGGCATGAGACAAATATTTTCTTTTTTGAAGGATTTATTTATTTTTAGAGAGAGAGAAAAAAAGAGAGAGAGTGAGTGGGGGGGGCAAGGGAAGAGGGAGAGAGAGAATCTTAAGCAAACGCTCTGCTGAGCATGGAGTCCAAAATGGGGCTCAATCCCACCACCCTGAGTTCAGGACCTGAGCCAAAACCAAGAGGTAGACACCTAACCGACCGAGCCACCCAGGTGCTCAGAGGCAAATGTCTTCTTATAAGATTACCCAGCTAACAATCTTATCAGAGGTCCTTCAGAAAGAGTGTGCCCGAGGTGTGGTCATGCAAGCAATTCGACAACATTCCTGAGCACCAGCAAGGAGCTAGACGCATTTACATACCAGAGTTAAAGTATAAGGTTCAAAATACAGACAGATCAGACAGATGAAAGACAATAACTGTGTGTGATGTAAAAGAAGAAGGAAGTGCGATGAGAATTCGCAGAGGGAGGTAAGGGTGTGATAGCCAAGGGTGTGTTCACACATGGAATGTGCCAACGGAGGGCAAGGGAAACATTTATCATAAAGAGTTAAGCAGAGAAAAAGGATGTCAGAAAAGAAAATAACTTGGCTCACAAAGAGATACAAGGAAGTCTGGTCTATAGAAGGACCCCCTCATTAAAAAATTAATTTAAAAAAACCTCAGGTATTTAAGAGAAGAGCATAAAACTACCAACCAATCTCATGATGAATCTGACCATGATGGGTAAATAGCAATTTTCTTACATGATTTTCACATTCTGGGCATGATATGTCTTCACACGCTAGTATTGCAATATTTAGTGAAAAAATCGCTTTCATTAAGGAGATAGTAACTCAGAGGAAAGCCTTAAGGGATCATTCATTTGGGGGACTAGTGTTTTATAGGGTGCCCATGTTATTTTCATTTTATCTCAGGGCACAAAAGGTAATTGCCTCTGAATGCGGGATGTGTTGTGCACCCTCAGGGACAGTGACTGCAAGGCAAGCGGCCACCCCTGCTCCACAGCACCCCTTGTGGTCAGTGCTCCACTCTGCATCAGTTAGCTATTGCTGTTACAACCTCCCCCAGAACCAGTGCTTTAGAAAAAGTGATCTACCGTCGCTCACCTGTCTGTGGGTCTCCTGGGGTTCTGCTCATCTGCACTGGGCTCCGTGGGACGGCTGTGATTCACGCAGTAGACTTGTGGTCCCGGTGTGCCCACATGCCTCCCTCTGGAGCCAGAGCTGAAAGGCCACCAGGTACCCACGGGAGGCTCTTCTCGTGACAACAGCAGAGAGGAGACGGTGAGTGGAAATGTGGGAGGCCTCCAATGGCTTAGAACTGTAACACTGTCGGGGCGCCTGGGTGGCTCAGTCGGTTAAGCGTCTGCCTTCGGCTCAGGTCATGATCCTGGAGTCCCGGGATCGAGTCCCGCATCGGGCTCCCTGCTCGGCGGGGAGCCTGCTTCTCCCTCTCCCTCTGCTGCTCCCCCTGCTTGTGCTCTCTCTCTGTCAAATAAATAAATAAAATCTTTAAAAAAAAAAAAAACTGTAACACTGTCACTCCTGCTGAAATGCCATCAGCCAGAGCCAAGCACATGGGCAAATCCCGCCAAGGGACAGGGACGTACACCCTGTCCATGAGAGGCCATGGAGGGTAGACATGCACAGATGGGGAAGAGTTTGGGGTATATTGTCGTCTACCATAGCCTTTAGGCTGTGCCTTTGTGCCATTTTTTAAATTTTCTGATTGTATATGGCTAGTTTATGGTTTGTTTTATTTCCACTCTTATTTAGCAGTTAAGAGAGATGTTTATTAGTATATAAATATAGCCTTATATGGTTAAAGAAGGTAGATCTATATACAACATTAAGACAAAGAATTAACTTCTTTTTTATTTAAGATTTTATTGATTTATTTGACAGAGAGGGAGAGAGAGAGCACAGCAAGGGGAACGGCAGGCAGAGGGAGAGGGAGAAGCAGGCTCCCTGCCAAGCAGGGAGCCTGAAGCGGGGCTCGACCCCAGCACCTCGGGATCATGACCTTGGGATCATGATTTTACTGACTGAGCCACCCAGGCGCCCCATGACAAAGAATTAACTTTTTTTCATGAGGCTCTATAAACGCTAGAATTATAGTTGTTTCCTAGAATTATTTTATTGTAACTATCAGTTATCTACTGAGGTCAGACATGAAGATGCATCTAATTCACCACTAATATGTTTTTCTTTTGATACCTCTAAGTTTCAGAGAGCCTCCTTTCTCTGAGATTATAAAATCTGTCAATGTTGCTGCCCTGCCTGGAAGCGATAATACTTGCTCTCATAAGACCAGGATTCCATGGGTCATAGAGCAGGTAGCGGTCAGCGTTCCTAGGGCGTCTTTGCTAACATCCTGTCCACACGTGAAGAACAGCCTTGGTTCTGGAGTTGTAGGCTTGTCATAACTACTTACAGGAGATTTCTGGCACTGTGAGGGTTAAAATTGCATTCTGATTGGATGGAGAAAAGATTCTTATTGACCTGTGTAAGTAACTACATCATCATGAGAAGTAAAGAGATTTAGAAAAATTGTTTACATTATTCAAAGCCATTGGCATCATCTTTTGAAAAGGCTTGTGGACACAGACAATTACAATCTGTAATTATTTTGTATTAGCATCACTAAGTGTGCTAGCAGTTTATTAGCTTATTATCTATACAAGGAATTTCAGGAGATTTTTTTTTTCTTTTTTCTCAATGCTGAAGGATTAGTTCATACAAAATACTATTTAATGAATGTCTCATTTCAGTTTGAACAACTCTTGTCCCTTAACTTAGTGTTAGAGTCAGAGTAAGACAAAAAAGGAGGGATTCTCATAAGCTCATTAAAAACAGAACTTTAATCCCAATTAAATCCATCTTTTAGGTCCATTTCATCCATCTGTAATGTTTTTTAATTTTTGATGATGATGATTTTGTGTTAAACAGATGACTTTCATCAGGCATCTGTTTCTGGGATGAGTTCTGGGGTTCTCATTTAGTCCATGGATAGGACATGAAAGTGTTTGTTCCCTGGGACAGCATCAGCTTTCACTGTGAAGTCAATGTCCTTGAGTAGAGTCTCTGTAGAGCAAAGGGTCAGGAGCCCCTTTAGTCATTTACTGTGGTTCTTTGATGTTTCTTCAGAAGACTGAAGGTCTGGTTGTCACACAGAGCCAAGGTCTTCTGACAAGTGTAACGCGATGAGGAAACACCAGTTCACAGGGCTCAGCAAGGTGGAATGGGTCTGGTAAACTGACTATAACCAACTCCGATGACCCTTAATACAGCGTTACTACGAAGGTCCACTTATACCCACAAGTTTTCCAGTAAATACCGGATAGGGATGTAAGTGTATTTTCTCTCCCTTACGATTTTCTTAATAACATTTTATTTTCTCTAGGTAACTGTAAGAATACAGTATATAATACTTAAAACATACAAAATATGTGTTAACTGACAGTTCGTGTTATTGGTGTTATTCCAATCAATAGTAGGCTGTTAGTAGTTACGTTTTGGAGGGCTCAGAAGTCACACACAGATTTTCAATGGCATAGGGGTTGGAGCCCTTAAACCCTGCATTGCTCAGGGGTCAACTATATATTAAAACAGAGGAGAGTGGGTCATCTTTCGAAGGACACGTGTAATCGCATGATAAGAATTAAATCAAAAGCAAATCTAAGATGGTGAGTCTCCAAGGTCAGTGTGGACACTGGCAAATCTCCAGAATATGTAATGTGTCCCATCAATCCTGCCATCTGATTGCCAACAAGTGACAAGTGCATGTGAGTATTCAAACTGCAAAAACACAAGGCTGAATATATCTTCATGTTAATGACTCTTTTTTTCGTTCCAATTAAGTTAGAGAGCAAGTTCCATTTTTTAATGTGCCTACTCTGTGTTGGTTCAATAACCAGCAGAGCTCCAACAAGGAAATGGAGCGAATTAAAACTCGGGAGAATGGCAACGCAACCCAATTATTTCTAGCATCCTTTTATAAAGTAAAGGAGTTGATCTTAACTGGGACTCAGCTGCCATCAGGAAACCCTTTAAGATAATTAAAATTAAAAAAGAGATTTCTTAAAAGTCTTATTATTCCGAAGTTAGGGCATAAATTTAGAAGAGAAGACAGTAAATAAACCTAAGTCATAAGTACTTAGAGGCAAGAAATAATTAAAGTCCCAATCTCAAATTAAAATAAAACAAAACACCACAGCAGGTAACCATTACTATTAGAGATTTTAGATTTTTATAATGATAATAATAATAAAGATCTTTAGATCAAAGGTAGTTCATGAACATCACAGAAAGAATAAACGTTAACAAAATTTGATGATAATAAGGAATTCTGGGGACGCCTGGGCGGCTCAGTCGTTAAGCTTCTGCCTTCGGCTCAGGTCATGATCTCAGGGTCCTGGGATCAAGCCCCGCGTTGGGCTCCCTGCTGGGCAGGGAGCCTGCTTCTCCCTCTCTCAGTCCCCCTGCTTGTGTTCCCTTTCTCACTGTCTCTCTCTCCGTCAAATAAAAAATAAATTCTTTAAAAAAAAATAAGGAATTCTGTGACCAAGGTGGAGAATAACATTTATATTTCCTGTTCAGAGCAGAATGCATATTAATATACTCAAAGATCAAATTGCCATTTAACAGAAAAGAAGTCTCAAATTTAGGTTTTTTCTTTTTTTATGCCATCGGTGCAATACTTTGCAAGCAAGTTTTTACAAGCCTTTTTCTCATTTTATAATTATGCTCACTGACACTGAGCAAATTTGTAAAAATTTTCACACATTTCACTGCTCCTTCCAAATATATTAGTTGCAAGTAGCATAAACCCAAACTCATTTCCTTTTGTATTTTTATACTTATTTTACACTCTCATATATGTCTTTTGTTAGCTTCTTTCCCTTTCTGGCATAACAAGATATTTATATTTTAAGACAAATTTCCATGGATTTCACCTTTATAAACAGACATAAATCTACTCAACGTCTTCTGTAAATATCCCCCTGAGTCACTATCTTATTACCTGTGACAATTCTACACAGTTCACAGGAACAAATCAAACAATATCAGTTACTTCAATTCAAATTATTTTAACATATGATTTTTATGTATAATTTGAAATATTTTATGCACAGAAAGATAATATGATAGACATTGAAAAAAAAGTGGCTACACTTTCCAGAAGTACAAATTAATTTGGATTTTATTTTATTTATTTATTTATTTATTTTTGAAGACTTTATTTATTTATTTATTGGAGAGTGAGCGAGAGAGAAACAGCATGAGAGAGGAGAGGGTCAGAGGGAGAAGCAGGCTCCCCGCTGAGTCGGGAGCCCGACGTGGGACTCGGTTCCAGGACCCTGGGATCATGACCTGAGCCGAAGGCAGTCGCTTAACCAACTGAGCCACCCAGGCGCCCATTAATTTGGATTTTAATGGGAACCTTAATCTTGTATCAGCTAGAATATTTTGGAAATATTATATTTTATGTTATGATAAAATAGATGGGAAAGATATAAAACAATATTAAAACCAAAATTATCAAACTAACCCAATTTTCCTGTAGATTCACCTTCATTAAAAATATTACCTGAACTTTTTCCACTTTTATGCACCAAATATTAAAAATTCTTCAAAATTTGCTTAAATTGGTACTGAAGTTTTCCCAACTATTTTTGCATATTATCAAATTTGCTTCTTTTTTAAACTTTCTTATCTTGCATCTTATTCATCAAGACCATGACTTATAGCTTAACAATGTTTCCATCTGATTTAAGCAAATATCTAAAATATCAAAAATCGGGCTGTCTGGTGGCTCAGTCAGTTAAGTGACCAACTCTTGATTTTGGCTCAGGTCATGATCCCAGGGTGTGGGATCGAGCCCCAGATTGGGCTCCATGCTCATCAAGGAGTCTGCTTCTCTCCCTCTCCCTTTGACGCTCTTCCCGAGCTCTCACTCTCTCTCTCAAATAAATAAATAAATCTTTAAAAATAAATAAATAAGTAAAGTGTCAAAAGTTGACAGCTTGAGGTGTTTGACATTCAACTTTTTTCTTTTTTTTAATTTTTAGAAATTGTTGAGGTCACTTAAATATATAAATGCTTCAAAGTATATCTAAAACAAATCAGAAGAGAAGTTCTGTTGAATTTATGAAATCTTAGAATCACTTTTTTTTTTTTCTGAAGCTAGGAGAAGATGTCAATGTGTTTGCTTAGAAATACATTTCATACAAATACCGTCAAAGAATGTAGTCCAGTCCTTAGCAAGTTATGGAATGGGGCAGGTGTTTATAGATCAACATGTCACGGTGTGCGGCTTTTTGCCACGCATCTAGCTGGGCTGTGGTCTAAGTTAGTGGTGCAAATTTAGCGCCTGTCTGTACCTTGTTGTCAGCCCTGTTCCTCCTTTTCACGGGCTGACTTGCTCATCTGAGTGTTGGCTTAGGGCTTCCTTGTGTTCTGTGAGAGGCCAGAGGTGGTCACTCATCATCACCTTGTGGGGTTCTTGGGAAGCCAGGAAATGCCAGACACCCTGGAACTGCCTTCCTACTGCACCCCACGTTCACGGAAAGTCCCTCTGTTGCAAACACACGAAGGAAAATGCTTTTCTGTGTCTTCTGCTCGTTCTGCAAGCCGTGTATAAAAAACAGTTGTAAAACTCTCTCCTCCTAGCTCTTCACCCCCTCCCCTTTATTAGTAAATACACCTTTCCGAAGTGTGTGTCTTTAGAATATGCACAGATGACAGATCTTGTGACCAGTTCACCTGTTGCATGTGTGTGTGTGGAACAGGGGAGAGGAGAGAATGCACATATCTTAGCTGGCCAAAGAAACAAAGTGGGTTACAGTTACAAACACATCGTTTTAATAAAGGAAGGAAAGGCACGGTTTTAACTCTCTTTTTTTCCCACTTAGACAGTCAAGAAGAGAACAAGAAACCTCTGCATCGCCCCAGTCACACATCAAGAGAAATGCAGAATCGCAAAAACGTTGGTTCATTACCGTTATGAACTCCTGGACCTGTCCTCCTTCCCAGAAGGAATAGAAGTTTTCTCTTTGGGTGACTTCAGATCCTGGTGATCTGCTAAAAAGACAAACCTAGAGGATTCTATCAGTTTTCAGAGGACAAGGTAAGTCAGCCCGGTGGGGAGTGACGGAGAAGACAAGGTGTGATTTGCATGGTCCTTACAGAAACAATACCTTGTGATGCAGTGGCAAGCTGATGTTTGTCTCAAATGCCAAGATATCACAGTCCCCCAGACCCATGAACCAAAAAGCCAAATTCACACTTGCATGTCCACACCCACACGCATACACAAACACCACACGCTCTGTCCTTAGCGACCCCACAGATGGTCAGACCGTAAGCTTCCTGGCGGTGTGGAAGGGACTGGGCTTCAAACAGAAGCAGAGCCAGCTCAGCCAAGAACCTGACTGAATCCAGAAATAGAATAGAAAGGGAGCCAAGAGGAAAGAGGGGGAGAGACAGAGACTGAGGGAGGGAGAGACTGAGGACAGAAATAAAAGCACTTGACAGCCGTGTGGGATTCTCCTGGGGACTGGAAACACCCATGTGCCTGCACACCACAGGCTGGCCCTGCGCCCCACTATGGTGATGCGAGTTCAGGGCAGCACGCTCCTTTAGGGATGTCACCTCTGCAAAGCCCGGTGGAAACTCCATTTGGGAAAGCAGGACTCCGAGAGAGGCATTTTATCAGAGCTCCAGCAAAGACGTCCCCTGAAGGAGGTGCGGGGAAGTCTAGTCTTCCAAAGGTTTTGCTCACTTAATGATAAGAAGAAGAAGAAAACACGTAAGGGACCCAGAATGGAATGGACACATGCACACGACAGTGCCAAAGCTCACAAGTTGACAGTCTTATCATGGTGGAAAAACAGCAATCTTCTCACCCGATGATTGCATCCCCGAAGGGCATGCTACATCTCTGACATCATCGCCCAAGTCCAGATTAAAGTTGTCCCTGGGGCACCTGGTGGCTCAGTCCTTTGAGCGCCGGACTCCGGATTTTAGCCCAGGTCACGATCTCAGGGTCGGGAGATCGAGCCCCATGTTGGGTGTGGAGCCTGCTTAACATTCTCTCTCTCCCTCTCCCCCTGTCCCTTCCCTTCCTCTCTCTCTATAAATCAATAAAATAAATAAATAAAGGTGTTGTCATTTTTATTTTATTGCCCCGAAGGTGATGTGAGATGTAATGTGTCTATGACTTTGTAATGGCAGCAGCTTTGCTTCCACAGTGAGAAACCAGAAAAGCCGGCAGAGCAAAACCAGGGCAGGTCCTGAGGACCAGGCTAGCAAGTCTGGACTTCGCTGGGTGAGCAAGGGTGGGGGGTTGGAGCAGGACGGGGTCTGCACCTGTTAAAGGACCGATCGGCTGGGCCATGAGAGGCTCTGCACCTTGGCTCGCAGGCAGACCCGCTGCTTGATGCCCTGCGGACACGGAGCTTTAGCAGGTGAGATGGAGAGCCAGCCATAAAGCTGCTCAGCCAGAGCTCCCAGCCCAGGCAGGAATGATCTCTTCATGTGGTCAAAGCTACGTCCGGGCAAAGGCGAGCGTGAGAAAAATAAGCACAGAGGCCACCATCTTCCTCAGGTCCCAGGCTGCTTGCCCAGGAGGGAAGAACCGCCTCTCCCACCAGGTGTCATAGCCCTCGTGGATCGCACAGGTCCTGTGGGAGGATTTCCAGGGAAGACTAGTCACCCACACCTCACCGAGACACTGGAACCTGTTTCAGATATTTAGAATACTTGACAGACTCTATTCGCTTCCTAAATCTATCTATATATCTATTTAAACCCGTCACGCTACCAACCAGAAGCTCGAAATTTACCAGTTGTTTTGCAAACAAATTAGGCACGCTGCCAAATTTACCACCCCTTCCCTGAAGTTAACTTTTCCATGTAGATATTCCAAACACCTCCACAGTTTAAAGTGGAAATTAGAAAAAGCGATTCTCTAATCCATATAATAAAATAGATTAGCAGGGCCCCAGTGAATTTTTGTATTGACTTGTTGAGATATCAAGATATTTTCTGATGAAGTCAATCAAATGATTTGAAATCCCTGTGCGTTTTGTGTTACATGGATATAATCTAAATCTGAGGGCTCCATTTGTTTGGAAAACCACATGCAGTCAGAATAAACAGGAGTGATGATAGCATTGAGTAGATTCATTGTTTAATTCCATCGATATCCTCCTCGATTGAAAAGACAAGATTCAGTGTTTAAATTTAACTTCCATAATCTTGATTTATGATGCTCCTTGGCCCTGAAGAGAGTGAATTCATGCCATTTATAAATGCAGACTCCACAACGTAAATAATTGCTGTTTACACTGTGGGGTGTCCAGGGAAATCTGAAGACTGATTTGCCTTATTATTTTATGCAGACTAATGTAACAGCAATGCTAATTATAAACAAAAAATAATTCTGGTAAACATATTGCAAATCTCCTAACTCATGGATAATTTCAGCCCTGGATCTACACTCTGTCTTTGTGGATCCCAGGAGGTGGGGTCCTGTTCCCTTCACTCTGAAATAATATTGTCACTTACAACTTAGGAGGCAAATTGTAGCAGACAAGGTGTTCCTCTGCATCAAGTGGCTCAGAGTGTGAATACGGCACTATGTCCAAGAGCCACCAAGACCTCTGGGACACCCAATAATATTTTATTTATAAACCTGTCACCGTCAATATCAAAAAAGCCTAATGGAATGGACCACTCAGATGCCGACTGTACTGGGGGTTACGGAAGCCTAGGCACCCATGTGTGCAGCTCTCCATGTTAACAGTAATGAATTCTGTTGGGTTTGCCATCAGGGCTGGACTGCACTCTGCCTGTGTCCCCACGCTGTGAAGGAGGGTTTCCATTTCCTCCGATGGGTTAGTTGACGGCTCCGGGACCTCTGCCTCCTTTACTCCTACTGCAAACAGCAAGCCTGCCCGGTTCTGTGTCTAGAGAATATAAAACAGGGCATTGTACTCACTCTCCCATCACACTCCTAGGATGTTAGAAATTCCATTTAGAAGATTAAACTACAAAGCTTTCGACGCTGGTTCCTCCTCGCGGTTCGTGTTACTACTTTGCACTGACTTTGTGAAATTGACCACAAAGGGGATTCTCGAGGAAGCCCCACGGCCTGCCTCTCCACCACTGTGGGAACTAGGATGGGAGCGCGGTTAACGTGCGGAAAGCCGCGTTGCCCCAGCTCAGCAAGGCGAGCGGAGAGGGCTGCAGGTGCCTCTCTCCCCAGCGCTCTGTCTGAGCTCGGGGGAGCAGGCAGCCACAGGAGGGGCAGCCCTGTGACTCTCAGCTGCATTCAGAGCCCCGGGGCTGGTGTGAACCCCCCCCCCCCGCCATCCTCCTCCTCACCCCTTTGGGCCCCTACTTGTGAAAGATGTCTTCAGGCACCTGACACTAAGCTGCCTGAGGGCAGATCCTGTGTTTTAGATCCTGGTATTCCACACCCAGCTGGGACCCTGACTCAGAGGAGGCTCTGGTGCCACCCATTGAGTGACTCAAGCACCTTTAGCCTGAAGGTGCCCTGAGGCTGAAGGAAATGGGTGGAGGGAGGAGAGGGAGCTGAGAGAGAGCACGGGAGACAGAGAGAGAGGCAGAGAGGAGGGAGAGAGAGAGAGAGCGACTGCATGGAGATGAATGCTGGCCCTGGTCTCACCACCTGACCCTAAGGAGCGGGGTTACTCCTACAGCCCCGAGTCGCTCCTGTTTCATGCATTCCTGGCGCTCGGAGGGCCTGCAGCGCACCTGTCCTGTAACAGGAGACCCACTGCTGACCAAGCCAAGGGCCACGCAGCTAGAGCCACAAGCCTGCAGAAGGCCGGAGGAGCACGGATGCAAGTCAGACCGGGGACGTTCTGGTGAAGTGCGCATTCCAGGCAGAGCCCGAGGGACACGGAGGGAGGCGGCGGCCGCCCACCTGCCTGATCACAGCCGGCCGGGGAGAGCTGGCGCTCGGCGTGAGCCGAATGTCCTCGCTGATGTCCTGCCTCCCAGCTCACTAAAGGCCCCGCAGTTTTTATTAAAAATAAAGGAACTGTTTTAGCCACTCCATTTGTTTTAAAGATTGCATAAATCCCAAAGAGTTTATATAAATTTTACTGCCATACAGCTAATACCGATCATTTAACTGCCAGCCGCCGGCTTGTGAACTTTGCAGTGCAGCCCTGTGGCCTGAAGCAGCTGTTCACTTGTGAAGTCCATTCACAAGCAAATCTCACAGGGACGCTGGGACAATGTGGTCCCCACGCAGTAGCCCAGGTGACCCCAGAGAGGCGGGACTTCTAGGAACCTCCCACATGATGCTGGGCCTACTGCCCACTTTGAGGAGCTTCTTGGCAGAGGGTTCTGCGCTGCCCCAGGGTTTCCCACCTGGCCTCCAATCCTGGGTTCCCACTCACCAGCTTGTGGCCTCGGGCAGGTCAGCAGACTGCTGTGTGTCCTTGGAGTGCAGTGACTAGTATAGAGGGTATGTCCCAGAGCCTGTAGGAGGATTGGCTAAGATGATGTAAGCACAGTGTTCTGAGCACTTCTCAGCACATAGAAGTGGCTACAGAAGGTTGCCTGTCTTCCTTGTTCTTGTTGACACACTTTGGGGCTGTTAGGGAGGCCCCTGTGCACCAGAAGGCGTGTTCACGAGCCAGCACGCTGGGAGAAGAAGCTGGAGGGGGAGGCTCAGTCCTCCGGGGCAGCTCACCTCCCTGGGTTCCTGGCAGCAGGGACCCTGGCCACTTTTCCTGGGCAGACGCTGCATCCCCATTCACTGCCATCCTGTGCCTGATCTCAGCGTAAGCTGTTGACCCTAATACCACTTTGAAACCAATAAGGGACTCACCGAAGATGGGATTAAAGCTTCCTTCCAACTACTGACATACCTCGTGGGTCTCCCTGAAGATACTTTCCAAACTGATGACAGACCCACAGCTCCTTAGTGGAATGGAGAAATGAAGGAATCTCGTGTGAAAGACATCTCTCAATTTTCCATATTGGAGAGTGGTTACTCAGGTGGTTAAGCTCATTATCTTATAATGATTTTTATCATACTAGTCAGAGAGTAAAGTTTACTGAACTTATCTCTAAATTTGGGGGGTATGTCTCTTTTTGAAGCAGGCACACCAACTGTCCTTGGACACAAGTAATGGAGTATTGAGTAGCTATTACGTTTATGCATATTAGAATTATAACGATGAAGCCATCTTGGTAAACTTAATAACAAGTAAGATCTATCATGATGCAACACTTTCTAGGGGCTGGTTTTATTCCCTTTTCCAAGAGAACTGTTGCCTGCTATTAAAGATTGCTGTGCCTGGTGGTGGGGAAGAAAGGAGAGAATCTTAGTGATCACCTAACTCACCGTCCTTCTTCCTATCACAGATTAAAACAAAACAAAACAAAAAAAACAGGGCGAATAATTTAAACATCTTGTCCAAAGTCGCTGGATTTGGGTCTCCTTTCAATGTATGTTAAAATGTGTAGGCAGAAATGTGGCAAGCGTGGGTCTAGATGGGATCATTTACTTTCAAGAAATGATCTCAACAAAAATGCCTAATTTTATAAATGAAGGCTCCAGCTAGCGTTGCAAGAAGTCTGGTCTCTGTATTGAGATGATATGTAACGTATTTGGACCAAGCACAGCTGCCCCACACCCCCGGCCTGGGTGGGAAGTGAGTAATGAGAGCACACAAGAGTGGTTGGTGCCCAACGAAGCCCTCAGAAGCCACATGGAGACCGAGAAGCTGCAAATCCCCCCTCTCAGCAGGCACCGTGTTCCGTCAGAACAGATCCTGATTAACTCAGAAAGAAGAGTCTGGCCCATTTTTTATCAGAAACCCTGGCAGAAAGCCCGAGGGAATAATATATGAGGAGGTGATGACTTCCTTGCTGACCAAACAAGAGCACACACTCCCTCCGATGGCCGCTCAGTCCATTAGTCTAGACACTGAACATATTTCAAGACCGGCTGAGAGGAGTCAGAGGTCTCGCTAATGCCTGGGGGATGCTTTTCAGCCCACTGCTGATGTGTTCTAGGCTCCATGTGTAGGTTTCGGTAATGAGGGGCGATCACAAGGAAACCACCAAGTTGAATTTAGGTAATGTGATTAGTAGGCAGCAACAAAATGCAAACGCACTGGGGGGGATGAGAAGCTGTACTAAGCGTGTTGAGGAAAGTCAGTCAACTGTTAAGTGGGAGGACTCAGTCCATGCTGCTTGAACTTTGTAAATTAGCTCAGGCGAAAAGGCGCGGTCAGATCTAGTTTTCAGAGAAATCGTTGCTCCCAAGAGAGATTAAATTTAACCGAAGCCCCACATTGCCATTCCGGACGGAACGTGCCCTGTTCAGACCCCGTGTGGGCCAGTGTCCTGCAGCTGCCACGTCAGAGTGACACAGACTGGGTGGCTGAACACATGGGAAATTCACGGCCTCACAGTTCCGGAGGCCAGAAGTCCAAGATCGAGGCGTGGGCAGGCTGCGCTCCCTCCGAGGCGCCGAGTGGACTCTTTCCTCTTCTTAGCCTCTGACCGTGGCTACTGATCCTGGGCCCTCCTGGCTTGCAGCCACAGCACTGCCTGCATCTCTGTGCTCCTCCTCAGGCCGTCACATCATTGGTCTCCGGGGACACCAGTGCCATAGCCATAAAGGTGCATTGAGCTCCTGGACTGCAGTGATCCTGTTTCCAAACAAGATCACAATCTAGGTGCTGGAGGTTAAGGTGTCAGCACATCCTTTGGAGGGTATACCTCAACCCACAGCACCAAGGAAGGTGTTCTGTGATGAGGACACATTCCCTCTTCAGGGCGTTCCTGCTGTCAGCTTGAGTTGCACTTGCTCTGTGTTCTTTCCTGGTAACTATTCCGGGTCTGTACCCCCGGGAGACCTAGGGAAGAACCTTCTTAAGTGTATGCATGGCAGCCGTCTGGCCACCGTCATGAGCAATTCAGGAGCCCAGCAGGTCTCGGGGCCCGAGAATCATCCGAGACAGCTGGGTCAGGACCAGCAAGTTAGAAATGACAAGGCTGGGCCTAGGGAAGTGAGCCGGGCCTCGAGTTCCTAGCAGGGAGGACTTGTGTTATTAGATTCGCTATGGGTGTGGATGTGTGTATGTGCATGCCCCTGCTGGAGGCGGGCAAGGAGACATATTTAAATTCATGATTGGGTGGCTACAAGCGCATCAGAGCATCAGGGAAATCTGATTTCCAATAGGCTCGCTCCTTTTTTTTACACTATGATGGACTATACTCCCTATGCTGTACTTTTCATCCCCGTTCCTTAATTATTTTATAACTGGAAGTTTATATCTTCTAAACCCCTTCACCGATTTCTCCCATCCCTGCCCTCCAGCCCCACCCCCAGTGTCCCTCTGGCAATCATCAGTGTGTTCTTTGCGTTTAGAAGTCTGTTTCTGTTTTTTTGTTGGTTCATTTGTTTTGTTTTTTAGATTCCACATCTAAGTGGAATCACGCAGTATTTGCCTTTCTCTGTCTGACTGCTTTCAGTCAGATACCCTCTCGGTCCAACCAGACAACCCCAACACGTCCTGAGTGTTAGAACATGGGAGAAGGAGGCGCCCACCATGTAAGGGTCCCTGCGTTAATAGGACATACAAGAGTGACAGACATAGTGGCTACTTATCCCAGGAACCCTGATTCCAGCTCTGCCTTCTCCGACCTTGGGGATGTCCTGGGGAGAGGAGGGCTTGTGCGGCCGGTGACCCACTTGGGACGCAGGGCAGAGGTCTAGTCCCTCCACCTAAACCCCGCTGGCCCTCTCCTCTCCCACTGTCTGTCCCAATGCCCGGAAGACCCCCAGAGGACTGGACGGGCTGGATCCTTCTTCCCTCTGAATGGTAACGGCCACCCTAAGGGCCTCCACCTGTTTGGAGTGGTAGATTGCCAGTGTGGGAAATGATCTCATCAGTGATTTCTGGAATCCGTGGCTGGAGTGCACCCTACACATCACGCACAGATTGTTTGGCAAGTGTATGATCTTTGACTGTGGCCAAACCACCTAGTCGGGCACGCAGACCTGTCCTTTTTTTTTAAATTAATCTTTTGATTCCCTTTACGTTTGTTTTGTTGTTGCTTTCTTTTGTATTCCCATCTGTCAAATTGTTTTTATCCCTAATGCCCATGGATACACCAGGCTGTTTATTTGATAAGGTTGCTGTTCGCTGCCCTTGGGGGCCGAGGCATCAAAATAAAAGCACACACCTGTGGTCGGGACACAGCCACACTTTCGGGGAAAGAGCACAATGCCTCACTTACAGCAGGTGTGGTGGAATTTCCCGGCGGATGGATGATTTTCTTGTTCCAGAATTAGACTCCCAGACAAAATCTCCCAGAGGCAGATAGAACCATGGCCTAGGGGATA
Organism: Neomonachus schauinslandi; assembly: GCF_002201575.2. NCBI lineage: Eukaryota > Metazoa > Chordata > Mammalia > Carnivora > Phocidae > Neomonachus > Neomonachus schauinslandi. Next base: position 146,582,601 of record NC_058409.1, read on the forward strand.
TTTTATTTGGTTATATTCATTGTATTCAGTTCAAATTTATATAATTATTAGAAGTATTTAAACCCCATTCAGGGGGCTCCTGGGTGGCTCAGTTGGTTGAGTGTCTGATTTCAGTGTCTAGGTTTCAGCTCAGGTCATGATCTCCAGGCCATGATTGAGCCCTGAGCGGGTCTCTGTGCTCAGTGGGGAGTCTGCTTGAGATTCTCTCCTTCTACCCATCCCCCGGCTCTCTCTCTCTCTTTCAAATAAATAAATAAATCTTTAAAAAAAAATTCAGGATCAACAAACTTTGAAAGGATATTTCAGTGCTAGCAAAGCACCTAAAGAAAACAGATTGAAAGGTATCTGTGGATCCTAAACCTTAAGGCAATGTACCGTGTTCCCACTTAGAGTGGACTTGGATTGTCCATTTTATTCCTTCTGGAAGAAACCTAACACTGATGTTTTCGAATTACTTCTCGGTAGAAGACATCCTTAGACTTAATTTCCTGAAGCTTTCAGTGAAGCCTGAGGCATTGAAAGTTTTCTGAGGCCAGCCAAGGTGGGGATGGCAGTGTTTGAGATCAGGGGTGTCCAGGGCCAGTGGGTGGCATTGGGCTCCATGTTTGCCATACCATAATTGTGCTTCTTTTCTACCCATTTTTAGACATGAAGGTGTGTGTGCTCAGAGACCAACTTCCCACAAACCTTTCCCAATTACCTAAATAAATATGGAATAAAAGTTGTATATTCAGGGGCACCTGGGTGGCTCAGATGGTTAAGCGTCTGTCTTCGACTCAGGTCATGATCTCCGGGTCCTGGGATCCCACAAGGTCCCACAAGGGGTTCCTTGCTAGTGGGGAGTCTGCTTTTCCTCTCCCTCTGCCTCTTCCCCTGCTCATGCTCTCTCTCTTTCTGTATCTCTCTGTCTCAAATGAATAAATAAAATCTTTAAAAAAAACCCTTGTATTTTCAGCTTGTTTAAAAGGTAGCTCTCATCTCCAGTGTTGATCTCCTGTCAGTCTGCTCATGACCTGAAGACTGAGAGGTGTCGGTAATATATTTTTTTTAACTTCATCAGTGTACATAAGTTGTTATTTTTTTTTAAAAGATTTTATTTATTTATTTGAGAGAGAGAATGAGATAGAGAGAGCATGAGAGTGGGGAGGGTCAGGGGGAGAAGCAGACTCCCTGCTGAGCAGGGATCCCGATGTGGGCCTCGATCCCAGGACTCCAGGATCATGACCTGAGCCGAAGGCAGTCGCTTAACCAACTGAGCCACCCAGGCGCCCCATAAGCTGTTATTTTATTGTGAGGCTCACAACTCATTTTATCTTAAATATGTGGAAAACAATCTTAAGAGCAAAGAATGCTGGATTTGGTTTTGGAAATTAATTTAGTGCAGTCTGCCATTGTCTATGCTTCTCACTGGTAAATAATTAAAAGGCAAAGAGAAATCCATCTAGAACAGCATCTTCAGGGCTCTGTAGCCACTGGTAAGCAAAGCAAATTAAAATTCACCCGATTCTGAAGCAGGATACTGTCAGAAAGTCCCACTTGATCTTTCTGTCGTTCACTGAGCTTTCATGCCTTGGTTTTCTCGCTCCTACTATTCTAGCTGTTTGGAATCTCATTTTCTCTCTTGCTTAAGCCACACATTATTGAAGATCCAGTTCAGTCATCTTCTTGGGAAGACCATCCATGACATGAGCCTTTCTCCAGCCTGCTCCCCATGGACCTCTACCTGGCTCACCACAGAGCTCCACGTTGCCTGGTGTCCTGTCTCACAGCTGGAATTCTATTCTATAGAGCTAATGAAGGATCCACATGACATTTCAGAGAGTCTACTGGGTTTTCTTTTGGAATTAAATAGAAAATGCCTTTGTAGCTATGATAAGATACATTTATCATATCTATTACTCCTTAAAGAAAGAGACTTGCCTTCTTCATCTTTTTTTCTCATCCCACCCATTACTCCTTTTTGAATGAATATTGAATTATATGTACTCAATAGTTGTTGACTTTTTCTTAGCTTAAGTAACATTGCTCACGGTTTTATTTTTCATACAGGGTATTCTTTTCTGCCCAAAATGCCCCCACCCACTCCCAAAGATGTGCCTCCCTAATCTCTGGAATCTGTGAGCAGGGAACCTTCCATGGTGGCAGGCACTTTGCAGGTGTGATTAAGGTTACCAACCCTGAGATGGGGAGATTATCCTAGATTATCCCACAGGGCTCAATCTAATCTTATGAGCTCTTAATATCAGAGAGCCTTTCCTGGTTCTTGTCAGGGATAGATACAGTGAGAGCAGAAGGTCACAGAGATGCCATATGAGGACTTGACCCATCATTGTTAGTTTTGAAGATAGAGGAGGGAAGCAGGAACCAAGGAATGCAGGAGTCTCTAGAAGCTGGGAAGAGGGACGAACAGATTTTCCTGTATTAGTTTCCCAGGATTATTATAACAAGTAACCATACACGTGAGTGGCTTAAACTAAGAGGAAATTGTTGTCTCACAGTTCAAGAGGCAGAGAGTTCACATTCAAGGTGTCGGCAGGGCCATTCTTTCTTTCTTTTTTTTTTTTTAAAGATTTTATTTATTTATTTGAGAGAGAGAGACATAGCGAGAGAGGGAACACAAGCAGGGGGAGTGGCAGAGGGAGAAGCAGACTTCCCACTGAGCAGGGAGCCCAATGCAGGGCTCGATCCCAGGACCCTGGGATCATGACCTGAGTGGAAGGCAGATGCTTAAGTACTGAGGTACCCAGGCGCCCAAAGGGCTATCCTTTCTTTAAAGGCTAGGAGAGGATCCTTTCTTGCCTCTTCCAGCTGTCGGTGATTGCTGTTGTAAGGATCAAGGGCAAGCTCCCTGAAGACAGGCCACTGACATGCAGATTATGCTGAGCTGAAAACAAGAAAGTCCAAAAGACTCAGGAAGAATTTTTTTTTTTTTTTTTTTTTTTGAGAGAGAGAAAGAGTGTGGGCTAAGGTGGGGGAGCAGGGAGGAGAGGGGCAGAGGGAGAGGAGGGGGGTGCGGAGAGAGAGAATCTTAAGCAGGTTCCATGCCCAGTGCAGAGCCCAATGCAGGGCTCCATCTCACAAACCCTGAGATCGTGACCTGAGCCAAAATCAAAATGAAGAGTGGGACACTTAACCAACTGAGTCACCCAGGCGCTCCTCAGGAAGAGATTCTGACCTAAAAAAATTTAGATAGAGGACCTGCTCCAAAAAGAGAGCCATCACCACAGATAAATACATTGTAATATGAATTAGGTATGTTAGGCATGGAGGAACCTAGCAAAGCCCACTTGATCAAAGACCTCTATGTCCCATTGTTTCTGAGTGACCCAGCACACATTTGTGTACCCAACATTAATTACTCTATTTTATCTTCCTGTAAATTGCATTCCTTCCTTTTGAAGTCCCAGATCTCTGATCCCTTCTCCTTAGTTCAGGATGGCATATATATAGCATTTGCCTGACTACCTTTGGAATTTTGTGTCGAGATGGGCTCCCCATATGTGCAAAATTAAATTTTATTTTCTCCTGTTAATCTGTCTCATGTCAATTTGACTCTTAATGCAGCTAAAAGAATCTCGAATGGCAGAGGAGATTCTTCCTCCCCCCGCTCTGGCAGTCCTTGACATCCCCTGTGTGTCTCTGTCTCTGTGTTAGCCTTTTATAAGGTCATCAAACATTGTATTATGGTCCATGTTACGCCAGGATGACATCACCTTAATTTCACTAATTACACCTACAAAGACCCTATTTCCAAAAGGGTCACATTCTGAGGTTCCAAGCAGACATAATTTTGAAAGGAGACCATTCCACCCCAGACACTCCCATACAGCCTCCAGAAGGAACGCAATCCTGACAACACTTTGATTTTCATCCAGTAAGAACCATTTTGTATTTCAACATCCAGAATTATAAAACAAAAAAAAAGTGTTTTGTTCAAGGCACTACATTTGAGTTAATTTGTTCCAGAAGCTGTAGGAAAGTAGACCGTGCAGGCTGAGGTCACCAGTTTGCCTTGTTATCAACCACACACATAACAGTTATCCTGTGCTCTCTTCATCCACCAAGGACAACGTATTCTTAAATAGGACAGAGTAACATAAGTCACTGCCGGTGATCTCTTTAATCAATTGCAATAAAGGGCATCACAAAGTGCTGTAAAGTTCTCCTGCACTGTCTATCGGTGTTAAAGTGTATACAACTGTGCCGATCACAGCTTTGAGACCATAAAACTGGCTATAAACCTGTCCCATTCTTGGAGCATCTTGGAGTTGATATACTGAGCTACTCAACTCCAATTCTCCCCACACTGTCTGTCCTTCATTGTACCCCCTAAAATCATGATGAACCATAGCAGCCAACGGAATGATTTTTCCCTTTTCACAGCCAAATCTGAGAAATTCAGACAATACATATGGACACCTTCCGGATTCCACACAGGCACCATGTGAATAACAGAGTAACTAGTGGAGGTGGTGCTGATCTCCCAGGTGCCAAGAAGAGACACACATTCTGTACACCTTGAAGAGACAGTCGCTCATTTATAAACACTGCTCTAAAAATACCGTATATATAAGAAATAGTGCAGAGGATCATAGGGGAAGGGAGGGAAAACTGAATGGCAAGTTATCAGAGAGGGAGACAAACCATGAGAGACTCTTAACCATGGAAACAAACTGAGGGTTGCTGGAGGGGTCGTGGGTGGGAGGATGGGGTAACTGGGTGATGGGCATTAAGGAGAGCATGTGATGTGATGAGCATTGCGTGTTATACACTGATAAATTATTGAACACTACGTCTGAGACTAATGATGTTCTATAAGTTGGTTAATTGAATTTAAATAAAAGATTAATTTAAAAAATTAAAAACCAAAATAAATAAATAAATAAACCATGGAATCCTAACCAGTCTTTTCCATTTGAGTTATTCCTGCATTTTAGTTCAACCACAGGATTAAAAAAAAAAAAAAAAAAAAAAAAAGAGCCAGCGAATAAAGCCCCAGGAGGGGGACACCGGGACTCCAGGCCTAGACTAGAAAGTCCCAATGTGAGAGATGGGGTCACACTGTTAGGGTAGACCATTCTGATGGCTGTCCTCCCATACCTGCCTAAAACCCCTGGAACTGGGTCCTTGAGAAGATGACCAAGTCCTCTCCATTGGTCTGTTCCTCTAACCACATATCCAACCATCAGTGCTGGGTCTTCATGGACATTCCCAAAGTTAGGATTTTCATCTAACGTTATGTGCTTCAGATATGGGGATTATGATATAGAATCATAATACATTCTTTCAACATACAACGTTGACCCTCTAAAACACAGTACCTCTCTGTCAAAAATCAGAAGAAATTAACGAGTTGGAATTTGGACAGCATGATGCTATTAGGAGCTAAGTGCATTTTTGTCTCAAAATTTTGACTCATATATATAAAGGTGTGTATGTGTGTGTGTGTACATATACACACACACACACATATATACGCAGGATATATACACAGGATGTATCCCATACATATATACAAAATGACCATATGCCTGTATATATTTTCTGACACGCATCACAGAAATACCACTTTGCTAGGTGTCTGTTCAGGTTCAATGAATTTCTATATTAAGCCCTGCAAATGAGATCAGAACTCTTAGCAAATTAGCCAATGCAGAGCAGTGGATAAATTTCATCTTTGACATGGTCTCCTGGGAAGCATCTCAGCAATTTAATATGAAATGAGGAGCAAGATAATTTCTAGAGTGAGCCCGATCTGCCTGTGTGTCCCCACCAAAGCACGTGGTAATATTCATCTGTGGTAGATTAATGGTCCGGTTTGTTTGATGGTGCAGGAGGAAAGGAGACAAACAGTAATAGGCAACATCCGGCCGCGGTGGCCTCCAGATCCAATGAACGAATGAGGCGCACCCTGTCTTGGCCGCACCACTGGGAGCGTCCCTGGTCCCAGGAGGCTTACTGGGCTGGGGTCTCTCCGAGGCAAGTGTTGTTGCAAAACTAAAATCCACTGCCAACTGCAATGAGCCTCAGCACCAGTGCCTTGAGGCTGTGAGTGGAAAACCAGGTGACAGAAATTAATGTCCCCATGCTTGCCTGTCTGGAAGCTAGTTAGCATGCTGAAAGACTGCCAGGTTTTCCCTTCGGGCTAATACTCATGCCGCGTCTCTGGCTGGGCCGCCCCAAATTTCCAGACTGACAGGATTATCAGTGGTGCCCCCTGATGGGAAAGCGATTTGGTGGTGGTGTCCGCCCCACGCCCCGCAGTCAAAGGCCGGACGATCCCACCTAGACCATCTGAGTGCTGGGCTCAGAGCCTGGAGGGCTCACCTGGCCAGGACAAGTGTTCAGGGCTCAAGACGGGCCTCCAGTGTTTGCTCTGCCTTTCATATGTGGCGTTAACAAACACAGAGATATTTTTGGAGTCTTTTCCTCCTGGTTCACACAGAGATGACATTTCCCTGAGTACCCCCTAATTATTTCCCCGAATGATTTGTTGGTGAGTTCCCTATGCAGCCAAGCCATGAAAATACGGTAACAACCGTAAATCTCTCTGCCAAAGCCGGGTGAAGTATTGCTTTCAGAGCATTTGTGTCTCAAACATAAAAATAAAGAATCCCTCCTCGTCCCTCAGTAAATCGATGTGATGTCAGGGCCCGGCGTCTCAGGTCCTCGGGAGAAGCATCCCCTTGTCCAGGTCATGGAGCACGGTGACGTAGGGGAGCCAATGACACTCTGCCTGCATTTCTCATCCTGCGGGAGGAGGCCCAGGTCACGGCAGCGTTACCAGACTTTATATTTGTGCAGGGAAACCTGTCGTCTGCTTTTTCATCCTCCAGGATGTCCAATTACTGCCAGATAGGTTTTTCACCAAAATTGATTTTAATTCGCTCTTACAGGAGGTGGGCCCGGCAGGCTGAGTGTGCATCCATTAGAAGGGCTCATCAAGAAATGGTTGGGAAAGAGGTCTTTAAAATAACAATCACTAATATTAATCTTGAGCATTGTATCAGGAGACTTGCAGCACAATCCAGGCATTGGTCTTATTGATCTCCGTAAGAACCTCGGGGCGGGGCGGGGCAGGAAGCAAACAGGATCACCTTTATGTTCTGATCAAGATAGGACCCAGCAGGGTAGGGCTGCACCTCCAGGGCTCCTGGGGCTGAAGACTTGGGTCCACTCTGTCAGGGCTTCCAGCTGGCTTCAGCTCCCCTCCTGACTTGTGGTGTGACATGAATATTCATGAGACCCAGCCACTTACCCTCTGAGCAGCTTATCCTGTCTGTGCAAACACCATCAACTGCTTCCAGGCTTTAAACTCAACTTGGACCTTGTTCAGTCCTTTGATTCTTTTTGTTAAAGGTAACACTGTTTATAAAAGGGCCCTAGTGATTAAATAATTTGTGGATAGGAATGTGAAATTAGAAGACCCTGAATTTATGCTCACAAGAGTGGAAGACATCTGCTCCCGGGAAAACAAAGGGCCATAAATACCAACATTAGACAAGAATCGCAGTCTCTCCCTTCCCCACTAGGGCATTTCAGACTCAGGGATGTAATGATCAAGACCGAGTTCTGTAATTAGTCCTTTACCCATGGAAGATGGCAGCTTTGTTATTTGCAAGTCTTTAATGTCTAATTCTTTGGAGAACATTTAGTCGAAGGTGGGGAGACCATGAAAGAGACACATGACCTTCAGCCTCCTTGGAAAGCCGACTTCCCGGGAGGGGGAGCCCGGAACAGACCTGCTCACAGGAAATCCCAGTGGTTTTTTTCTTTCAAACCAGTGCACACACAGCATCAAACTTAATTATCTCCCAGGCATGATGGAGGGGAATTCTGGGGAAGAGTCCCCCGATTGTGTGTTACTCTGATTTTTTATAACGACCGCTTCTCAGCGTTACCTTCCCTGTTGCTGACAAGTATCAATTAAAGGACACACAAAAAAATGTCTATTTTAAGGTTTGGGAGCTACTGTTTGCCTGACCCTACTATTTTCAACTAAGTACACGTGCTCTCTGTGTGTGGGAGGGAATGATGCATGAGAACAGCAGACATAGAGTTTCTCTACCTCCTCAACGTTATTTCCACATTAAAACCTGACATTGTGAGAACAGGGAAGGTTAAGAGACAGGTGTGGCTGTGATCACAAATATTCCTCAACAGCTTGATCGAGTTATAATTCACATACCATACAATTCACTCATGTAAAGGATGCAAATTCAGTGAGTCTTGGCCATTTCACGGACGGGTACAATATCACAAGAATCAATTTTAGGACATTTCCCTCTCCCCAGAAAGAACCCCGTACCCTTTGCTTAACCCCCTCCCTTTGCAACCACCAGTCTACTTAATGTCTCCATAGATTTGCCTGTTATGGACATGTCATATAAAGGGAATAGTATCGTATGTGTCCTTCGTGACTGGCCCGTTTCACTCAGCAGCACGTTCTTAGGGTCCACCCACGTGCTAGCACATGTCCGAGCTCCATCCCTTGCTATGGTGCCATGACGTCCTGTCCCATGGTTGTACGACAGTTTGTGTAGCCTCCTGTCCATTGACAGGAGTTTGGGTTATTTCTACCTTTCAAGTATTATGAATTAGTGTACAAGTTTCTGCATGGACACGTTGCCCCATTCCTCCTGGGGAGACACCTAGACACGGAATTGCTGGGTCATAGGACAACTCCATGTTTAATCGTTTGAGGAACTGCCAGAGTGTTTTCCAGAGCCCCTGCCCTTTCCATCCCCACCAGCAGCGTGAGGGAGCTTCGAGTGATCATTTGGGTTTACAGGTTGTTCACACCTTTCGTTCTGCACCGCCCATCCCTGGCCACCCCGTTCTCTCTGGGTAAGAGTAGAGCCACCACGCACCCAATCTCTTTGTCCTCGTCCTCATCAAACCTCCCTCTACACGCCTGGTGTTCGAGTCCTTCAAAGCAGAGCGGAATTACCACAAGCGAAGCCCGTCGCCGTCCGGGGGCTCTCCATTGCTCACATGACAGGGTGGACCGAGGGATTCCTCCATTTAGGTAAAGGGGACGCTTGCAGTGCCCACATATTACCTGGACTTGCCAGCTTTACTGTGCGTTTTTCCTCTAAATGGCTCTGGGAGGTGCGACACAGCACACGCTTCTGGTGGGCAGAGCTCCCTTCCCTCCCCAGCTGAGCCAGTTCTGTGTGACGGGGCTGCCGAGTCATCCTTTTTTACCTCATCTATAACCATGCAGCAGCAAAACCAAAATAGTACAATGACCAGTACAAGGTAACTGCCCATCCCTGTGAGCTTGCTTCCTTCTCCGCTTCCCCCCATTCCGCCACCCTCCTTCCCGCCCTCTTACTGTCCCTCCTCCTTCCTTCCTTTTTCCTGCCTCCCTTCTTTCCTTATTTCTTCCCTTCTCCTGTGAATGTGAGATCACACAGATCAGTCGACTTATTCAGCTCACTCAGTGGAAAAGAGGAAGAGCTGGGACTCACCCTCTGATGTTTTAATTAAAACTCTAATGATCTTTTTTGGCACACCAGTGTTGGGCTTGGGTGACATTTTTATTGGTTGGAAACATTAAATATGAGAAAATTTAAGACTCCGGTGGATTGCTAATTAAATGTATTCATTAAGTTTTTTTTTTTTTCTTAAATACGGAATTGACTTTCTTACCTTGTAATATTAAAAATATTGGTGTGTTAGTTGTCTTGTGATTATTATCATGGCCATACTCGCCAGTCCCATTTTGGTAATAGTTCTGTAAAATGTAAATTTCTGGCATCCACTGACCTAGACAGCAGGGGTTGGTAAATTTTTCCTGTAAAGGACCGGATAGTAAACAGATTCACGTTGGCAGGCTGTGTGGGCCCTGTTGCAAATACTGAGCTCTGTTGTTACAGACAAAAGTAGATACAGACAGTGGTTAAGCAATAGGTGTGCGTGGTCAGACTTGGCCCACCCCCAACCTAGAGGGTCACCAGGATGCCATGCCAGCCTCTGGACACACAGGAAGTGGTACCTAGGATAAGGATGCCACCCTCTGTGCAGAAGATGCAGGAAGGATGGCAGAGCTGGGGTGAGCTTATTGTCCTCGCTTCTGCTTCCAGAGTCATTGCTGATCATTTTCTTGGAACTGAATGACAAAGGTGATGGGTGGTGTCACACCGTGAGGGTGGCGGTTGATAAGTGAATCACTCAGACTGGCCCCCAGGAGAGATAAGAGCATCCTGCAGAGTGTAGTTGGACCCATGGCGTCCTGCCAGAACAACCACACCAGGTGACTTGAGTGGAACACGGAGGCCCCCCGAAAGGAAGGAAGGCAACATTCTGAGGCGCACTCAGGAGGTGAGAGAGAAACAGGAGAGGAAAAGACCCCAGATAATAAAAGTGTAAGCAGCCCTTTTCTTGGGAAGACCCAGTCAGAGTTGTGGCCACGAGTGAAGGGGACTGTCCCATCAGAGAGGTCTGTCCTCACCAGCTGTAGGGTTGGAGCTCACAGGAGGGGTGGGGACCCAGAGTGAGGAGGACCTTTGGAAGCTGTGTGGAATTCTGTGACCTTTGCTATGGAACATCCACTGTCTCCTCATCATTCGACTCCTGGCACATTCCAGTCCATGTTCTTTCAGGTGGACTGGTTTGCTTGGGTCTGGTTGGAGGTTTGGGCTTATAGACATAACACCCATGTTATTTGCAGCATCAGATCAGCAAATATTTATTCAGCACCTCCTACTGCTAGATTCTGTCCTAGTGTTGGATTTTCTGACACAAGCATTGTATATGCAGCAAGATACATAATAAATACAAGTTATGGCAACAAGATCACGCCAGACTGGTCAGTCTGGACAATTGCATCTTGAAGGTAAATGGTGTGAACACACTGAGACCTAAGGAAACAAGGCTGGAGATTTGGTGTATTGGTTATCCACTGCTATATAACAAATCACCCCAAAACGGAGAGGCTTAAACAGCTGCTACTTCACTCTTTCTGTAGCCAGGACTCCAGGATTGGTTTAAGCAGGTGCTGCTGGCTAAGGTTCTTTTGTGTGGTTGCATTTGATCTATGGGGCGGGGAGTGGGGGGTGGTGGCTGAAGCCATGTCACGACTCAGCTGGGGCTGCTTCCAGACCCACTCACATGATTGTGGGCAGGTCTCCGTGTGCTGCTGGCTACGGGTCAGAGACTTCAGTGGCTTGCCACATGAGTCTCTTCCTACGGCTATTCACAGCATGGCAGCTGGTTTTCCCGAGTGAGCAAGCTAAGGGAGAACGAGAGAGAGAGGGTACTGCTATGAAAAGCAACATCATTGTATGACCCACCTTGGGAAGTGACATCATTCCCTCCACCTTACGCTCCTGGCCACACAGCCCAACCCTGGTGTGAAATGGGAGAGGACTTCTCAAGGGTGTCCCAGCAAGGAGCTGAGATTCACTGCAGATGGTCTTGGAGGCTGGCGGCCACACCTGGGCTAGCATTAGAATGAACCCATCTCTAGGCACTTTCCAGGCCCAGCTGCAGGAAGGTATCTTATTGCTGGAGAATGGATCAAGATGGGTCCATGTCACTGGGAACAGTGACAACTTACCAGCTGTGGGCAATCCCAAAGGCTGAACTAAAGGGCAGCCCGTCATCTCTCTGCTCTTTGGGGGAGGTAGCGTGAAGCCACACACACCTACTCCGATGTGCAATAAGAATATTCACTCTTTTTAGGGGCGCCTGGGTGGCTCAGCCGGTTAAGTGTCTGCCTTCGGTTCAGGTCATGATCCAAGGGTCCTGGGATGGAGCCCTGAGTCGGGCTCCCTGCTCAGCAGAGAATCAGCTTGTCCTTCTGCTTGCAGTCCCCCTCACTTGTGCTCTCTCACTCTCTCAAATAAATAAATATAATCTTAAAAAAAAAATCACTCTTTTTGGCAAGTGAGAAAACACCCATGGGCACGTGGACTGCATGTGTGGCAAGGGAGGGAAATAGGTAAGAAGAACAAAAATTGGAAAAATGGAAGCTAATCTCTTAGGAAACTCTAAGACATTGGTATGGGTAGAAAAAATAATATTCATCAGTCATAAACAGTGTAGACAATGCAGCATGACATATATAAGAAAAAGAAATACAATTTTGGAAAGTTCATCTAGCGAATGTGTCCCCTTGTCAGACAAATTCACTGGCTTTTGGATCAGGAATGTCTGAATAATCATACTCCTTAAGACCCACAGGTGGTTCCCTGGGGACCAGAGCAGAAGTGAGTCTGGTCAAATAGGTCCGAGCTTCCCATACAGCCACCCGTGAGTTAGCTTTCCCCAGCCTGGTGCCTTCATATAGGGAGGTGAATGGGGAGATGCACACTCTATCAGTGAACAATTGAGATGTGCTTCTTCTTCTGCGGGCCACATATGCCGTCTCTCTACGGAGTGAAAAGTTCCCAGAGCAGCACAAGGAAGCCACACATGCATCCGTGGTTCACTGTCACTAATACGTCCCCACAGATGATGCTCAGCAGTACAGCTCAGTGCGAGAACAGGCCCAGAGACCAGGAGGAATCCCTGGGATTACAGACGTCCGAGAAGATCTCAGCAAACAGCAGAGTTACTGCTACTAGATCTTTCCCTATGAAATAGCCACCCGTGGGGAGGGCATTGTGTGCTGTGAACTTAAAATCACAGCTGAAGCCGACTTCAGGCAATTTACTTGTTCCCCTTAGCATGCAATTCAAATTTCTGAAAAGTTCCCTCGGTCATTTTAGGCAATATTGGTTTCCTTGCCTGTTTTTATCAGAACTAGCCATTCTCAGGTGAAGAGTAGTTGTCCACCATTAACATCTGCCATAGGTTCCTAGAAGTTGGGCACAGAAAAAAATAATGACTTTCAGTGGAGACATAAATCAGGTGGAAAACTTTGGGGGTGTTCAGGGTAAAATATAGAGAGGCTCCAAGGACCTGGGGACAAGATGGGAACCCCAACAAGGGATGTAGAGAAAATCCTTCATAGAAAGAGCCCAAAATTTAAATTTCAAATTCAATCTGGGTCCAGCCTTGTCTTAGGCTGTCCAGCTTTCCACAGGTACTGTATCATATAAAATTAAGGTTCCCAAATTTTGATGTATCTTCTAATTACCTGGAAGATCTTTTAAAAATGTCAAGACTCTATCCCTAGAGATTATCACATAACAGGGTTGAGAAAGGGCCCAACTATGTGTACTTTTAACAGATGTCCCGGGTGTTTGAAGTATGGAGTCAAAGGGTCATGTTTAGGGAAATACAATTGAGAGAAAATATGTGAATGAATTTGATGAGAAATTGTAGTCCAAGTTGATCTACAGGAAGGTGAAGAGAAAGTGCTGTGCTTTTCCAGTGAATTATGGAATTTGGAAAAGTCTCAAAGAATCATCATACCTTGAATCATGTCCAGGGACTGCTATTAAAAAACTCAGGAACAATTCTGGATAATCCAGGCCAAGGCACGTTCCCTCATCATCTTTGTCACGTGCATCATTTAGCTGCGAGAACTTGGTCTCTGTGCGTACCTGTGAAGAATAAAATGCTCATGTTCACAGCTCACTTTCTTTATAATTAGACACATTCTTAATCCCCAGTGTTTTATAAAAATCTTTTCACTGTGAAATTATGAAATAGTGTTTTGGCATTTGCCCTGGACACATTTGCACCCCTTCGATGATAACTGTTAATTTTGCAAGAAAGGAAAATCCCAAAGACTATTTGAGGAAGAATTCTGTTCGTGTGAGTATCTTAAAGAATCAACTTCTCTTTGTCCTAAATAAAATAAAATAAAATATAGTATAGATCCCAAGAAAGTGAAAAACAGCCTTGTTGGCAGCTGAACTGCGATGTTCCTAAGTGAGCATAAGGAATGGTCCAAGATTATAAATAATTTGTGGACAAGGCCACTCCAAGACCACATAGGGTACAAGACAAAGATAAATGCCCCTCTCCTACCTAAAACCTCTCTACACGTCCTCTCTCAACATGAGTGATTCTACCCAGCGAAAGCTCTGGTCTACCTTCTCTTAGATAAAACTTAAGATACCCAGTCATCAAGTTACCTCCACTTTTTGACAATACTCAATTCAGAATTCCATGCCACTTTCCTAAACCCTCTTCAGAATCACTCAGCGCAAGCCCAAATCCTGTATGTCCCTCCCGGCTCCTTCTTATTAATGTCCAGCAAGCTCCATAACCCTAATGTTCAGCTGTAGGTGTATATCTGGTGGTACTTGGCCCGTGTGCTTTAACCAGTGGGGCTCCACGAAGATTTGGCCATGATCTGTGCTGCCGTAGACCAGAACCCTTGACTTGGTAACCATGGGACATTTGAGAACCCTTGAATTTCCACGGGCTCAGGGCCACCTTGCTTGCAATGATGAAATCAGTGTCATCCTTCATTGATCCTCTCAGTTTTGGGTTTATTTTGGTCCCTAGGCTTCTAACTCCTAACACAGGGCACTCTTGTGAACTACCTGGCCAGCCTGATATATTGACAAGGCATGGAACCAATATTTCCATCACTCAAGCCTGGCTCTGGGTAGGGTGTGTTTGGAAATCTTCTCAAACCAGCATGTGGGAATACATTTCAAGAAGGTTTTTCTTTTCAGAATTTTATAAGGACATTCTTCCCATTGTCTCTGTGTACTAAGAGCTGCTTTGCTTAGTTGCATTTCCTGAAGTTAGGGTTTAGAAAGCCTCAGCTGATGATGACTGCTCTTTGGGTAAATTCTAGAGACACGTGGTTTCAGATGCATCATTTGCACTGAATGGTGCTGCATGATGTCCTTGCAGGTTGAATCTATACCTATATGTCAGTTTATAGTAGATATCAACTGTTTCATGGGCTTATGTTATTTGATTAACACATGCACACATCTCTCTAGATGACCTATTTCGTGAACTACAAGTTGGAATCATAATGCCTACTTTGGGGAACATTTGACATGAACGGCTCGTTTATTTGAGAGAAAACTAAAACAACTTAGGAACAAAATCGCAAGTATCCTATGAAACAGATGCAATTTCAGTTCTAGAATTGCTCCCAGAATAATTCTTTAGGAAATACCAATAAAAATGTGCAAAACTTAAAACTCTCTTACCTTCCTATTTGTGCACCTTCTTTCTCTCCCCAGGTCCTCCTTCTCCCGAACCATTCAGATGATCTTAATGTCCACAAAATTGCAACTTCCATATGAAACAAATTCCAATACTTCCTGATCCATGGACTGTACCCCATGTCTGTTTTCATCCCCAGGCCATTACTAAAGATCTCTGAATCCAAGGATCCTATGGATAGCGAGACTGAAGAATTCAGATTTGTTGGGCACATAGCCTTCCCTGACCGTTACCAACCAGACCTTTATTTGTGAAACCAGAAAACACAAACACTTGACTTGAGAGGATTAGCTGGCATGACCCTGAAAGGAATTTAAAGATTAATGAACCAGTAAATAAAGAAAGGAGCTACCATACTGGCAAAGGCAGGTGACCCTTATCATCACCATGAGCTAGCGTTTCTGCTCAAGAGACCTTCAGGGAGAATATCTGAGATCAGGGAGTCACTGAGATGCCTCTTCCTGCCTCTGTGCCCCATGGTGACAGTGGATGAGCAACCACAGCTAGGAAGAGAAATGCAATAAAGAATCACACCCCTCAAGACGGGAGGTATGGATTCAAAATTGTGGGAGTCTAGAATGGGTGATGGAGAAGGGAGCTGACAAATTCCATTTACTGCCTGAGACCACACACGGCAGCAGAGATTGTAGCATTTCCCATAATTCTCCTCCTTTATGTCTTTCCTTCTTATTGTGGAGGCATGCACAAACATAAAAGTTACCACTGTAGCTCTTTGAAGTGTACAGTTCAGTAGCCTCAGCAAGTCCATGTTGCTATGTGGCCATCACCACCATCCTCCCCCAGAGTTCTTATCTACTGAAACATCAAATCTATTAAATGACTCCCAACTGCACAGTCGCTGGGAACCACCACTCTACTCTCTGTATCTATGACTTTGACTACTGTGCGTACCTCACTGATGTAGAATCAGAGTGTATTTGTCTTTGTGTGACTGGCTTCTTTCACTGAGTATAATGTCCTCAAGGCTCATTCATGTTGCAACATGTGACAGAACTTCCTTCATTTTAAGGCTGAATAATATTCCACTGTGTGCATATATCACATTTTGCTTATCCATTCATCTATCTTTGGGTGCTTCGTCTTTTAGCTATTGTGAATCATGCTGCCAAGAATATGGGCATACAAAGTTCTCTTTGGCCTTCATTTCTCTTGGCTATATTCTCAGAAGTGGAATAGCTGGAACATTTTGTGTCTTTTTAATAGTCTATGGACGGCCACCACTATGCAGATGAAGACAGAGCAGGTTTAATGTGACCATGAGTAGACACCAGTGGTGCCGGTGGGGATGGAGCTCTGGGTGCCCACGTTATGTTGTCACGTCCCTGCATGGATTCTGCGTGCAGCAGATGGACAGTTCCCATACACGCTGTCAGGGTCCCACTGCCGGATCCTGCTTCACCTCTTTGCCTCAGTTTTGCACGTGTGTGTGTTTGTTTCATTTGGTGGCATTTTTGCTTGCCTGCTTGTTTTTTGGAATGGCAGTGTGATTTTTTTCAGTGTGAGCAGGGCAGCCGGGAAATGTTGGGGGAAAATTCTTCTGGGGGAACCTGAAACCCAAAGGGAATGTCCGCTTCTCCAGAGGAACGATTCCAAGGCGTGTCCATGTCAGCCTTGGGCATCTGCAGCATGTCTGTGCACCGTCCTGCAGTGGTGAGAGCCCAGCAGCACGCGGATAGAACCCCCCTTCCATCTCACCACTCAACGTCCTGGGATCTCCTCCCAAACAAACCACCTCTGCTCAAGCTGCAGCTCCCAGAGAAGATAACAGTCAAAATCCCTACCTGTTCCTATGACTGGGTAAGAATTACCAAAATATTATATACATAAAAGGCAAAACAGCCAGCATTTGATTTTAGGTCTTCGATTTATTAACCTTCCAGAATATAGAGCTTCTGATTTTTAGGTATTTATTCTTTTATATGGGGGAATTGAGCTCTGTCAGGTCATTACACAGAAGAAATCATGCTTTTCCTTAAGACTTTCCCTTCCAAAGCTGGGGAGGAGAGGTAATAGAAAAATTAGGAATATGCAGAGAAATCTAACTGACAAAAAAATGTTCCTGTGTACTTATTACCAACCAAATAAAAGTAGATAGCAGCAGATTTAATGTTGGTGATGACCAGTTTTACTGCTGTTTCTGAATTCATGACATAGACACAACCTTGATATTTGCCTAAGTCATACATTTGTCAAATGCACAGAGTCACTGGGGTATTTTTTGGTCAGGCTGTAATTGCTCACCAGTTGATATTTCACGTCTAATTAGCTTGGTTTCTTTCAGAGAGGTAGAAACCTCGGAGCAGTCATAGATGCTGGAAAACTTATTTATTATGTGCATCTACATTTTGAAATGAAAAGGTCATATGATAAAAATGGTTGATCTTAATAAGCTCTGCTTAATTTCATATTTCATCACCTTTGAGATATCCCAGGAGGGAATGCCAAGGAAACTCTTAAAGGCTATGATTGTGATGATTTACGTTTCAAATTATAATGATTCTCTTCATTTTAGACAACTTATTTGACATGTTCATAATAGGGGCATTTTCCTTTTTCAGAATACTGGAAGTTTTAATAAGCTGGGTTCATTGCAGCCTATTCCTGCATTTTGTACCAAATCATGGTAAGAAAGTAATAACTGATACATTTTTTTCCTTTTGGTTCCCATCTGACATGGACTGAATTTTGCTCCCCCCAGATTATCATGTTGAAGCCCTAACCCCCAGTGTGGCAGTATTTGGGCCTAACTAAGGTTAAGTGAGGTTATAAGGGTGGGGCCCTCATCTGATAAGATTGGTGTCCTTATAAAAAGTGACAGACACCAGAGCACTTGCTCTCTCTCTCTCTCCAAGTGCACAGAGAAGCCATGCGAGGACACAGCAAGAAGCAGCCTTCTATGCCAGGAGGAGAGCTGTCACCAGGAACCAACCCTACTCACACCTTGATCTTGGACTTCCATCCTCCAGGACGGTGAGAACACAAATGTCTGTTGTTTCAGCCGCCAGCCTGTGGCGTTCTGTCATGGCAGCCTGAGCAGATTGAGGCCCCATCACTCCTGGCATGTGTGTTCCTGTACACAGATACTCGTACTCAGCCCTGTACACCCCAAAGCACTAGGACTATGTCTTCAATGGGGCAGATCGTCAGTGGATGCATATTTTTTGCATTTAGGTCTATTTGAAAGATGTCTATGGAGAGCATGCAGAGGTGTGAGCTCCATGTCTTGGGGACGAGCAAGTCCCAGACCTCACTGTTAGAGGCCTTGCTCCCAACCATGAGCGAATGTTGTATTTGGGTGTTTGTCACCCACAGAGCACACAGTCAAGCAGAGCACCAGAGAAGAGGCAGAGGGATACACTGATTTCGTGGTAGGATTTCTCCTGAAGGTCCACATGTTTTAATACCGTCGATTACATCAATGCTTCCATCGGTCCCACTATCACAGGGGAAAGTTAATCTGATATCAGTGCCAGGGATGCTGCCGGAGGTGGCCTCTCCCATCTCCCTGTCCCTCCAGCATAGCCACCTGTGGTCCTTGTTCCTCAGGCAGCTTGATGGCATTTCTACTCAATCCCCATGTCAGGGTTCTGGGCGTTATTGAGTGTGGCGTATTCTCTCTTTGTACCTCCTTCCCATGGAAGTGCCCCATCGTAGGCTGGGCCGTGCCCCCCACCCTCCACCACTTCCCAGGCCTCCCTCCAGGGGAGCAGGGTGGGACACAGGAAAAACCCCGTGACATTGAATTAGCAGCCACTTCTGAACCTTGACATGAAAGGCTCTGTGTGTGACCATGCAGGGACCGCCTCAGTGGCAGGGAGAGTTAAGAACAGAGCAATCTGCTCCTCTTCTGAGTCGGTCTTTCCTTTGTCCCACGTCCCCACTGGGCCCCATCTGAATGTCATCCCTTCAGATGGGGAAATAAGAAGGCATCTGTGCTCCTGTGTTATCTGTGATGTCTTCGGCACCACCTGGGAGATGGATTTCTCAGCTCTCAGAAGCTGTGTTAGACATCATCAGAATTTGTCTGCTAAGGAAACAATTTGGGCACAGCGCTGAGTATCTAACTCCTCTGGTACCTTAACCTGAAGGACATCTAGAAACGATTTCACTAATACTTTGAAGAAATTATTGGAGTCGAGCATGATATGATCTAGGTGCCACACTGGCTCAACCATTCTTTGCTTCTCCTGGGATCACTTTCCCACCTATTCAGGATCCATACAAGGAAAGAAAGAAACAAAGCAAAAGAATTAAAAAAAAAAAAAAAAAAAAAAGAAGAAGAAGAAGGAGTGTCATTTTACTGCAAGAATATTGAAATAAAAAATCTACAGAAGATAAAAATTAACAGCGGTGGTCCCGCAGCGGTGGAACCCTACTTCAAGTGGAATGAAGTAAATGAATGATCTCGTTGGGTCCCATCTGGGAACATAGAGCACGATCTCAAGGAGGAACTGAAGCCCAGGCTCTTTTGCATGATGACAAGGGAATAATAATTTTGAGTTTCTAGGATCGATGAGAGGAGGGGTGTGGACGTGAGAGGAAAGGGTTCAGAAGGGCTGGGGAGAGAGAGGAGCCCAAACCCACCCACAAGATACCATCAGGAAAAGAACTCACTCCTGCCAGTGCATTTCCGAGGACCAAAATCTCAGGAAACACTAGCTCGAACTCGGTCCATCCCAGCATGCAAACAAAATGGTTTTCTTTCCAGAATGATCCTCTGCTAGCCATGAAAGGGCTGTAAAATCTCTACACTTACTACCTTATGTTGCCAGTGCTTTGGGGCAATGACAGAAGAGGGAACTTGTCCAATGTAGGGCAGACACTGAGATGGAGAGAAAGCAGAAGCATCAGGTAGCTGAGGACAGGTGAGCAGACAGGTCAGTGATATTAGGGCCCTCGGAATGGAGAGAACAGAGGAAGGTCATCGGGAATTCCCAAGGGCACTGTATTCACTTCCTATGATTGCTGTGACAAATCACCGTAAATTTAAACACATACTTATTATCTTACGATGCTGGAGGTCAGAGCTTTAACTGGGCTACAATCGGGGTGTTGGCCAGGTTGTGCTCCCTCTGGAGGAGGGGAATCCATTCCTCCTCTTTTCCAGCTTCTAGGGATGCCACATTTGTTGTCATAAGCATGTCTGCATGGTCCCTTTTGCTGTGTAAATTAACATACTCACAGGTTCTTAGGATGAGAATGTGGGCATCCTTAGGGGCCATTGTTTTGCTAACCACAGAGAACTTCCCAAAGTGCAGGAGAGATCAGGGTGATAAGCATCTGATTTAATTGAAGATTGATTTAACTTATCTGAGTTGCAAGAGGTGCAGGACTAAACTGGTATTGGCATTTTTGAGGATCCGAAGACAATGTGATGGGAATGGGGTGCTCTTTGAAGCTCTGTGTGCGGTCGTGGAATTCACCACACACGTTCACACTGGAGAGCAGATTGTATTCTCTTAATAATTCTCTGAGGTGGGCATCACCCTCTTACTGATGCGAGCATGCCCGAGGGGAAGAGACTGGAAAAATACTTTATTAGAGATATTCTATGGAATTAAAAGACATTTAAGAAGAGCAAATCATTTTTTACATTTGTCCATATATGCATTCTTTGTCTATGTGTCTATGTCTTTTTTGTATCTTTATGATATCTTAAAAATAAGTTATGTTCTACGTGTTCCATTAAAATCTTGTCATGTGGGGGCACCTGGGTGGCTCAGTTGGTTAAGCGTCTACCTTCGGCTCAGGTCATGATCTCGGGGTCCTGGGATCAAGCCCCGCATCGGGCTTCTTGCTCAGTGGGGAGCCTGCTTCTCCCTCTGCTGTTCACCCTACTTGTGCTCTCTCTCTCTCTGTCAAATAAATAAATAAAATCTTTAAAAAAATAAAGTAAAATCTTGTCACATATACTTATGTGCAAGATCCTTTCACACACCTCAGTCACGAATACTGTGGCAGGCTACGTGGGCTTCATTTGCAAATTCATACACAGCCTCTTCTGCTTCTTGCTTCTCTCAGATAGTAACGCTTTGTAAAGATTCCTCAGGTCAATGAAGAACATTTAATGGACCACATACTGTTTCTTGTTCATCTGTTTCTTTTTTTTCTGTCTTCCCCTTCTCTGCTAAGACCTTTTATCTTTCCATTTGTTTGAACAATGCTTGCCATTCTTGGAGCATTTTATAAAAGCTGCTTTAAAGTCAGTCTTCGACAGATATTTTCAACATGTGTGCCGTTTTGGCCTTGATGTTTATTGCATGCCTCTTGCCATGTAAGTGATGCATTTCTGGTTCTTCATGTGCTGAGTAATTTTGGATTGTATTCTGGGCACTTTGAATATTATGTCATTGAACTTTTGAGTCTTTTTTTAAAGCCTCTGGAGAATATTGATATTCCCTGTTTTTACAAAATGATTAAAGAAGACAATTCCGTCACACAATCAAATTTCACGCAACACTTCATAGAGTGGGAGGTCTCCATTCAGAGAACTGCACAACGGCACGGAAGGGGGGAAGCCTTTACGGGATAAAGAATAAGGACAAAGAAGTCAATGTAGAGCCCAGAGTTGGCTTGGCAACTGGGGACTGGCTGAGTGGCTATACTGTTTCTGGCCAAGTGGAGCGTTTATGGAGGCACGAAAGTTATCTATGTGTTGGTTTGCTGACGTGACACCCTGGGCAGGAGGGGGTCCACCTGAGATCTGGGAATTTCTTTCAGCCCTGCTCCAGTAAGCAGTCACCGTCTAGGCTGTCAGTCACATCCAGTCCTCCTTGGCCCTGGTTTGAATGTCCGTTCCGTTCTCACAGCCTGTGTAGCACTGTTAGGATCCGAAGCCGTGTGTGTGAGTGACACTGAGTCTAGGACCTCGGCAGGGTCACAACCCTTAGTTCAATTCTTACACTCTCTCATGTGCTGCTTTAGGTAAGACCAGTGCGTGTGTGCTTAGAGGCTGAGCCCTGGAATAAGTGAACCACTCCTGGGGCTGCTTTTCCACGGTCTTCTCTTCCCAAAATCTTCTCTGTTCTCTCTAGTTCCTTAAAATTCCCCTTTGGAATCCTGAAAACCTAGAGTTGATTTATCCTTCTGTGCTGTGTACTTCCCAAGATGATGCCCACAATTAAGGCCAAGTGAAGCAAGGGCATAAAACAAGGAAACAAAGATATTCACGCACCTTCCAAGGTCAACACTCCTCTGCTCAATGAGGAAGGTGCTCTCCCTCATAGATCAGGCTCCTGTGGGCCCACTGCCTTTGTCCCTCCAGGAGACATCTTTGTTGCTCCTTGAACTTGAGCTAGAAAATTTCTCCTGGAAATCTCTTTGTCCACCCTGGTGCCTATGCTGGGTTTCTGGCTATGAGAAGTAATGAGGTTGCCATCAGTTTAAGTGGAACTCTGAATGCTGGTCTTCCTCACCACCTACCGGGTACCATTTACCTTCTGGAGCTCTCAGACGGCTGACCTCTGTGTTCAGTCCAGTCTCATAGGTACACTCATGGATGCCTCCTCCAAGTCACCTGGACCTGGATCCCTGATTCCGGGTCCTCATCCCAGTCTCCACATCCTGGGATTCAAATAATCCCTGTCTTCTAACTGGAGATGAACTTGACAGAGCTTTCTGTATGTACTACTTAACTTGTTGCTCATCTGATACTTATTATTCCACCAATTTACAAGGGAAGAGATTCAGACAAAGAGCCTGAACCACACAGCTGATACGCAGCAGAAGAGACTCAAACCTCTACCTTCAAATTCTAAGTTGCAACTTTAGTGCCACTCCTGGAATTCCTTATAAGCAGGATAATCAGCTGGGACACCTATTGTTATGGGACCAAGATTTTCTTCCTGGGACAAGAAATCATATGTTTTGCGTAAAACAGAATTTTCTTCCCCTAGACTTGAATTAAGATGATGATGATGATTTCGGTGGGAACTGAGTAAAGTCCAAACAACTAATTACTTGTGGAAATATGTGTGTGTATATTTTCTCCCTCAAACCTATCGATATGTGCGTCAAGATAAAAGGATAACCACTATCGCACTCTACTTCCCAGATCTTGGTATTTATGTATTTATTCTTCATATATCCGTATGGCTTTTCCTTCGGGAACTTTATAATGAAAAGTATCAAGATCTCTGGTTGAGTTTATCAAACTATATTTCTCTAATAGAAAATACTGTTTTATTTCCTTGGGGTCCGATAAAAAAAAAAACATGAAATGAAGTCTTTTATTTTTCCTTTATAGAAAAAAATATTACTGGGATGGCTAATTGTAATTATACAACTTCTGAAACAGAATACTGAAATCAATGAATATATATTTCCTAATTTTTGTATATACATAAACCTTCCTAAGTACCATCTTTTCATATTGAGAAATAGGGATATAATACTTTTCTACTAAAGTTGAAAATGAAAATTCCTTGTTTGAAAAAACTCTGCAAATGAAAGCCCTCTCACCAGAACTCCCCTGATGGAATTTGCTGGAGGCACCTGGTGTCTCTGAATTTTAATAATCCCTTTATAAAAAAGTTTTCTTTTTTATCACCCACACGGAATGGGAGCATTTGTTTTCAATCTTGCATCGCCCTGTGCGAAATCAAAATAATAAACCCGGCATCTCCTCATTCCACCCGAGGCTTAGAGAAGTATGCCCTGCAAACCCTCCTTGTCCTTTGATAAACACTCCCAGGAGGCTTCTTGCACACCTTGGAGGCTTCCAGGGCTAGTCTTTGCAGTTTCCCTTTCCGAAAGGATGAAGCTGAAAGATGTATTAGAGGAGGAAAAGAAACAGATTTGGCATCCGGTTATGTAATGGAATATCACATTTGGCACCAGAGGGAAGAAAGCTCTAAAGGGTTCAGGAGATTCTTTCGTCTTAAGTAAACCTTTTGTTCTTAAAACATAAGAAACGGCGAACAGTCCCTCGCCTTTTCCTTTCCTGTGTTTGGGGAAAAGTGTCATCCTCATGATGGTGGCAGGTGCTGAGCAGATTGTCGCCTGGGGGAGTGGAAGCCAGTGGAACAGGAGCCCCTCGCTGCCTCCTCACCCTGGTGGCGCCGTGTCTCTCGCCCTGTCCAGAAAACCTCCTGGTAAGAGCAAGGACGAGGGGTTTGGAGCAAAGCTATTTATGTAAATGTATTTCCAGATGGTTATGTTCTCCTTTGTAAGTTCCTATTTCTGCTTACTAGACAACATGGTTGTCATGACAAAATAAAACACACAGGACAATGGAATTGCTGACCATCCGGCAGATGTGAGTAGCACCATTATATCTGCACCTTAATTCAAGTAAGTTAAAAAAGGAAAAAATGCCTCTAAGTGCCAAACTAGATGTCTCCAAAAAGTCCTTTCTAATTGTAACATTATGTGATTCTAGAAAACTATTAGGAGTGATGCCTAATCCAAGCTATTGTACATATAACCAGGAGCACCTGGGTGGCTCAGTTGGTTAAGCATCTAACTCTTGATTTGAGCTCAGGTTGTGATCTCATGGTCCTGGAATCGAGCCCTGTGTCGGCCTCCTCACTCAGCAGGGAGTCTGCTCCTCTCCACGCTCATGCTGACTCTCCCTCTCTAAAATAAGTGAAAAAATCTTTAAACATATATATATATATATAACCAAATATTATTTTTATGATTACTTTATGTGTGATTTCATATGTATTACCACATTATACACACATACACATGGGTATGTGTATAGATGTTCGTGTAGCTATAAACCCACAAGTACTTTTATAGCGTTTGCGGACTTCGTAAAATTATTTTGAATGTTGTTTTTCCAAGTATTTAAAACATTCAGTCTGATTTACATTTACTCTTTGAATTTCACTGAAGTTGAGTTCCTACATTGTTACCACGGCATTTGTTTGAATAATGGATCTATTCAGCAAAGAAAAGCTTTAGCCTGGTCAAATGATAACTTCTGAATCAACTAGGACTCAAATGCTGACATTTAACTGAATTGTTAACCCAAATTTCATTATAAATTAAGGACCAAAATGGGGCAACGGGTTGGTTCAATTGGTTAAATGTTTGCTTTCAGCTCCGGTCATGATCTCGGGGTCCTGAGCTCGAGCTCCAAGTGAGCAGGGAGCCTGCTTCTCCTTCTCCCTCTGCTCCTCTCCCTGCTCACTTACTCTCTATCAAATAAATAAATAAAATCTTTAGAAAATAAATTAATTAAGGAGCAATTAGGGAAAACAACTCAGACTTCTGCTTAAACATTCAAAATGCAGTACTACTTTTTCCTGAGCCCTTGTGATGATCATGCCCTTATGACATATACAGCATTTGTGAAGGAAGTGGGTTGAGACTGACACCATGCCTGTCGCATCAGATGTCATTCCACTGCTGCGTGGAGAGATGAAGGTGCTTGTTTACTGAAGGTGCCCAGGACACGGGCTTGCTGGGACAACAGCCAAGGGCCCGTGGGGGACAGAGCTGGGCGTGTCCAGTCTGCACACGCCTGTCCACATTGACAGTCATTTGTTGGTGCTGTTATTTCTGAATTCATTTTTTTCTTGATCATTATAAAGTTACTATAGGGAATTTGGAAGTAAAAGAAAGAAAAACTGATTTACCCACATCTCACTATCTTGATAATCCATTGGTGATGATTTGATGATTTGGTGTATTTCTTACAAGTGACATTCTATGAAAAAAAAAATATATATATATACATGTCTGTGTGTGTATATGTATATATATGTACACAGAGAGAAATTTATATTTTGAAAGTGAAGTTTCCATAAGTTGGCGTTTTGTGTGTGTGTTTTCACATCAGTACCTTAAGTGTTTCCTGTGTGAGCGGCAGGTGAATATCAAGTTCCGAAATGCGGGAATGCAAGCATGGACAGGAGGCTGTGAACCACTGGAGCCATGGGTGTGGTTCAAAGGCTCAGGAAGAGGAACTGTGAGCCATTTGTATGTTAATCACCGCTGTATGCCCCATTAAAGACCTCGTTTTTCTTTGTATGACTCTTTGCATCCCCACTGTGGCTCCTGGTTTAAAGCCAGGGAGGTGAGCACGGAGGTGAGTCCCTTGCATAGCGCTGCAGACTTGCAATACAGACCCCTAAATGTATAGGTTAGCTCATCTCAAAAGTAGTGTCTTTATCAAAATGAAGCCCAGAGCATGTTTTCATCATCCAGCCTCATCTTCCATGTTCCACTGGCAACCATCAGCAGATCCTGAGGCTGTCAAGCTGCACAGAAGAGATACCGTGGAGCTCCTGGATACTAAGAAATGCTATTCCACTGCCATTGTCCTATGCACTTCTAGAGTCGGAGTCTGAAAATAATAAAAAGCATGTAAGAATGAAGACAAGTGATTAGGTAACTTTTATTGATATGGGGGCAAATTTCTCAAGGGGACCCAAGAATACATAGAAAGAACAGAAAAATCACTTCTATTAATGACACCATAACAAACATATTTTACTTTCCAAAAAAACAGAGCTTGGAAGGCAGCTAAGGAAAAGCTGAGACTCAGAAACTCTTGCATATCTATTTCTCCCAGCCTGCTGGCTGCCCTGGTTCATGTGCCCCTGAGTATAGAGCAGATGATAGGGTCTTCTCTGTGGAGAACTTATTAAATGTCCAGCACACTGAACAGCTCTCTCTCCGGAGCCCCGTGAACAGGAATGCATGAGTGCTCACAGGTGAGGGCTGCTATTACCATAGTGTCGGCCAAAACACTGCCCACCTACTTTCCCACCACACCCGTGGAAAGCGCCATCTTCCCGCATCCTAGCCATACTGGATATGGTCAGTCCTTTTACACTGCTATCAATGTGATGCGTGAAAAATATGTCCTTGTTGCTTTCATCCCATTTCCATTGTGATCAGTGGACTGGATAATCTTTCACGTGTGCATTGCTCATCTGGATCTTTTCTGCGATTACTGTCATGTGTTCTACTCTTCTACAGATGGCATTGTATTTTTATACATTTTTCATAAAAAGAATGTAATAACTATCTTCTGGACGCTTCCTATGACCCAATCATAGTGCTGAGGCCTTGATAGACCTTACTTAATTCGATCCTCAAAAATGAAATAGAATAATCATCATCTTCCACTTTGCAGATGCACACACTAAGGGGCAAGGAGGTGAAATTACTTTACCAAGATCACATAGTTAAGGATTGCACAGTGCCTGGCAAATAGGATAGTAGGTCCTCACTGAGTAGTAGCTAACATTATGTCCTGTATTACTGCATCACTGTTTCCTCTTTCCCTCCCTGCCCCACTCTTTAATTTTTTAAGATTTTATTTTTTTAGAGAAGTTTAGATCCATAGCAAAATTGAGAGGAAGGCACAGAGGGTTCCCATATCCCCTGCCCCACACATGCACAACCTCCTCCACTATCAGCAACCTTCCCCCAGTACATTTGTTACAATCAATGAACCCACACGGATACGCCATAATCACGCAGAGTCCATGGGCTACATTAGGGTTCGCTGTGGCACTCCTGGACCTGTACATGCTGTGGGTCTGGACAAATGTTTAATGACATGCATCTATCACTACAGTGTCACGCCGAGTATTTTCACTGCCCTAAAAATCCTCTGTGATCTGCTACTCACCCTTCACTCCTCCCAACCCCTGGTGACCACTATCTTTCTACTGTCTCCATAGTTTTGCCTTTTCCAGAATGTCAGAGAGTTGGAATCACACAGAATGTAACCTTTTCAGATTGGTTTCTTCCACTTGTAATGAATTTAAGTCTCCTGTATGATTTTTTTTTTTTTTGGTCTTGATAGCTCATTTCTTTTTAGTGCTGAATAATATTCCATAGTCTAGATGTGGCAGTTTATCCATTTACTGAAGGACATCTTGGTTGCTTCTAAGTTTGGCAATTATGAATAAAGCTGTTATAATCGTGGCTGTACAGGGTTTTGCAGGTTGTGTGTATAGACGTAAGTGTTCAACTCATTTGTTCATTTGTGTAAATACCAAGGAGGATGACTGCTAGACCATATGGTAAGACTATGTTGAGTTTTGTAAGAAACCACCAAACTGTTTTCCAACGTGGCTGCACCATGTTGTGTTCCCAGCAGTCATGTCTAAGAGCTCCTGTTGCTCATATCCTCGTCAGCATTTCGTGTTGTCATGGTTTTGCATTTTGGCCAATCTCCTGAGTGTATAGCGGTATCTCGTTGTTTTAAATTGCAGTTCTCCAGTGACATCAGATGTGGAACATCTTCTCATATGGTCATTTCCATCTGCATCCCTTCTCAGTGACATCTCTGTTCACGACTTTTGCCCATTTTTAAAATACGTTGCTTGTTTTCATATTAAATTTAAGAGTTCTTTATATATTTTGGATAAAAGTCTTGTGTACTATATCTTTTGCAAATCTTTTCTCCCACTCTGTGGCTGGCTTTTAATTCTCTTGACAGTGTCTTTCTCAGAGTGGAAGTTTTTAATTTTAGTGAAATCCAGCTTGTCAGTTATTCCTTTCAGGGATCGTGTCTTTCCTGTTGTATCTACAAAGTTATCTCCAGGCCCTAGGCCATCTGGTTTTCCCAGAGTTTTACAGTTTAGGGTTTTACATTTTGATCTATGATCCATTTTGATATAACTTTTGTCAAGGGTCCATCTAGATTCACTGTTTTTGCATGTGGATGTCCATTTGTTCTGCCCCATGTCTTGAGGAGACCGTCTTTGCTCCATCGTGTTGTCTTTGCTCCTTTGTCACAGATCAGTTGAGTGTATCTATGTGGGTCAGAGTTGCCTTTTTAAGGGGATTTTAGGAGCACTTTGTGCATTATGACCATTACCCTATTGTTAAACGTACATGTTGCAAGCATCTTCTAGACTGTTGTTTGTTTTAATTTTGTTAATGGGGTCTTTTAGACAGAAGACCTTAACTTCTAACTGTATAATCTCTTAATTAATCTCTTTTACATCTCTGTGCTTTCTACCTTACACAAAAAGGCGTAAATTATACAAATATTATTTTAATTTTTCTTCCAACAGTCTTATCATATTCTTTTGCTAGTATGTGAATCTACACAGTTATCTTTTTGTGTATGATAAAGACTAGGAAGGATTCAAACTTAATTTTCCCCAAATCGATAGTCCGTTTTTTCTAAAAGATATGAGGCATAGTCCATATTTTCCTTGCTCTGTTACAGTGACATTTTTTCTCATGTCCTTACCATAAAAAGGGTGAGGTCTTCTTCCCTGACAGCCTAGCATGGGTTTTCTGTTTTTACCTGCCCTATGAATTGGGCCACCAGCTTGTGGGGCTCCCTGAGAAGCTCTGTGCCTCTTTGCTATGTGTAGCATTGATTCGCAGACTGCATGGAGTTGAGAAGCTGACGTGTGCACAGACTAAAGCTCAACCCCGGGGCACAGTGCATCTCTCCCATGATTCATGCTCCTCTCCCCCGTTGTTAGAGATTTCACATGCATGTCTCAGGTATTGGGGGAATTATTTCCTTACTTTTCTTTCAGCGGAATTATGGCATTTTTGTTATAAAGTGTTTTCATATCTTATTCTGGTACAGAGACAAGTCACTGTTTCTAGTTCTTACAACTGGCTGCTTCGCTCCATTTGCAAAAGGCTTTCACTCATCCTCCCAGATTTCCCGGGCCTCTAATTACACAGTCGGAAAATGTCAATTTTCTCTACCTTAGTTATTTTTATGCTCATCACAGTGATGAGAATGTCCAGGTCAGTGGTGACCATGGCACAAAGAGCAGAAATCCTTGGCATCCACGAGACCCTAATGGAAGTGCGTCTCTTCCAACACCCGTGGGACCGTTCCCGTGGGATTCCAGCGGACAGCCTGTGTCCGTGTCAGGCACTCTCCTCTGTTCCCTCTTTGCCGAGTCTCTTTGAAGGAACAGTGGTGAATTTTATCCCATGCTATTTCAGCCTCTGAGGTAATCATATGTACATAAATTTTCTATCTGAGTATGCTAATGTAATTAATTCCATTAATACATTGCCCCACCTTTTAATAACCTTGAAAGGTAGGTATTGTCATACCTACTCCTGCAGATCCTCACACTGTCACTCAGAAAAGATCAGTAGCTCACCCCTGATACCAGCCATTAAGTGGCAGAGTCAGGATCAAAGCAGTTTTGTCTGGCCCCAAAGCTCCCCACCTGCCCTGCCATAAAGCCTAGGGTGAAAGTATTCTTTTATCCATCCCTTCAGACTGTGAGCACCACCGACTTTTGAGAGGGACGAAGGACAGGGAGAGGTATGTGTACGGAGTGTCCCGGGAGACAACCTGTGCACCGCCCCGGGCACGGTCCCACCGGGGGGTTCTGGGGGAGCTGTGGTTGGAGGCCAGCCGCCCGCAGGGGTTCCTCAGCCTCCACGGCCATGTGCAAATTACTTGCAGAGCCACCCGTCCCCAGCTGAGAGCCTGTCAAGGCCTCCACTGCTTCCCTGGGAGGAACCATGGGGAGACAAGAGCACCCCGCTTTTAGCCAAGGGTGGCTGGCTTCCCATACTCTTCTCTGCTTTGGCGGTGGGGGTGGGGGGTAGGCAGCCAGTGTCCCTGCTAAGCTGAGGCCCTGAGACAGACTTTGTCATGAGTCGGCATCATCTTTGTGTTGGCTATAGGCAATTCCATGTTGTGGAGCCCCTGCCCCCACCCTTGGCCTGGACCCTCTTCCTCCTGGGCACG
Source organism: Neomonachus schauinslandi (assembly GCF_002201575.2). Classification (NCBI taxonomy): domain Eukaryota; kingdom Metazoa; phylum Chordata; class Mammalia; order Carnivora; family Phocidae; genus Neomonachus; species Neomonachus schauinslandi. The sequence continues at coordinate 146,613,367 of NC_058409.1, forward strand.
GTTTCTGTCATTCATTATAACAGGGGCACCAGCTAGGCCCGGGCCAGCCTGGAGAGCCCACCAGCCTCCCCCCAGTTTGTCCATTGACTGACCTCCTGTCCTCTGCCTGCACGCCCCCGGCAGCCTGAGCGGACTAACACACGAGCGTGTGTGCTCCACCCAAGCGAGGAGCATCTCTCCAGTTCTTCCAACCACGGAGCAGACTCGGCAAAGCAGAGGGACTTCTCTCCCAGGTCTTCACGTCCGCCTTTCACACGCTCAACTGCTGGCCTCCACAGGCTTTTGGCCTCTGACTTAGTTTTGCACAGAAGCCCTTTTCTTTTCAAGGGGTTAAAACCCACGCTATCCAAACAGAATTCATCTTGTCTTCAGTGTAGACATGCCCAAAGTAGCCTTTTCTGTCCCTCCACGACCATAAGAAGTAAATACAAACATTGATGTCCACACAGACTGAAGAATGTAGGGGAAACCTACCTGTGGAAACATGTACACGGATGCTGAGGCATATGCTTATGTGCACGCACATGTTCACACACACACACTCACGCACACACACACTCATGCACACACACGTTCACAGGCACACACGTACATGTTCATGCACATACACACATGTTCGTGCACATGCATGCACACACAATGCTCATGCACATGCGTGCACACATGCACATACATGCTCATGTGCGCACACAGGCTCATGCACATGCATGCACACACATGCTTATGCACATGCATGCACACAAACAATGCTCGTGCACATGCATGCACCACACGTGCTCATGCACATGCATGCACACACTCACGCTCATGTACATGCATGCACACACACACATGCTCATGCACATGCATGCACACGCTCATACACATACTCACACACTGACACACACACACACGAATAATAAGACACCAAGGGTCTCCAAGTGTGGGTGAGTGGAGTGGTATTTAAGTCTCCTTTATTTGTCATATTAATTTCTGTGCTGTCCAGAGGCTGCATTGGTGGCCCTCCCTTCTCCTAGCTTGATTTTTATTCATTGCCTTTCTCCTTGGTTGCCTTTTCCCAGAGGTGGTGCGATTGGGGTTAGGGCCAGGAGTGCATCCCTTAGGAAGCCAGCGGCTTCAGGGCGGGGGAGACGTGGGGGAGCAGAGACTGATTGACACCTGTTATTTCATTACCGCGATGGCCTTTCACATCATGAGGAAGGAAGACTTCCAGGCAGCCACCTTCCGTCTTCAGGCAACGTTTCCTAGTCCCCTGTATCCGGCTCTCGCCTTCATTTCTCTGAGCCTTGCTCTCCTGGGTCTTCTCGGGAAAATGCAGTTCCTCGGGCCTCGGCACCTGGAGGACGAGCTGTGGCCCGGCCGCCGGACCCCAGGGCCCACCTCCCAACGCCCGAGCTCTCAGATGTCTGCCCTCCCCAGAATAAAGCACTTTCCCACGCGGGGCTGAATTTCAGGATATAAAGCAAAGATTCCTCTTTAGCTGCCGTTGCTGTACCAGTGAACTGGTGCATCGGTCTGCACCCTCTTCTTGTCTCTGGAGTCCCTGTGTTCTAAGTTGATGTTATAACATTCCTGAAACCGTCCATCCCAGTGCAGAGCCAGGGCACACACGCGAAGCCACGCTGCCCTCGCCGGGGCTGGCCAGCTCTGCTCCTGGACGCCACGCGCTGCCCTGTTGTCGTCACCTTCGATTCTCTCGCACCACTGAGACCCAGCCCCCCACCGCGGGGACCAGGTGCCTTCCTCACTCCTCCTCCAGGGCTGCTGGGCCCTGTTGGACATGGGACCAACGGGCCATGGGACCACCTTGTGCAGTGATATTTCATGCCCTGAACAAATGTGGGGCACCTTCCCTGCCCCGCCTGTGGCTGTGTGGGGAGCCACGTGCCCTGCGTGGGACTGAGTGCAGTAAAGGGGCAGAGAGCAGAGTGCACGGAGGGGGAAGGGAAGGGAATGACCTAAGACCTAAGACCACCTTCCTAAAGTGCAAAGCTCACCTAGAAGGCAGACGTCCTCAGCTCATTTTTTAGTGAAGAACTGCACACCATGGTGACAAGTGTTTTTGCCACTGTGGGAGCCTCTGCAGGCAGCCTGAACCACAGATGCTACCCAGGGCCTTTAGTTCCCTCCGAAGTTGCCATCTTCTTCTACTGCCTCCTGTTTTCTCAGCTTCAGATTCAGAGGCTTCCAGCTGAAAAGTAACAAACGTGCATTTGTGGGATTCTCTGCATCAGGGCACTCGGGACAGAGAGAATCTATGTCAGTCTTCAAACCCCACCGGAGAAGAATTCTTCTAGGATATTCTGCCACTTGTTCATGCAACACCACATCCCCCTCCCCATCCCCATGAGCAAAAACACCCTCTTTGATGCTTAGGAACCTAGTGAGGAGAAGCAGTGAGTTCAGTAGTGGTGGGGGACTTGCCCTCCTGCTCTCCATCATGCTGTGTCAAAACGGAAGTGCTCCCCAAGGCGGGAAACCACCACACAGCCTCTCAGGCTTGTTTCCTGCAGCATTTCGTGGGGTGACATAGGACCAAGGCCCGAATGATTCCTTCACCTTCTAGGTGGCCACCTATCCCCTGCTAAGGAAGCTTGGCCTCCCCCAAACTCCCCATGCCCAGGCCGGCCATTCCAGAACCTCCTTCTTGGAGGATTTAGGACATGCTACCACACAGTTTAAAAACATCTCTCCTGGGCGCCTGGGTGGCTCAGTTGGTTAAGCAACTGCCTTTGGCTCAGGTCATGATCCTGGAGTCCCGGGATCGAGTCCCACATCGGGCTCCCTGCTCAGCGGGGAGTCTGCTTCTCCCTCTGACCCTCCTCCCTCTCATGCTCTCTGTCTCGCAAATAAATAAAATCTTAAAAAAAATAATAATAAAATTTTAAAAAAATAAAAAAAAAATCTCTCCTCCACATTAGTTTTCATATCCTCAGAACTTTTGTTTTCCTTTCTTGCACCCTCAGGGTATTCTTTAGAAAATGACAGGCCAGATGAGCTGATCAATCTCACCCATCTCTGCTTTTAGGTCCTAGAGCCTTTTCCTCCCTCTTCAAGCTGTCCCTACTTGCTCCATGTGGAGGAGAGGCAGGCCTGCATGCCCCCCTCTCAGCTCTCAGCTCGGGGGCAGGCAGCACTCCTCAAGGAAAGAGCCTGCTCATATTGTGTGTTGGGGCGGGGGGGCTCTTTGGCTGTAGAAAGGGATCATTGAGCCAACTGCAGGATGCAATCTGGGAAAAACCCATAACCATGTTTTCGTTTCATTCTGGATGCTTGCCCACTAATAAAAGTGCTGGCTGAGCAAGAGCATGGGGCTAAATATAAGTCCGATTCGTGCACTAAGGGGATAGCCAGGCCAGGCGGCTTGGCAGCATCGTCTATTTCTCACATTCTGCAAAAATGAGGTTTTGAACTATTTTCCTCATTATTTATTGAAGAACGTGAAGAGAAAATTCATGAAGACAAGGATTGTCAGAGCTGGAAAAGGCCTTTTAAAAGTCTTTATTTCTGTTTGCATTCATTTATAGAAGTGGGGAGCCAGGGGCACGAGCTGGGGAGGGGAAGGTGACTGCGTTCAGATCAGGAGCGGTGGGTGGCAGCGTCGACAGGGACTGAGTTTCTGGCCCCAGCTCTGGTCTGTCCCCACCTACAGCTGCTCTTCGGGACATTGGCTGTGGTTTTATGACCCTTCTTCCTTGGGTGCGAGCTTACATACAGTTTTCACCATTGAAAAATAAATCATGAGAGGGAGGGGTATTCTCCTTTGTGCTTAGCTTAATTCAAATGTTGTCAAATACTTGAAAGGTGAAGCCTGGAATTTTAAGAGGAAAATGGTAAAATTTTAAAACAATGTTAAAAGTTAGCACAGTTGATTGAAATCTTCACCATAACCCTTATTATTTGTATGCAACAGAACTTTGAAGAGTGCCTTTGATGGGCAATAATGCCCTTCTCCCTTGTCCCTGAAAGGCCATCACTGTCGGGGGTGAGATGGACCAGTAGGCCGCTCAGGTGCCTGGCGAGTCTGAGAACTTGAGAGCAGAAGAGGCTCCATTATGGGAGGTGCGAGATAGATAGATAGATATGTATAGGGTAGTAACATTTGGAGGAATTAATAAGTCTTCATCTTCTGGTGTTTAATGCTTTCTGAAGAAAATCTTTATTCCTGCAGGTCAAATTGCTTCATTAATAAAATCCAGCTATTAAAAATAATTTCTTTTGGTAGAAAAAGATTACTCTTTATGTGAATCAATTACTTTCTTCACTCGCTATAAAGTCACCTTGGGAATGAATGTAACCAATATTGTAACCAAAACTGGGGGGTTGCAGAAAGGCAGAGAACTAAATTCTTTCCATTGCCCGAGAAAGAATGGCCCTAAGCCTCGGGTTCCTGTGGTTTGTGGTATTAAGGAGAATCAGGACATGCTGAAGCCATGGGGCCCTTCCACCGGCCACTGTGCCCTGAGGCTTTGGCGACTGGATAAAGGGAGGGTCCCTGCTAGGCAGGAGTTAACTGATGCCCCCTCCACTGGCCACCTCCTTTATTTATTTATTTTAATCTTTAACTTTTTTTTTAGAGAGGAGGAGAGGGGCAGAGGCTGAGGGAGAGGGAGAGAGAGAATCTTAAACAAGCTCCACACTCAGCGTGGAGCCCGACATGGGGCTGGATCTCATGACCCTGAGATCATGACTTGAGCCTGAAATCAAGAGGGGGACACTTAACTGACTGAGCCACCCAGGTGCCCCCGGCCACCTCCTTGTCAGTTGTCTCATATGTTCCTGGCATCATGTTTCATGATGGACAGAGCGGTATAGCGATGCCTGCTAGGTGTTCCAGTCTTGTTAGGGCATGACTTGTGGGTAAGACTGGGGCTTCTCCACACACCCCCAGATCACCCCAATGAGAGGCAAAGACCCAGTGCAATACATGAGAAACCAACAAGGTCTGCACTGCACCCCCTATCACAACCCAACCAACCTGGTCTTTCTGTGGGAGTTCTCCCCCACCACCCTGCCGGCCCACGTCCCACGAACCACCAAGTCCCATGAACGCTCCTGCTGAGGACCCTCAGCACGCTCCCACTGCCCAGTTCTGACATGCCACGTTTGCCCCTGAATCCCCCCCACTGTCTCCTACCTGGTCCTGCTGCTTCCAGGCTTTCCCAAGCAGTGCTGCCAGGCCGTGTGCACAGCCACATTTTATTTTCTTCTGAAGTACTTCTAAACCACTCACAATTTACAACAGGCTGTACTACGAGTGACTGGCCATGGTGAAGGGTTAAAACAGCAGACAAACTGCCCTACTCCACAGCGTAATGGCAGCTTAGGATCAGACTCAGGTGGAAGTGCATGGCCTCCCCAACTCTAACATTCTAGGAGGTGGAAAATACAACTGAAATGCCAATGAACTTCCCATGGAGCTTTAGAAGGTTGATGGAGACCTGTATTGGGCTATGACGCACGCACTCCCTGTAAAGGAAAACTTAGCACTGCTGTTTGCAGAATGCCAGGCTTGCAGCAGGGAGAACTGATGTGTTCAAGGACATCCGGTGCGGTGCCAGCCACATGCTCAGACTCAGGGAGGCGCAGAGGTAACACTCAGAACTCAGGTCTCCTCTGGGCTGCTAGGTCATTGTGCATGTACAAATCACACTCCCTGCATTCTTCAGGAAAGAATGGTGTGAATTCATCATACGATTCCTCATTCTGATGACTCGGGAACGTTTTCCTCCAGGAAGAGGCACCAAGCCCAGGGTCCTTCTTGCTGTATTTATTTATTGCTGATCTGAAAGGGAAAAGGCCAAAGAGTTGCTATGGAAACCACAATAGGTGGAACTGACAACTGGTCCATCTGAAGAGGTGGATGCACCAGAGAACCAGAGAAAATGCACCTCGGCCTTACACACTGGCCAGCTTTTGAAGTCCTGGCCAGGACACCCCTCACCTTCATCCTCCTGTGCCTCTTAGCCCCAGCGGTGAGGTTCTCCTGCCCCGGTCCCTACCTAACCAATTATCTGGACTCCCAGCAATCATTCTTGGCATCTCCCATCCATGCTCTTCCGTAGTCTGCACAGTACAAAACTGCAAATCTTACCAAATACTCCACCCCTATGCTGGCCGGCAGAGCCCAGCCCTGACCACTTCCCAGGCACTGTCTCTCTCAGCTGCGGACCACATCCTGGTGTGCAGGTCCTCATACAACTCACCCACAGCCCTTCCTGCCTAGGGGCCGTTTGCACGCAGGACCCCTTAGCATAGAGTATCCCCATGCTGAGCCACAGTTTCCTATTTTGTTCATCCCTGTATTCTTGACCCTTAGCGTATTCCTGGCAACGTGGTGTGGGAAGCATTGGGACAGTAAGAACACTCAAGGCTGTGAGAAGCTGGGAATGATCATGCTAAGAACAGGCAGTCCGGGGCGCCTGGGTGGCTCAGTTGGTTAAGCGACTGCCTTCGGCTCAGGTCATGATCCTGGAGTCCCAGGATCGAGTCCCGCATCGGGCTCCCTGCTCGGCAGGGAGTCTGCTTCTCCCTCTGACCCAAACCCCTCTCATGTGCTCGCTCTCTCTCTCTCCCTCTCTCTCTCACTCTCTCAAATAAATGAATAAATAAAATCTTTAAAAAAAAAAAGAACAGGCAGTCCGGAGGGTTTGGCTCCATCAAGAGGAAGTGCCTGGCACTCTGGTGTCCTAGGACAGGTAAGAGAAGGTGAAGCCTTTCCAACAATGTCAGTGTTTAGTGACAGTAATGAACATTAAACTTTAGTATAAAACAGGGGCCAGTCCTTCCACAGGGGTTTTATAGTTTTATGTTGGATGATTGCAGTGACCATCCAGCAGGTGTCCTTGTGTGCTCATCTCCTCCCCTGGACCCAACTTGAGAGAACAAAGATCTTAGTCCTCCTTATTTTCACAGCACGGGGTCTGGTGCATAGTACATGACTGACAATCGTGTTATTGATTCCTTTGCTCTGCTGTAGCATTATGATTTTATATAGTAAATCCGGCAAGTCTCTATAATTTGCACTAGCAATTTACTCCAAAGCCAACTCCTAAAAGTAAACCTCAAATGTGGAAGCATACCCCATTTCCATTTCTCAGAGCAGCTCGTGTGTGAAAAGAGCCAGACATGAGGAGGCTCCAAGTCACAGGTGTTCACCCATCGTGTGGTCCAGGTGCTGCACTTGCAGATTCAGCTCCCTCGGGGCTGTCCTGAGATTTCCAACCCTCTGAAGGGGGAAACCAGGAGAAAGATGGGCCGCTCGGGGTCATTCAGTAGGTGTGTTCTTAGTCATGCGTATCCAGTGGTGATGTGGGGGGCGTGTGCCCGGCTGGCTCATTAGCATGCACACTTATTCTAGTCATGACTAGAACAATTAATCACACCAGCTCGAAGCCAGACTGCCAATTTCCATGGTGCTATCTATTAATTTTAAATGAATGCTGTGCCCTTTGTCAATGAGCTTGTGGTGCTTCATAAGAAGAGAATAAACATAAGTACATAATGTAAGAACATTCTTGACATCCATTTTTTTTTAAATGACGTCACCTTGGAGCTCTGATTTCAGTGTGGGAGCAGAGCGGCAGCCGAGAGCGCTGTGTGAGAGGGACCCTGGGGTGCAGGAGACCCCACGCCCAGCAAGCCTCCCGCAGTTCCTAGTTCTGGGATCTCGGGTCAGCTGGTCTGCCCTCCGGCAGTGCCCCTACTTCATTCTGTTAGTCAGAGACGAGCACGGATGGCGGTCTCCCCTTGCGGGTTTTCTGTGAGACAGTGGGACCTGGCACAAATAGATGGCACAGTCCAACGGTAGGGTTTGAGGAATGGTGCTTAAAAAGACTCTTTACAGAGGTGTGGGCAGGATGTAGGACACTCCCAATGGGGGAGTGCCTTATTCTGAAGGGGTGCGGGCACAGAGGCATTAGGAGCCCAGACGCAAAGAATCAGGTGGAGAAGGACAGTGACAAGAGTGGAGACCTTTGGTGGGTGCGTGTCGGGGGGGTGGTGAAGTAAACACACTGACCTACCCCTGCCCCCTCATCCTAGAGTGATCCAGTCGTCCACACTGCAGGAAAACAAATGGCAGCCAGAGAGCAAGGGAAGCCTACAGACACGGCTCATGCAGGGCAGCCTTCCGGGGCAAATGGCAAACAACCAGCAAGATTATTTAAGGACAAAAAAACAAAGCACAACACAAACTTTCTGGCATGTTATTTTAAACTTTCCAGTTTGAAGTAAGAACCAAATAGAGAAAGCCTGCGATTTTTTTGAGTACACATGGATGTTTCCATTCAAAGAACTTTTGCAGTTTGAGAGTATGCTATGATTAGAGCATATATTCTTATGCATCATACCCAAGGAGACCTCTCCCTCATAAAACCATGCAGCGCCTGGCTCTGGAAATGGAGTGCTGTCAGACTCGTCCTGGGTAAGGAACACGGGATAGGAGCGTGCCTTCCCAAAAAGGTCCCGTTCAGGACAAATAGCACATTCCTCCTTGACTACTCGATAGGCGGTGGAACCGCGGAGGAGACCCTCCCGCCACCACTCCGTGGCTGTTGGGGACCACCTGTCTCCCCCGGCAGCAGGAACTTCCCACTCCAGCTCTGATGTCACTGGAGTGACGGGAGAATGTTCAGTAGACACAGTGGTACATCTCATCTTGAAAATAGTATTTTGAAAAGTTTCTTGTAAGATGAATTTTGGCAAAGAAAATACTATTTTCCTCATTTCTGCATGTTGTTGTAAGCTAAGTTCTGTCCGCAGAGAATAAAACCAAATTCAGCAATATGAGAGATTGGTTATCAAAACACTCCTTGATCCTTCACATGTTAATAAAGTTCCAGACACTTGTCGGATGCTAAGAATGTAACCACTGACCTTGAGGGAGGGGTCACCCATTGACCACTCTTAAATCTCCTATCACTGGGCAAATTGTGCTGGCGCAGCTAAATGTTAGGACAGCCAACCACACATTCTCTCACTTCTCTTTAAAGAACACAGAAGGAAATCCGCATGGAAAGTCCAAAACCATACCCAATCAGGGAATAATGCATATTCCGTTCTAGAATGTGCATTTTGAAGTTCCTGAGATCAGAAATATGCTGGTGTTTAATTATAATAGGGCCTATTTTTTTAAACAACACTGAAAAGATTTATAGACTATATAATATATAATACAACTTTATACAGAAAAGCCATCTAGGACAATTATTGCCTCAATAAGTGCTTTAAAATTGCCTTGATCTCTCACTTAAAGCTGTGTATTTAGAATCACAGAAAGGCCCAAGCTAACTGCCCGAGGCTGATAGTCCTGAAGTCCCTAACCTCTAGCCTACCTGTTCACATTCCCACTTTCCTTTCCATAGGTAAAGAGCAAGAGAGGTGACACAGTTGGAGCGTGGGGACTGGGGCCCATGAGTCACTTTCAATGGAGTGTGTTTATTGAAAAGCATGTTCATAGGGCCAGCTCCTAGGTTCAATTAATATCTGCCGAAGTACAGTCCATTTGTCTGAATATCAAGAAATGCCCACTAAAACTACAAAATCATCTACAATATCTGACATTTATATCACCTTACTGCATGGGGCCTACTGCCTGATAGAAGGAAAGAAGAGACCATTTATAAAGGATTTGTTCTCTCATCTGTGTATGCGTATTAGAACCTGTCTCTGTCACCATCTCAACAGCTTAAGACAACAATATTTTACTTTTCTTTCTTATATTTTCTTAGCTTTATTGAGTATAATTGATATATGAAAATTTGCACACCTTACTTAAACAAATACATCTTAAGAATTTTGGAGTTGTGCAAAATTCTGCAAAGCCATTACCATGACTATGGTGTTAAAAAATCCATCACTTCCAAAAAATGTTCTTGTGTTCATTTGTATGTGGGCTTTTAAGTTGGCAAAAACATTCAATGTGGGATTTTTCCTCTTCGCATGTTTTAAAGTACACAAGACGGCAACCGTGTGGATCCATAGTTTCTGTGGGTCGGGAGCTGGAAGATGGCTCATGAACTTGGGCCCCTGCTCATGGTCTCATGAGGGACCAGGATGTGTGGGCCAGGGATGACTTCTCATCTGAAGCTCAACTGGGGAAGGATCCACTTCCCTGCTCCCTGAGGGTATTGGCAGAATTCCTTCCTTGACATTGTAGGACTAAAGCCCTGGCTTCTCACTGGCTGCTAGAGGCTGCCCTTAGCCCCTGCACCACGGCTACTTACCCCTTCAACCAGCAGAGAAGAGCTTCTCTAGAGCCAGCCTCCTAGGACATCCTTAGAGAACATCATGTAATCCCAGAAGTGACCCTTGCCGTATCCAATTGTTAAGAAGCAAGCCACAGGACCCACCCGACTCAAGGGTGTACCTACCTCTCTGCAGGGAATGAGAGGCCTCCTTAAAAGTCTAGCTTCTAGAGACGCTCCAGGAAAGAACCCCCTCATGCAAATAATCACCACCCTCCTACTCTATAGGATTCATTTCCACACATTTTTCTGAAGGTAAGGAATATCTGTACCAGAGACTTTGCGGGGGGGGGAACCATGGTAACTAAAAATGAATCCTGTAAGAGAGGCTGAAATCACACACATACATACAACATGTACGCACACACGCACATGCATGCATGAAGACACACAGACACGCACATCTGATTTAGCATATTATGACAAGGTGCTACAGATGTCTTATGTAGTTATAATGTTGGAGGAGCCCCATATGGACCAGAATGAGCCCATTCTTGCACCCCAGCCATGCTCAGTCACTGGCTGGAAGCAGCCTAGTGTGAATCCAGAGGGGTGGGACCTGGGGCTGTCAGTCACTTCTGTTCCCTGAAGCAGGTTCTTGAAGGTCTGTGTGGAGCCCCCTGCGGCCATCGGTAAGGGATGGAGCCAGAACTTAAAGCCTACAACTCTGATTGCATACTAACATCATTGTTTGCTTTCCACAAATTATTCTTTTAGACATTCCACTAGAATATTTTAAACACACTTTAATTTTCAAGGATTTACCTAGGCAAGGTTTGAAAGCTTTGATTTATAAAACTGAAAGTGCACTTCCAGTGTATTTTCAAACTTCCCATAATTAAGAACTCTCGGGGAGGGAGAGGTTGTTATTTTATTTCCAAGTATGCAGGACTCTTTCTCTGGGAAACTCGTCAAGACTTCCACTGGGAAATAAAACCAGAGCAATTTCTCTTTGTGTATTATTGGGTTTCATTTTATTATTTTAGTCTCTGGATTATCTAACACAAAACTCACAGATTTTATCATATGTACATTGTGTGTGTGTGTGTGTGTGTGTGTGGAGAGAGAAACAGAATGAGAGAGATCTATATACATATACTTGATGTATGATATATATATATTCAGTTTATACACACATATACCCATATGAATGTATATATGTGAATATATATTTTTTGAATTTTTAGGATTTTAGGTTAGAAGCAAGGGAAATGGAATAGAACAACCACAAATGACCCCAAATTGTACTTCTATGGACATCTGTTTCATAGCTAGAACCGACTACCCTGGGTTCTTTTTTCCATCTAAATGAATGGTGGTAAAAATTCTGTAGAGAAGCACAATTCTAAAGGCAAGCCATAATCATTTAGAACTGCAATACTTTTAGCTAAACAAAGTCATCACCTGGACTTACCTTTCCTTTAAATTCGCAGAGTTGAGTGTTTTGCTTGGAGCAGCCACTGGGGACGGTCTCATTCGATCCTCACAGCTGTGAGCAGAGATACTGTTAACGTCCTCACTTTAGAATTTAGGAATTCAAGGCTTACACCGAAGATGCGGCTTGCCCTAAGTTACACAGTCTGCAGCTCCGGAGTTACTCTTCCATTTTTAATTCAATTTATTTGCAAACATATACACTGATAAAAACATGGGTTTTGCAACCTAGAGACTGGAGGGAAGGATGCTAACCATGAAAACAATCTAAAACACTTGCACTTTTTCAAAGAGTATTCCAAGATCAAATTTGGCAATAAGCCGAGAGAGGCTGAGACAAATGACACGGTTGGTTTGCTGTTTGCACTACTTACTTTTTTCCACGTGAGTGGGAGAGGGCTGGTCCTTGCACGCATGAGCAGGACACATCAGCAGGTTAGGGCTCAGGATGGTTAGTTGTGCTGTGTGGTTTTGCCTCATTTTAGAACAACTGAGGGAAAAGTAAGCCCTCAGTACCGACCTGGCCATGGCCTGCTTTTGGGGGAGCCGTGTGCACTTAGATGGCAGGATCATCATGGGAAGAACTTTCTGTCACGCGGTGCCCATGCAGGACCCTACACCAAAAGGAGACTAGCACAACCCAGTGCGGTCTTGCCAGTCGGGTGGGAAAGCAAGTCAAACAGAACCCAACACAATCAGTGAAATTGGCACGATGCGTTAATATCATGTGTGGTGCTATTTCGGTTCTGTGTGGGCAGAACGCGCGGAACAGGGTACTGAGACAGGTCCTTGTAGCTGCACTTAGAATTGGTTTCTGATATGCTGAGTCTGGCTCACGTCAAGGGGGTCACCACGACGGGGCGAGAACGACAGGGCCGTCAGACTTCTCATTGCTGATGCCCGAGTCACTTCTTCCAGATGCCAGGTTAATGCAGCATCCTGATAACCTGCAAATGATAAACAAAACCCAAAGTCCCAAATGCCAGAAGCATGAAGCTATTTCAAGCTACTTTAGACCCCAAAGACACTTGGCCCATCCTTTCTGGAGTAGGACTAGCCACAGTTTGTGGAAACAGGTTCCTAATCCAGATGCTGATCTTCGATGTAAAGCTTGTAAGTCTGACCGAGGAGCCCATTTTGAAACAGACAGGCATCGTCCTCCCTCAGGGTAGGCGAACCTCACGTCTGAGGGCTGCCCTCGCAGGCTGGGGTGTTCTTCCTTTCCGGTTTTATTGAGATGCAATGGGCACGTAACACTCTGTAAGTTTAAGGTGCACGGTGTAATGACCTGATACGTATATATATTGTGAAATATTCACCACAATCAGGTGGGTTAACGTACCATTCCTGTCTCACATAAGATGAGTTCTATCACCTAACATCACGGTCTTTATTCTGTGTGTGTGTGATAAAAACATTTAAGATCTACTCTCTTAGCAAATTTCAAGTAAACAATACAGTATTGTTAACTGGGGTCCCCAGGCTGTCCATTAGATCCCCAGAACTTACATAATGAGAAGTATGTACCCTTTGATTAACCTCTTCTCATTTGGCCCACCTCCTATCCCCAGCCTCTGGCAACCACCAATCTACTCTGTTGCTGAGTCCAGCTTTTTTAGATTCCACATGTAAGCAAGATCATACAATATTTGTCTTTCTCTGTGTTACTTATTTCACTTAACACAGTGCCCTCAAGGTTCATCCATTATCACAAATGACAGGATTTCCCTCTTTTTTATGGCTGAATAATATTCCATTGTATTTATATGACACATTTTATTTATCCATTCATCTATCCATGGACACTTAGGCTGTTTCCATGTCATGTTTGTTAATGATGCTGCAGTGAACATGAGGGTACAAATATCTATAGTGATTTCACTTCCATTGGCTATATACCCAGAAGTGGGCTGTTGCATCACATGGTAGTTCTATTTTTAACTTCTTGAGGAAGTGCCCTATTGTTTTCCACGTGCTGCACCAGTTTGCATTCCCCAAGAGTTCACGAGGAATCCCCTTTCTCCACATCCTCACCAACACCGGCTGTCTCTTAGCCTTTTGATAATAGCTATTCTAACAGGTGTGAAGTGATATCAACTTATGGTTTTGATTCACATTTTCCTGATAATTAGTGGTGTAAAGCACCTTTTGACATGCCTGTTGGCCTGTTGTATGCCCTCTTTAGAAAACTTTCTATTCAGGTTTCTTGTCCATTTTTAACCAGATTATTCACTTTTTTTGCTGTTAAGTTATAGGAGTTACTTATATATTGTGGATATTAATCTTTTCTCAGATATATGACTTGCAAATATTTTCTCCCATTCCATAGGTTGCCTCTTCATTGTGTTGATTGTTTCATTTGCTGTGCAGAAGCTTTTTAGGTGATATAGTCCACTTTTTAATTTTTGCTTTTGTTGTCCAAAAGACTCAGGTCCAAAGGATCACTGCCAAGGCCAATGTCAAGGAGCTTTTTCCCTTTGTTTTCATCTAGGAGTTTTAAGGTTTCAGTTATTACATTTGTATTTAATCCATTTCAAGTAAATTTTTGTGAGTCATATAAGATAATGATCCAGTTTCTTTTTTAACATGTGACTCTCCAGTTTTCTCAACACCATTGATTGAGGAGACCATCTTTTTCCCACTGAGTATTCTCAGTTTTCTAGTCAAATATTAGTTGACCATATATGTGTGGGTTTATTTCTGGGCTCTCACCTCTGTTCCTTTCTTCTATGTGTCAGCCTTTATGCCAGTACCATACAGTTTTGATCACTACAGCTTTCTATTTGAGTTGAAATCAGAGAGCAGGATGCCTTGAGTTTTGCTCTTCTTTCTCAACATTGCTTTGTTATTTAAGGTCATAAGGTTCCATATGAATTTTAGGATTGTTTGTTCTAGTTCTATGAAAATTTACATTGGAATTTTGATAGAGATTGCACTGAATTCCTAGATGGCTTTGGGTAGTAGGAACATATTAACAATGTTAATGTTTCCAAACCATGAACACAGGATGTCTTTCTATTTCTTTGTGTCTTCTTCCGTTTCTTTCATCAATGTCTTAACAGTTTTCAATGTACAGATCTGTCCCCTGTCTGGTAAAATTTACTCATATATTTTATTGTTTTTAAAAGTATCATAATTGGAATTTTTTATTTCCTTTTCAGATAGTTTGTCATTAGTGTATAGAAACACAACTGATTTTTGTATGCTGCTTTTATACATATTCTGAAACTTCACTGAATTCTGTATTAGTTCTAACAGGTGTTTTTGGTTTTTTTTGTGTGGAATCTTTAACATTTTCTCCATATGAGATCCTGTCATCTGTAGACAGAGAAAATTTTACTTCTTTATTTTTCTGATTTAGATGCCTTTCTTTCTTTTTCTTGCCTAATTGCTCTGGCTAAGACTTCTGGTACTTTGTTGAACATAAGTGGTAAGAGCCCATACCCCCGTCTTGTTCCTGATCTTAGAGGAAAAGCTTTCAAACTTTCATTGTTGAGTATGGTATTATCTGGGGGCTTGTTATAATGGCTTTTATTGTTTTGATGCATGTTCTTTCCATGTTCTATATGTTAAGAGTTTTTATCGTAAACCATTTTGAATTTTGTCAAATGCTTTTTCTGCATCTACAGAAATAATCATATGTTTTTTATCTTTCAATCTATTAAGATGGTGCATTACATTTAAGGATGTGCCTATGTTGAACCATTCTTGGATCTTTGGGATAAATTCCACTTGATTGTGGTGTATGAGTCTCATAATAAGCTGTTGAATTTGGTTTGCTATATTCTGTTGAGAATTCTTACATCTACATTTGGCCTGTGGTTTTCTTTTTTTGGAGTGTCCTTTACTGGGTTTGGCATCAAGGAAGTCTCTGGCTCTTTGGGGGGTCTGTCACAAGAAAGTTATTGTATTCCTTTTGTGGCATCATGTTCCCTTGATTTTTCATGTTCTTAAAGTCTTGTGTTGCTGTTTTCACATCTAAAGAAGTGGCCACCTCCTCCAGTCATTACTGACTCAAGAGAGAGAGACCTTCTGTCAGTTCTGCTAGGGATTCTGGGGCTTTCTCATCTTTTTTCTGTGGCTATGTCTGTTCCACACTTCTTTTTCCATCTTGGGGGGATTTCTTAAGATTGTATGCCTTCTCGCAGTCATACAAGGCAAGGCTGGGTTCTGACAGCCTCCCATTTGCTTTCTCTAGGATGGTGTGAAATGGCTAACTCTATGTGTTTTCTACCCATCCCTCAGAATTGGACTGGTACCCTGCAAAGCTCACGATCAGCACCAGCAGGGGTGCACACATGGGATGGAGGTGTGTGTGGGTGAGGCATGCACAGCAGTTGGGGGGATCCTCATCTGAACTGGCCCAGCAGCTTATGTGCAGGCTTCGTGATGGAGCCTGCAAAGCAATTAATAAGGTCTACATCCCTTTGATGCCCTCTGAGCCTGAGCTGCTCTTCTCCCCCTCAATCCCCATGACCCAATGGCACAGCACAGCTCAGTAATCAGGATGAGGCACAGTCCCACACTGGTGCTCTCTCACACACTCATTTTCCACCATGAGAAAGTCTCTGTTGGCACTGAGCTGTGCCGCCTTGAGGGAGGGGTGACAGGGATGAAGAGAAAGTGTTCTTACCCTCTTCAGTGTGTTCAATTTTGGGTTTATCTTTGTTTTTTGTTTTGTTTTGTGTGTTGTGGGGTGTGTGTGTGTGTGTTTCCAATGCAGGGTGGAACATCTTTCCTGGAATTCCACAGAATCACTCCCATCCATCATGATGGTCAAGATCAGTTTTCTTGATCTTGACAGTTTTCTTGATCAGAGAGACCGTAGAAAGCTGCTCTTCCCCCATTGTGATGACATCAGTCTTGGAGAAATCAAAGGTGTTCTGTATAATGCCCAAGAATAACAGAACCAAGCCAATCTCACTAATCAGCCAATCAAAAAACGAAAGAAAGAAAGAAAAGCAATAACCAAAGAAGCTACAGGTGCATGAAATGATCTGAAATTATTTGAACTGTAGTAATCAGCCAAGTAAAGCACGGATTTTTATAAGCACAGCCGGCCTTTAATTGTGAAGAGGATGAAGATCCCAAAGGCAGGAACAGGGCCAAGGAGAAAGATGAGGAAGGAAACAACACCTAAAATTTAATACTGAAGGTGGGACAGGGCAGTACAGGTCCTCTCAACTCTAACGACCTCAAACCATATGCATGTCTTGGAAAATAATCAGTTAACAATGTCTGAAAAAGAACACGGGAGTCGTGAGGTCTGCTGACCTGGGGGGTCAGACTCAACTCCCAGAAAAGCATCCCTTCCTCCCTGTCCCCACACCCAGACCCACCCCTGGGCTCTGAGGGTGAGATGTGTGGAACCCTCGCCTCAAAGCCTCTGCCAACAGGGCCAATGGCACAAGAACATATTTTTGTTGCATTTTTAGGCCAAAGTCTATTGTCACCTTTAGGACTTGTTTGCATAGCACACATTTGCTGCCATCTAAAGTGATCAATGAACATTTACTTTAAAATAGCTTGTATCTCAAATATCACCACCACCATGCTTCCCAAAAGGGTGAGGTGAACTGGCATCCAGTGTGAATTTTGACTGCCTATATGTTTTCCCACACTGCATGCTATGAACAACACACGCTGCCCTAAGATTAAGTCTGCGACACAGCTGACCCTTGAACAATATGGTGTCAGTGTCACGGGTCCTCTTAGACTTGGATATTTTTCAGTAACCACAGGGCAGGGCTCTTAATGTATTTTCTCTTCCTTATGATTTTCTTAATAACATTCGCTTTTCCCTAGCTTACTTTATTGTAAGAACACAGTGTGTAATATACATAACACACAAAATACGTGTTATCTGACTGTTAATGTTATTGGCCAGGCTTCCGGTCCATGGTAGGCTATTAGGAGTAGTTAATAGTTAAGTTTTGCGGGAGTCCAAAGGTATACAAGAATTTTCTACTGCGTGGGGGTTGGCATCCCAACTACCTCATTGTTCAAGGATCAACTGTATTTAAAATTCTATGTTCACAGAAGTTGTAAGAACAAGAGGGAAGTGGGCCAGGACAAAGCCGGAGGTCACCAAAAAGGTCGGGGCATTTGTTCTTATTTCAGCTCTGTACCTGATGACACAAGGTGACATGCACATAAGGAAAAGCCAGGGTTCCTGCACCACCCATGTCACCGATCCTGACAAAGGCCAGCTAGTTAGCATTTGAGCAACAGAGACAAGCACTGTAGTACTAGGGGGACATCTCAACAGGGACAAACTATATTCATAAACTGAGTAGAAAACACATCTATTCCATGCTCATTGTAAGGTCTCAGATGAATGCATGTTTCCATCAATATCTTGGAGTCCTTTCAATGTTCCAATGTTTATCCATTCTGCAAGATAACTGATCTTTCCATGGAGACAGCGAGCTTGCCTGGCGTTCCTTTCAAGAAGAAATACTCATTTCACTCCCGGCATGATCTTCTTTAGTTGTGTCTGCAGGAGGAGGAAGTTCAGGTAGGAAAACAGACTGTTCTTCAATTTTCAAGACACTCAGTTTCCAGTGGGGTGGACCACTAAGCAGGAGTCTTCACTCGGTCTTCTTACTGCAAACCAAACTGCCGAGTCTCCCAGCTACAGTCAGTCTTGTTTTCGTTAATAATTAAGTAAAATAAACAGCCACATTAACAATCTGATTATGATCGAAGTCCTGCACCTGGTGGGATCCTGCATGGCTGACTCTATTGGGCTCAATTTCTAAAAGTGATCGTCTGGCAGATGCCAGCTGTCTCCTCATTTTGGTCTCAGGACAGTGACCTCTGAAAGGCAAGCACCCCTGTGGAGCAGAAGTGGAAGAAGACCCGTGGTGTGAGCACGGGCCAAGAGTTGGCCTGAGAATCAGACAGGAGGGGCAGCAGGGGTGAGACTGCCTGGGCGGGGACAGGGAGGCTCACTTACCTGGATGAGCCTGTGGGCCTGGGCCAGCGTCCATAGGACCGAGTTCTGAACCAGACACCAGTGGACGCCCACACAGTAGCAGCTTCTTTGTGCAGCAAGGAAAGGGAAATCACACACACCACATACACCACACCCACCAGAGGCCACACACACACACACCACATATCACATACACCATGCACAACACACACATAAGTACTTGAGGTGAGCTTAGAAAAGACCTTCTAGCGCACATGAAAAAGCAATGCCATGGAAGTTTGAGCTCCACTTTCTAAAGGAAGCAGTCATTCCAGAGAAAGAATGGTTCTCCAAATGAAGGAATGACATCAAAACAGCCATAACGGGAACGATTAAAAAAAAAAAAAGGCTGATATAAAGCAAGCAGAGAGAGCTTTTTTAAAAAGCCAATTAGAAGTATAAAAAATAAAATTTCAACAGGATAAATACTGGAAAGTAGAAACCAATTCATTACAGAATTAAAAGGCAGTGCCATAGCCCTGAAGCTGAGCCACTGAGACAGAAAGAGAGAAAATATGAAACCGATCTTAAAAACGGTTCCTGGAGACTAGGAGCTACACAGAAGGGAGGGCAGGAGCCTAGGAGGTGACAAGGGTTTGGAAACTCCCACCTGTCAGAAAGACGGGCGTTCACAAGCGAGCTGGAGTGCATGCCAGAACTCCAGCTCAGCAGGCTGGAGTTTTAAAAATCTGTGTCTATTTATATCATAATGAAACTGAAGAATATCAAGGGGGGAGGAAAAAGTAGAAAGAAACTTATAAAAGCTTCCAGGAAAGAGAAAAAAAGTAACCCACAAATGAATGATAAACTCTTAAGCAAAATAGCAACCCACACCTAAAAACACCAGTTAGTGGGGTGAGTTCATTCATTTAAGGATTTAGTTCGAGCAGGTAACGTGTGGCTGCTGGGGATCTGAGTAGAACCGTCACATCCAGAAACAGGGCGCCAAGCACAGCCTCGCGTTCCTCCGAACCCCGCATTCTCGCCATCGCGTGTCTGGGTTCTGTCCCCCTTGTGTTCTGCCCCCACTGTCACGGTCTACAAAGTGTGGATGTGCACGTGGGCAACCTGCACCTGTGTCCCTCTTCTGCTCCCCGTGACCCAGCACCACACACTTGTGACCACAGAGCTTCCATCTCCCTCCTGGACCCCAAGCCCCACTCAGGAAAGTTCTTCAGTCGGCAGAGGAATGTTGTGTGAGCTGCTTGGCTACTTCATAATTTTTTCGAGTGCGATTTGCAGCCTCCACATGGTATTTACACATGAATTCAGGATTTATCTGTGAGGCACAGAACCACGCTTCTTCAGTGTAGAGCCAAGATGTGGTTTGTAGCTGCCAGTGTATCAGAAACAATTGTATTGGTATTGTTTTGTAAGAACTCTAACAGTTCATTAAATGTTAAATAATCATGTAAATGATTTTAAACAATTTTATAATAGGCACACACCATCAGGGGATTTTAATTGTATGCGTTTATAAACGGGTTGCCGTGCCGTTTGAGGGCGTCCGGGGCAGGTGCGGTGGTTGGTGGGGAACCACCACACACGTCACGAGTCTCCGATGTAGGATAATGGCACACAGCCCCTGCTTTCTGAAGACGTGGGGACGAGTTGGATTTCGGTCATGAGAGGTACCTATGGTCGTTCTTGTCATCACAATGGGGTTTTCACTTTCTGATTTAAGAGTTTGTGGTGTTCATCTACAGAAAGCTCTAGAATGGGCTTGTAGGGGCTTTGGGCCCCTCAGCACGACCCCGCCCTGCCCATTTCTTATCCATCCCTTCAGGCCAGACCTACCTGTTCTGGTGTGCATGTTGATCCTCTCCACCCCTAGAACCAGAGCACCCCAGCCTCATTTAGAAAATCAGGCAGATTCAAGTGTGGGGGAGAGGGAGAGTTGAGCCTGTTGGCCAGCAATCAGGAACCAGGGTTCTGGCAGATCCAGTCTGGTCCAGATGGGTTCAATAAGACTCGAGTGCCCTCCTTGTTTATCCGTGAAGGGCTCAGACCCCCCAGGTCCTATTCCCTCCTCCTAAATGATTTGCTGGACTCTTTGTGCCCACTGACCAATCTGGACAAAATACGTGATTTGTGCAAACATGTCTCCTTCCTGCAGGTCTCTCTGAACTTGGATCCACCATGGCTGAGCCTGCAGACAACCCTTCCCAAGAATTGTGACCTCCAAAGAAGGGCATTCTTTGATCAATTGTCCAACAGGCTGCCCACTCCCCCACACCCTGTTTTCTGTAGCCTGGTCCACTCCTCCCTATAGAAAGAACTCCTTTCTGCCTGACCTCTGAGACCCTCAAAGATCTCAGGGTCAGAATGGTCTCCCAACAGCAACAGACTCTACCCCTTACTGCAAGAGTCCCTTTGAGCATTCTGTGAGCTATGGTAGCAAATTAAACCTAAGAAGTGGGCTATAGGAACCTCTGATTTCCAGCCAGGAACAGCCTGCACGACAACACCCCTCTGGCGGCCAACAGTTGCCTGTCCGTGTGGGGAAATCTCCCACACTTGTTGGAGTTGAGTCTAGGGACCCATCAGTGAGTACAAGCTTTTTGTGTGAAATTCCCCCAATGAAAGTCCTGTCCTGAAACTCCTGGCTCTTCACATCTATTCGCTTCTGGGATCTCATCTATGAAGAAGGGAGACCACCTCCTATTTCCAGTCCATACATAGGCTGCCTATTCTTGTCCGTTTCACCTCCCATCAAGCAGCATGTGACTAGGTACTCCATCCTACCCCTTTCACCTCAAAAGTTTCAAGGAAACTTTTTATTCACTAAGAAAGCCTTGCTTTAATATTGCTTTGTTTATAAATTTTGTTTTGCAAGTCTTTTATGCATTATTATGTATGTTTAACATTATTTCATTACTTATTTATATTACATTACATGTTCATTTCAGCATAGAAGGAAAATAGAATTGCATCTGAGTCTGCACAGTATGGCTGAATACTACAAACAAATGCACAATCTAATGAGTTCACTAAATGCTAAGTAACTAGGTAACTGGTATTTTAAATTATTTATATTGTAAAGAAATCAGTGCAGGACATTTAAAAATGTGTCAAGTGTGTTTGGCTAAAATGGGGACAGCTTCAGTTACTCTGTGACACATGACTTTTGTCCCCTGATGGCGAACCTGCTCTCCTATAGGAGTCTTATGAGCCAGCAGCTGCAATGGTACTTGAAGCATCTCTGGCCGGTAGGGATGCTGCACAGACTCTGATACATCCCATCCCAACACATGAGTCACAGTGCAGAGCTTAGGTTCTGCAACAAAAACTCAAAAACGTTCCACTTTTAAGACATATTTACCTACTTGCTATTGAACCCTCTTGGTCACCAAGAGGTTGAGAATGAGTGGCAGAAAATGCATCACCTAATGGAAAAGGCGGATAAGAGAATAGGGCGTGATCAAATAGTGGAACCAAAAGTAAATTGTATGACCATCTTGCTCAGTCTCATGGACCTTACTCCTAGTACCTCTTATCCTAAGACCTTGCACAGAGTTCCTTATCATCAGTTGAGTATAGACGAAAAGTAACAATCAAATCTGGTTTTATAATTGTATAAATACCAGACTTCATTACTTTTCTTCTTTGTTATAATAGTTTTTATGATATAGTAGCATCAATCCATGGTCAATGGCTACAGCATTGTGGCATCACACAAGGTTATCCATAAATGACCGGAGTTGAAGGTAAATTCTCCCCATGGCCAGAACTTTAAGCAATATAAGTGGGGCCCACTTTTTCTAGACTGAAACCCAGTAGAGAAAGCGCTCATCATGGTTTACAAGCTTTGGCCAATGGACTGGCTGTATGGTCAGAAACTTGGAATACACAGCGTTGAAAGTCTACAGAATAGGTATATGGAAGGGCCTGAAGAATGGGCACAGGCTGGGAGGTTGTTTGCAAACAATGTGAATGCCTACCAGAGGGCATCTCTGCAGAGGAGGCTGGCAAAGCCAGGTAGACAAGACCTGTTCCATCAGCTGCCCTCTTTCCCCAGCCACACTGGTGCCAAACAAAATGTCACAACATTTGCTATGAAGCAACACACGGGCTCAACAACATAGAGTCCTCTCATCAACACTAGCCTGGCTCCTGATTCTGTTGCATTCCTACCCCGCCAACAGTACTGTATCCTGACACAGCTGCTATCATTCCTTGAGGAGAACATCCAGGTACCTTGTGCCAAGCTGGTCATATGAAATGCTTTCCAGCACGGAAGGGGCAATGACTTGTCCCCTTCCAAAATAGACATGAACTTTGCATGTGGATTTGACTTTCTGACCTAGAATGCTTCTGTCATCACCAGTATCTGTGGATATGTGGAATGTTCCATTCACCCTGGTGGTACCTCACCATCATGGCTCCTAATAGAACAACAAATGTCACAGCAAAACATATACAGTCATGGGCTTGTGTCCATAGAGTTTTCTCGATTTTTATATAACCCATCATTGAGCAGCAGAGGGGCAGATAAAATAGTGAACTGATCTAAATCTTTAGTTGTGATCCCAGGTAAGATATGACAACCTAAACATCTGGGGAGCTGTCTTAGAGGAAGCAATATACATTTTTAATCCAGGGAACATGTGGTGCTATTTCTCTCATAGGCAGTATGGACAGATCTGAAAAATACACTGGTTGGAAACTGGGTGCTCTCTTACCACCCCATCTCACTATTACACAGAGCAACAAGCTTGCAGAATGTTCTCCTCCTGGGCTCCCCTATTTAAGCCTCACTGAATTAAGGCAGGGCCAGGTTTAAAGTAAGACAAGTAAGACAGTTGCCTCAAGTGTGAAATTTAAAGGACACCAAAAGCTTGGTCATCAAGATAAATTATGTTTTAATGTAATATTTTAAAAAAATAAATATTAATTAAAAAAATCTGTGATGAAAAAATATCAGAAATGTAAAGAGAGGATTAGGAACCTGAAGTACATTCAACTTTATTTAAGACTGTCACTTGATGAAGAGAAAGTGTTAAACGTGGCAATTCTCTCAGCTGAAATGATATAAGTGAAAAAGATGACATTGGAAATATTATCGATGAGTTTTTTCTATTAAAGCCAGAAAAGTAATGTTATAATAAATTCAGATTTTGATATAAGTAAAACATTTATGTTTTGTGCTATAAGTTTCAACACACCTACTTTCAATTTTTCAATATTTTTTACAGTATTTTAATACAGTAAAAACTAACCACCAAAGCAAAATACATAAAATCATGTATATAAAGGCCCACATTTTTCCTTTTTGCTTTAGGCTCCAATATGCCTTTGCTAATGTCATATCCTGTCTTTATTTAAGATTTTGGTAATTTTGTTCATCCTGGATATTTTGCATTGATACTGATTTTTAAAATATTGCATTAAAATATTATTTATAGTTTTTTGGTGCCCCTTAAATTTTGTGCCTGAATCAAATGCTTCACTTGCCTCCCGTAATTCCAGTGCTGAGTCTTAGTTCCCATATTGGGATTCTCCAAAGAAACAGATCAATACCTTATTTTATTGATTGATTGACTGGTTGACTGATTGATTTAATTTATTATAAGGATTTGGCTCACGCAATTATGGAGGCTCAGAAGTCCCAAGATCTGCAGTTGATAAACTGGAGATCCAGAAGTGCTGATGGTGTAATTCCAGTCTGAAAGTTGGTGGACTGGAGACCCAAGAAGAACCAATGTTTTAGTTTGAGTCAAAAGGCTGGAAAAAGACCAATGTCTCAGCTCAAGTGAGACAGACAGGCAGAATTCCCCCTTACTCACAAGACTGTCAGGCTTTTTGTTTTATTCAGGTCATTCAACTGATTGGATGAGGTCCATCCAAGCCAGAGAGAGCAAGTTGTTTTGCTCAGTCTACCGATTCAAATATTAAACTCACCCTTAAACACCCTCACAGAAACACCCAGAATAATGTTTGGCCAAATATCTGAGTGCCCCATGGCCCAGTCAACTTGATGCATAAAATTGCCATAGTTCCCAACAGAGGAGTAATTCCCCCAGGTCACACAGCAATGGTTCTGCTGAACCAGAGTGGGGACTGCGGCCACCTTCGTGTTCCAAGGCTCTGCATTGGCTAAAGTAAATGATTCTAAGTCTGCAGAATGCTCATGTGTGGTTGTGACTGAACTAGCCACAAGATCCCAGTGTAGGCTTAGCGACTTTTGAGGTGTTGAGTCTCCCTCTTTGTAGGTGAGAGCACCTTCATTTTTATGGGACATAGCTGCATTTTCTAAGACAGAAGCTGGCAGGGGCTAGGATGGGGAACGTTGGTAGAAGGGTGGACATGGATGCCGAGTAGCCCAAGGGGTGTACTGCTTGGGTCAATTACTATTGTGCTTCTGCTCCAAGACTATGTAGTACTGAGACAGCAAATCTGAAACCACTTCTCATACCTTCTCACCCATTTCTTCTTATGCACAGGGGGTGGAGATTCTGGGCAAGGACTAGAAGGCAAGAGGAGGGGAAAGGCATGTCCTTCCGGGGTCAAGCTCCCCTAAGTGTCTCCTCACCCACTCCCAGCCCAGGGCAGCTACGGCTCAAGCTATGGCTCACTTCCTTGGCCACTAACTCCCAGGACCAGCTGCACATCACACTCTTGGTGTTTTCGGGGTCTACTATCAGATCTAGCACAGCTGCCCCTTAGTTCCGAGGTCTGAGCACTGGCCTGGTGGGTGTCCCTCCTCTGACCCTCAAAGTTGATAATCCCACTTCTTCCTTGTTTTTCCCAGACCTGTGGAGGTGTTAGCAACTTCCTCCACTTACTAATAAATGGGTCACCCAAACTCTGGAGGTGTTAAGTGCTTCTGAGATTTACCAATACCTGGGTTACCCTTTTTACCTTTCAGATGTTCAGCCCTGTGTAAACAGTTACTTGTGTCCCCTCTGTTTGAAAAGTTCCCATAGTTTCTGCTTTCTCAACTGGCCCCTCATGGATTTGGTTCCTCAGGGGAAATCCACTCTCCCATACGGGGCAATTTCCTCCAGCACACATTGTGAGTCCTGCGACTGAAGCCAGTTCATTCTGAGGCAGACTGCGACCCACCAAACAAGTGCAGAAAAATGAGTATGGCCACAGCAAGGCCGTGGCTATGTTTGAGGAGGAAAGAAATAATGAAATGGAAACACAGGACCATGATGAGCCCAAGTCTGACAGAAAACCACAGAATGCATTATAACACCTCCACAGTAAAGGGATGGTCTGCAGAAAAAAAAAAGTCAGAGTTCGAGTTTACAGTGTAGATTAATCACTTTGATTTCCAGAGAATAACCTAGAAAGGGGGTGGCACGGAAGGTGACTTTTAGCCTGCTACATTGGACTCTGACTTTCTAAAGAAAATAAAACAGTTTCTGGAGAAAAAGGAGCCCCATTATAGTAAAATGGCTTCAGGCTTTAAGGAGCCCGAGTGAGAGCAAACAGGAACCCCAAGAACTGGATGCTGCAGCCAGGGATCCAGGACCCAGTCTACATTGCACCCTATTATAATGTCCCATGAGCTTGTTAGGACTTTGCGAGCTGAGAGCCTACCACCAAGTAACAATCCATCTGAGGGAATGTGGGTCTGAGCAGCCATCTTCCAAGTCTGTTCTGAAACAAGAACTGCTTCTTCTTCTTTTTTTTAAATTTTCTAAGTAAGTTCATCTAAATATAGATAGTCCCTCTCTCCTTTCATTGGGGGAATCTTTCCCAAAAATGGAATAGCATGTGGCATACCTACACTCCTAAGGATGTTATGGGAGTGTAAAGAAAAAGAAAAAATTCTTTTTCTTTATGTGGTTCGATCTCTGAAATAAACAAAATAAAGTTATGGGTGATGGCAGAATTATTCGAGTAAATTGCAGCCGTCAACCTCCGAGTGTCAAGTGCAATTTCGGTGTCTGTCTTGGGAACTATGGGTGGCTATGTCAGCAAAACCAGGCACTGCTTCCATCTCAGGAAAATACAATCTTCATTGGACAGGAATTGGACAGGAATGGATAACAGCAATCCTTGAGGTCTCGAAAATGGAACATTGGGAGTTGCAGTTGTGGATTTCTTTGCACCTGATCTCTCAGAGCTGAGGAGCCACAAGAATTACATGAATCACACGGGGCAGCTGAGACAAGATGACCAAGTCAGGGTGCAAGCAGGCTGTCGGCCCAGTCTGACTGGCCCCGTGCTTTTGCAAGTCATGATTTGGGAGTCCTGGCAACCAGAGGTAGCTCTCATGACACACAAATTCTTTTTCTTTATGTGGTTCGATCTCTGAAATAAACAAGATGGATAGGTTTATAGCAGTGGGTGCCATCTGGTGCCCTGCGGACGTACCCATAATTCAAATGCATGGTGTGGTGCGAATACGCCATCGTGACAGTGCAGGATCATCCCTATTTTCTGCACACGTGATTATGTTGAAAACATGTTCATTTTTTTTCCATATCCGAAAGAGTCCTCAAAGTGACATTTTAGAACGATCAGAGATATTTCACACATTACTGCATTAGTCACAATGGTAATGTGTTCTGCGAAGACCATGAAACTGGGTGACTCCTTACTTCTAATTTTTTAGGATTCTATCAATTCAATTTTTTAAAAATGAACTTAAGACCTGAATTTACACATTCACACACATGGTTGTCAAATTAAAAAAAAAAAAAATCCTCGACCCCCGATATTTAAAGATAAATGCAAAGCTCTTCTTTAAAAAAAATTAGGCCATAGAGCATCAAACTTTACTTTGTGAAATTGATAATTTTGTAATTTTATGAAGTATTTTCATTTTTTCTTTGGGTCACTCCATTCTTTCCTCCCAGTCATCTGGTCTCCCAAGCAGATTTTCTTTTCTTTAGAATAGTTGTTTTCAAAAGTCCAGAACCCAAGGCATGATGAGTATGTGCTGCACTGAGGAAGACTCAGGCTGCTGACAGGTGCACTCCCAAGACCTCTAACAGCTCAACATGAAAGATGCGGCATGTCACCCACTCCCAAGATTTCTACAATGAATTCATGGCCACTGATTCAACTCAACACAGCATATAATAAAGGATTGCTTTCTGGCACTCACAAAAAAATGTAAGATATATTTTCGCCCATTTTACAATTAGCACGGTGTAACTCCTCATTTCTTGAAGCTAAAAATTCCAGAAAAAATACTCTAAGCTTGTTTCTTCCTTTCAATGCTCCTCAGATTTAGACAAATTCATTTCCTAGTCTCCTATGAGAGTACTTGCATGTTGCTAAGAGTTGTTTATATAAAATGTGGCTCATTTTCTGATGACTCTGGTTTTCGGCAGAAGTGGCCCTGACATAAATGATCCCCCCATAGTGAACACTAGTGATCTCTGAATCCTGTATTATTTGAGGGACCACAACGTTTCAGTGGGAATAGACCACAGCCAGCACCTGGTAGAAATGAGTGTCTGCAACAGCAAAGACAATCGTGAAGCACAAGGTGCACCAAAGGGGATGCCCCACAACGCTTGGGGAGGACACTGCGTGAAACCAAGACTCTTCATCATCACACTGTAGGGAAGCCAGGGAAATCCAAGTTAATGTAGTCCTGGCAATGCCATAGGGCTCCCAAGGTGGCTGTGGTCTTGGGGACACTGATCATTCTTGTATAGGACAAAGGGGATTTATCAGGATTGAAAGCCATTTGTTTTCCAATGCCATATATATCTATAGTGACTGTGTGGTTGGGGTTCAAGTTGAAAGGTGGCAGGCCCTCTCCAGGAACACAAGATGAAGACTATGAGCAGCAAGAGAGAGTTGGACGTCAGAAAGGACGCCCAAACAAGGACAGATCCCAAGAGTGCAGGCAGAGAATGAGGAACACACCATCAAGTCCCATCCTACAGGATCAAAATCTCTCCTGATTTCCCTCCTTATGGGACTTTCTGGAGCTTTCCTGGGTTATCTCTGAGAATAATTGCTTTCTGTGGCCAGAAAAATACACATCTTTGGGGAATAAGTCACCTTGCGATTCGCCATGTGATAGGCAAAGAGAATAGAAATGTACGGGCTGGTGGGAAGGTTACGCAGGAAATCAGAAGCTCAGGGCAGACACTCAATAAGGCCTGGGAGTCCCGCTGGGTCTGAAAAATTGTAGCAATTTACCAATTTAGAAACCTGTCACTGAAAAAGAGAAAGAAAAATGTTTTTCAGATTTCCAGTTACGGCTGCAAAATACAAGACAGGGCTCTAACAATTGTTATGTTGTGATTCTAAAAGAGCATGTTTATTGAAAAAAAAATAACAGTTAAATAGGGAAATAATAAAAGGAGACATGGAAGCAGACAAGCTATTAATTCCTGGCCAAAGAGGATGCCATTTCTTATTGGAAGGTCACTTAGCCATAACAACACCATTTACCCAAAGTCTTGACTTTCAGCACTGTCTATTTTGTGTTAGCAAAGAGCTGTGATGATGTCCATGAATTGAAATTTAGAGCCACCTCATATTGGGAAATTGCACATGAAATATACAGTCCTTCCCTTTGTTTATCTTACTGTCTATGTACGGTCCTCACACACATCACACACACGATGCTTTCTAGTGTGCTGTGTGCTGTGTAACAAATTAGCCACTAACCTAGGGACTTAAGACCACACAGTTTTACTATTTTGCAGTTCCGGAGGGCAGAAATGTGACATGGGTCTCAGCAGCCTACATCCTTGATGTGTCAGCAAGCGGTGGTCCTTCCTGCTGGTCTAAGGAAGAATCTGTCCCCCGCTTCTCTGAGTGGAGGACAGAATTTAGCCTTGAGAAAGGACTGAGGCCCACTTTTCAAAGCCCCATGATTACACTGAGTTTACCCAGATAATCCAGGATAATCTCCCAATTTTCAGATCTGTAACCTTAATTCCATCTGGGAAGTTCCTCTGTGTATAGCATATTCATGGATTCTGTGATGAGGGTGTGGGCATTTGGGGGGCATGATTTGTCCTGCCACACTTTCCAAATGAAAGCAGCATTTGTGTGGCTCAATTGTGTCCGAATTCACACACCTGTCCTTCCACACTCATGTTTCACACCTCTCCTTGCTGCCCATAAGAAGCATTTATTTCCAGGATAACAGCAAAGATGAAGTGACCTAAGTTGCTGATGCAGACTGCTGCACAGAATCCAGATTGCCCCTTCTTCCTCCAGATCCTTCACTAACGATAAACTACCCTGGACCCATCCTCAATGCTCTCCTACCTTCAGTCTCTCCATGGTTCAGAGCAGAAAGCCGCTGACTTGTCAGAGCTCTCAGCTCTCCATGGGACAGACTTCTGCCTCCTGGACACTGAACATGGAGGCAAGGCCTTCACTGATGCTTCATTTTCCGTGACTGGGTAAGGCTGCCCATTCTGTTCTCTGTACCATGGCTCTCATTTCCCGATTGGTGACCATTTATTTATAAAATTCATCATGAGCTTCATGACGGGAAAAGCCATTCACACTGAGAAGGCAGAGCTTTTGGTTGGTGCTTTGGTTCAGAAAGTCCTCAATGCATTTTTTCATGCCCAACTGTAGTTGGTTAAGGACAATGCTGGTAACCGAAGAGTGTCAAGGAAGAGATGAATCGCCCATGCTCTGAGATGAACTTCGAATACAGTGAGGTGGAGAGAGCAAAGGCAATGTCAACAACAACATTGACGGCTCTGTGTGTGGAGTCTGCATGCTTATATGATCAAAACACATCAATGTTGGATCTTCTAATCCACTAAGCGAGCTAATATCTTTCCCGTTTCCCTGAGCACGGAGAAAGGTGATGGGAATTAGGGGGTTGAAAGTAAAGCTGGGAAAAGTTTGAGACCCGACAGAAAAAAATCAGGAGGCTTCTATCAGGAAGGGCTCCAGAAAAACAAGATCAGGTGGCTCAGGAGAGACCTGAACACAGCAATTGCTCTAAAAACAAGGGTATTTTAGATGCTGCTCTTGAAAAGATACAAGATCCCTGCCCCCAACGAAGAGCTTCCTGAGCTGTGTGATTGGACAAGGTCCTTGGGGCTGCAGCCCATCTCCACATTCCAGACACATTTAGCTCTCCCATCCCACATGCCCTTGGAATAGGACAGGCACAAGCCTCCTATGTTGGAAAGAGCATCTTTCCCTACCACGGTCATACCTGAGTCTCCTCAAGGTGAAGACGGTCAAGGGACACGTTGCTTCTTTGCTCTTCTTGCCAAAAATGCAGAGCCTCAGTCTAACCATGAGAAAAATCAGGCAAATCCAAATCACACAACCTTCTACAAAGTGTCTGACCAGCAAGATTGCACAGACATGCTATCAAAGGCATTTGGTGCAGAGCAGGGGAGTGATGCTTCACGGGGCAGGGTGCGTGGATGGGGAGACAACTTGCCTCCCAAGCTGCTGCTATTGCTGATTTTATCACCAGGCTCTTGCCTTACAGGAGCTGGTGGCCAGTCGGAGAGGTGAAAGCAGCTATGGAGAAGTGCCAGGGTGCGGGCTCAGATTGCGTGTTGCAGATACAAGTACCATGTCGTTCAAAGAAGAGGAAACAGAGGTTACATCCACTGTCAGATCAGAAACATGGGGGGATGTTGGTGAGCATACAGAAGGCTTCTTGAAGGAGGAGAGAAGCAAATTTGAGCTTGACCAGAAAGATGGATAGTATGGACGTGCGGGAGGAGCAAGTATTCTAAGAAAGGGGACACGGGCAGTCTGGAGGTGTGGAGGGCGGTGCCCGGGTCTGCAGGGGAACTGTCTGTGAGCCTCTAGAGGACAGCAACAGCTCCCGAGCCGCTGAGCCATCGGCAAGGGTGCTCATCATTGAAGTAAGAATTCCTACCTTTGAGTCATGTATTTGTTCCCTACAGCTGCTCGCATTACCCAGTTATCTCACAGTTACGGAAGCCAAAAGTCCAAAAGGAGTCTTCAGGTGCTGAGATCAAGGTGGGGCAAGGCTGGCTGCAGGGGAGGATCTAACTGCCGCCTCTGCCACTCCAAGGGGCCACTTGCCTTCTTGGCCTCTGGCAGCCCCACTCCACTCTCGGCCTCATTGTGCATCGCCCGCCCTCCCACACTGACCCACTGGCTGCCTTTTTACAAGGAGCCCTGCAATTATGTTTCCGAGCCATCCGAATAAGCCAGGACAGTCAAGAGCCGCGAGGCTGGCATGGGTCGAGGGTGGCATGGGTGCGAGGCCCTCCAGATAAGCCTGGGGAGGTAGATTTTCCAGAATAAGAAGCCCAGAGCAAACTGGAGGCATTTTAAGTAGGCTCCTGGCATAAGAAAGACAGGTGTCCAGCAAACAAATGTGTGGTCCTGCCGGGCAGAGTGAGGAGTGAAGACAGGTCTGGGGCCACACCAAGACTGGCCGCCACCACACGAGGGACAAGGGGGAGGCCCTCGGAAAGCCCTTGGCCACCAGGCAGCTGCCGCGTGACTCCCTCCCCTCCCTGTCCCAGTAGCCTGTGACGGTGACTCGCACACACACGTTAATCAGAGGATGAGTTTTTTTTTTTTTTTTTGCCATTTTTTTTTTTTTAATTTTTTTTTTTCTTAGGTTAATCCCCATACATTACATCATTGGTTTTAGATGTACTGTTCCATGATTCATTGTTTGTGCATAACACCCAGTTCTCCATGCAGAATGTGCCCTCCTCAATACCCACCCCCAGGCTAACCCATCCTCCCACCCCCCTCCCCTCTAGAACCCTGTTTGTTTTTCAGAGTCCATCGTCTCTCATGGTTTGTCTACCCCTCCGATTTCCCCCCCTTCATTCTTCCCCTCCCGCTACCTTCTTCTTCTTCTTTTTTTTTTCTTAACATATATTGCATTATTTGTTTCAGAGGTACAGATCTGAGATTCAACAGTCTTGCATAATTCACAGCGCTTACCAGAGCACATACCCTCCCCAGTGTCTATCACCCAGTCACCCCATCCCTCCCACCCCACCCCCCACTCCAGCAACCCTGAGTTTGTTTCCTGCGATTAAGAATTAGAGGATGAGTTTTTAATTTAAGAAAGCTGTGGCAATAATTAGAGAACCAGTTACAAAAATGTTACACTGACAGCATAACAAAAATCGGAAAATTTGTTACAAAGGTTCCAAAACCAAGCAAGAGTCTTCTGAAACACAGCATCCATATTTGCACTCCAGACAATGCACCCCCTTTTCCTCTTCTCACTCAGACCACACCCAACCCCGTGCACAAGTTACTTGGGAAATGTCAGATCCAACGCACTGTGGGATCACGTGGTGAGCATTCATCGGATTTATTTGACTCAAGTACTTGAAAAAGAAATGTCACTTCCAACAGGCACCTAAATTGGTCCCCGATTGCATATTTGGATGAAAACCAACAGGTAGATGAATATCTTCCTGTGAAAACCCAACAGGTAGAAGTACAGGGAAGAATCCTTCTTCTGTCTCTTGGAAGGAAATGTGATAAATTCAACTTGTTTGCTCAGCAGCACAAAGGACTTAGCCGGGTTTGTCTTCCATTCATTTTTTTCCCTTGGAAATGTATTTATATGTTTACTATCTTTTCTCTTGAATGGTCTTATTATGTTAATCTTTTCAAAAGACTTCCAGGTATAAGTAAGCCTGAAATGGTATTAAGAGCACTATTTGGGGGGATGTTGGCCTAGAAATTATCATCCAAGTTATTGCGTTCTTCACTTTCAATATAAATGGAATACATACGGAACCAGACACATAATGCAATTGAGACAGAATCTCTTTTTGCTTGTGAAGTGAGTCAGATTGTCCTGTCTTTCTCTCCCCGCCACTCCCGGCCCAGGCAGGGCCTCCAAGCCTTCTCCGTGGCCACCTCTGTGGGCTCCTGAGAAAGTGTGTTTGCCTCAAATGGACTCACTCTCTCTGCCTATGACAAGAATCTTGGAGCCCTGGCTCAGTGAGAAACGGTCATCTGGTGCCCCGACAACCTGAAACACTCTGGAAATTAATTTTATTTATTTGTTTGTTTGCCTTCTATAGGCACCCAGTGTGACTCAGAACACCCAGGGGATGTGGTAAGAGCAGAAGCTCTCAAAGTGAGTACAGTCTGGAACAAAAATGAAAGAACCAGGAAGAAGAGTAGAGCTCACCTTGCTGGAATAAACCTTATGCATCAGTTGCACTGAATACAAAGAGAGTGACATAAAAATACAATGCGTCCCTAGTAGCAGGTGCCTATAGTAAGACAGCCCCGAAGCGCTCCCCGTTCCAACCCTGAGTTTCCCTTCCACACCAAGAGGGGTTTTCAGATGTCAAAACAGCAAGAGTAAAATACCCCACTTCAACATAAAAAGAAACTATTTTTCACAGTCAATCAGAACAGGTTTTGTTTTCCTCTTTCCTCCAAGGAATAAAGCACTTTAGAGCGGTTTCACTCCCAAGCTGACCTCACAGACGGACACGTGAATGGTGGTGCCAGCCTTGGAGTGGGGGGGAGACCGCACCTGGGTATGGTGTGCAGCCGACGGGGTGACGCTGGGTCCCAGGCTGTGCCCCTCTCTCTGGGGACGGTGATGACTCTCGGAGCCAGGAAAGGCCTGCTGGGCAGGACGCAGGACACGGAGCTCCATCCTCAGAGCAGCTCCGAGGAAAACCATGCCATCCACTCCGCTGGAGTCTAGAAATTCCCGGGGCATCTGCAGGTGGTGGGGTTACAGCTGGCTTGATGACGTGGGACCCACGTGGTCACACAGCCTTGCTTGGAGGGTTCTGTGCTGGGTTTAGGCTCTGCTGGGGCCATCTTCATAATTCTTAATATTATGAACAAGAGCCCTGCATCTCCAAATGCTGGCGCCCCACAGATTATGTAGCAAGTCCCCTTCTCTTATCTAATACTGCCACATGCTTAGACTTTGCCTCTAAACCATGTTTTTACTTCCATCTTAAAAAAATATTTCCTGATGTAGTGCTAATGATGTATTGTATGGTGACTAACATAACATAATAAAATAAAATTAAAAAAAATTTTCCTATCATTTAATCTAAAATATCCTAATTGCATTTTCACTATCAAATTATACTTTGATGAGAAAATGAATTAAAACAACTATATATATATATATATATATATATATTTTTTTTTTACGTAAGAAGGAATGAATCAGTCGAAGCCATAACTAGACCGCTTCTCTCAGGAGAGGACTGTCATTTCTTTTCTGTGTAGAGCATCTGGAAGCAGGCTCCCATAGAAGGCAGGCACAGGTCCACCTGACTTGTAATGCACAAGAGAGGAACTGTCTAGGATAGTGGCTTTTAAAAGTTCATTGATGCAAGTCCCACATGAAGAATACATGGTCCATTTCAATCTAGCGCACACTCACACACACACAACACTGAAACACAGTTTTATGCAACATGGAACCTCTCCTATGTTGAAGCGTGAGCCCCCAGTTCCTGAGGATCTGGATGTGTTTCTAGAAGGCCATTTAGAGAGGCGACAATATGAGCCTGTTAGGGTGGGGTGCTAACCCCGTAGGACTGGTGTCCTTACAGGAAAAGGAAGAGGCACTGGGGAAACACACGCACAGAGGAAAGGTGATGCATGGACACAGAGAGAAGGCGGCCACCTGCCAGCCAAGGACAGAGGCCTCAGAAGAAACCAACCCTGCTGGACTTTGATCTGGGGCTCCCAGCCTCCAGAACCGGGAGAAGTAAATGTCTGGTAAGTCCCCCAGTCTGTGGAACTTTGTCCCCACAGTCCTGGTCAACTGGGACATGACCTGGAGCTAAAGACAGAGGGCTGAACACACTTGTTCACCTTCATCCCTTCCATCACCCTCGAGGCGATAGTAAAGGAGTTAAAATGCATAAACTGTAAGAAAAGAGAGAACAGAAACAGGTGAGAGCACATCATTTTGGAAGCTGAGCAGTGGAGGGCTGAAGGAACCCAGAACAGGTAAGCCCCAAGCCCTAAGCGAGCTCAGCCAGTCACTCCGTGCCGCACACCCTGCACTGAACGGGGACTGGGGAACTGAATGTGACAGGCTCACCCCTAAAATGGGTTGAGGGCAGGGGAGGAAAGGACTTCTGTTGAGTTTGACTCTGAAACAGCGAGACTCCCGGCTGCCCTGCCGGACACACACCTGGAAGCTCCCTTCTGTCGCTGTCTCCTTAGCACCTGCATGATTCTTTTTTTTTTAATATTTTATTTATTTATTTGAGAGAGAGAGAATGAGAGATAGAGAGCATGAGAGGGAAGAGGGTCAGAGGGAGAAGCAGACTCCCTGCTGAGCAGGGAGCCCAATGTGGGACTCGATCCTGGGACTCGAGGATCATGACCTGAGCCAAAGGCAGTCGCTTAACCAACTGAGCCACCCAGGCGCCCCAGCACCTGTATGATTCTGTCGTCAGGGCTGTGGGCAGCGGCCAGTGCAGGGGTGCAGTGTGAAAGCAACGGGTCCCAAGAAAGCCCATCCTGCACGGTGAAGAAAGGAAGAAATGAGGAAGAAACAGAGACAATGCAAAACACTGAAACATTTTTCAAAACTGCATAATTAATATTCTCAGTAATAAAGGAAAACTTGGCATCAGTAAAACAAGTAGCAACATAATATTCCATAGTATGAGGGTAAGATTATTCATAATCAAATATTAGCTAGACATTCAGACTATTTTCCAGGGTTTTTGTGGTTTTTTTTTTTTTTGATACTCTAAAAAAGTTTCAAAAATATTCTTGTACAAATAATTTGATATCCTAGTCCTTTTATTGTAATGGGATAGATTCTTTAAAAATGGGGTTGCTGGGGCTAGGATATGTGTTCATAACATTTTCAGGGATATATTTCAAAAAGCTGTAGCAATTCTCATCTCTGCCAGAAATCCCTGCTGGTCTTGTCTCTCGAAATCCTCACCCAGACTCATCTCGAGAACCAAGGACCAGGTTTGATGTGACGTCAGGGATGAAGATTGTTCCCATCCTCGGGAGATCATTTCCCTGGAAGGGGGACCAAAAAAGAGTTTCTGTTTTCTTTCTTTCCTTCTTTCTTCTTTTCCTTTCCTTTCCTTTCCTTTCCTTTCCTTTCCTTTCCTTTCCTT
>NC_058409.1:146950038-147038015 GCF_002201575.2 Neomonachus schauinslandi
CGGGACCCCAGTGAGCCGCACCACCCAACTGTGGCGTGATGCTGGTCCCCAGATCACCGGCAGGCGGGGGCACCCAGGGCTCACAAACCCCCCTCAGGAAGCCAAGTGAGGGGAGCAAGCATGCTTGGGGCCCAAATCCATTCTTTCCCCCCAGGGAGTGCTCAGAGCCCGGGGCCGGCAGACACCCACCCTGGGCCCAGAGCACCCACCCGGGGCCGGCAGCACCCACCCAGGCCTGGAGCCTCCACCCGGGAGTGGCAGCACCCACCCGGGGCTCAGAGCACCCACCCGGAGCTCAGAGCACCCACCCGGGGCTGGCAGCACCCACCAGGGGCCCAGGAACCCACCCAGGACGGCAGACACTCACCCGGGGCTCAGGGCACCCACCCGGGGCCGGCAGCACCCACCTGGGTCCAGGCAGACACAAGCCACTGCAGCTTCTTGTGCTTGAGGCAGCGCTTGAGCAGACAGACTTCATGAGTCCTGGGCTTGGGCTCCGAGCCGCAGACGGCGTCCGGCAGAAGCTGCGTCCTGGCCGAAGGGTTGGTGCTCTTACAGGCCACGGACCTCTTCCTCCACCCCTTCCCGCAGGTTCGAGAGCACTGCCAGGGAAGAAAGAAGGCAGCCACCAGCAAGGAGTCCATCAGACCTAGCCTGGGGGGTCCAACCACAGGCCCTGCAAGGCTCGGTGAGACCTGAGCTCTGCGATCCGCCGGTGGGGGCCCAGCGGCTGCCCCCCCACGTATCCCTGCCCCACTTACCTCTGCCCAGGGCCCGGTGCTCCAGGCGGGCGGGCAGCGCTGAGAGTGGCAGGCCTGTCGGCTGGAGGGCATGGGCTGCGGACACAGGATGGCCGCCACTCGCTCCAACACGTAGTGGGCCCGCCGTGTGCACTGGACGGGCCGGCTCTGAATGCCCCCACCGCACGTCCGGCTGCAGGTGCTCCAGTTGCCCACCGACCAACTGGGAGGAGACAAAGACACCTTGGTGAGGGGCACCACCTCTCCCGGAGACACAGCCCCACTAATCCCACCCACAGCCCCCAGGCACGTGGTTATTTCTAGTTGCTCTCCAAGCCTGCCGGGTCCTGGGGCTTCTACCTCCTTGATTAGCTGTCCTGGTGATCGTTCTCCCCTCCCCTGATTTTATTCACCTGCACTTGGAAATGACCCCCTCCACACAGTGTTCTGTTCTGCCCTCTGGCTTGTTTTTAGGTGGGAAATTTCACACATGTGCAAAAGGAAGGCCCCACGTGTCCCCAGCCACCTGACTTGAATGATCTTCAACTTAGGTCCCCAACCCCGTAGCATGCGGAAGCAAATTCCAGATGTGTACATGTTTCAGTGCACATCTCCAGAAGATGAGGATTGTTTGGTTTTTAAAACAACCACAATACCATCGTGACATCTAAAAAATAGGCCATGATCCCTTAATGTCATATTATGCATATTATTATATTATTACTCAAATCACATAGTTCATATTATATCAATTCATGTTACATTATTCAATATCGTATTATTCATGAATACCATGCTATCCAGTGTTACATCTCCAGCGGGGTCATAAATGTCCTAACTGAAATTCATCTGCTTGTCGGGAACCCAGAATCCAGATACAGTCCGCTGTTTGCAATGGGTTGGCAGGTCTTTCTTCTCCTTTACTCTATGGGTTCTTAACCTATTTTTTTCTATTCCATTTACTGGTTTCAGAAACGATACTGCCCACTGGGCTGAGTCTCCACAGCTCTTTCTGATGATCATAGTTGGCAGATTGCATCTCTGTGGTTTCCCTTTGCATGTTCCTCTGTCTTCCGCACATCCTCTAACTTGGCACCTGGCTCCAGAGGCTGGGTCACAGGTTCTATTTATTTATGTACGTGTTTCTTGTACGATGACCTCAGACGTGATAACTTCCGATAGGAGACCCATAACGTCTGGTCATCTTTTTCTGAATTCTTTAGAAGCTGTAGAGTATATTCTCTCTCAAAGCAACCTTTTTTTTTTCTTTTCTGAGTATAAAAGTATTTCTTGTTGACATGCACGTCGGCCGCTGACAGAGGTGGGATGAACCTGGGCAGGCTCAGCCAGTGGTACCACCGTTGGGGGTCAGATAAGCCCGCGACAGTCTACAAGCACCCACTGGCTTTGCACAAACAAATCGCAGGAGGCCCTAAGGTGCACACTCTGGGGTGGGCGGTCATCGGAGGCAGGAGAGGCAGAGGTGAAATGTGGCCCAGGGACAAGTGTTCTTATGGCGAGAACGCCTTGGGCTCCCCCCAGGTGGCAGCCATTTGGCCTCCAAGAGGACGTGACGATTCTCACTCTTATTTGTCTTCCCATTCAGGGAGTTCAAGCAAGAACTGGAAATTCTGCAGGTAACGTTGGGGCGCAAAGGGGTGCACGCTGCTGGTTGTTGAAAATCTGCTGCAAAGGGCAAGGAAAAGCATGGTCTTTGTTACTCAGGTGGCGCGGCGTGCCTTTGGTGCAGCGAGGAGCTCAGAGGGCCAGCCATGCTTCTCCCGCGTGGTCCTAGCCTGTCGGCGTGGGTTGTGATGCAGGGACGTCCCGGGACAGCCAAGCCCGGGGAGCACCCGTGAGCCTCTGTCCCTGGCTGAACCCGCGAGGGGCTTCTGTCTACTCAGCAGCCATCCCTGAGTACGAGTTAACCCAACAATGATTTTCTCCTGAATCTTCAGGTAAAACAGGGGATTTGTGAAGGTCCCCTGCTTTGTCCTTTGGCTTTGTGACCCTCCCTCCCACACGCACGCTGTACCTCGATAGTCACACTCTGGTCAAGCAACAGCCAAGAACACCTGGTGGAGAGTTCACGAGACTCCTCTCAGAAACACCCCGTGCCAACGGGAGAGGGTCTGTGAGGACCGAAGCAGGGACCCGACTTATGCAGAGAGGGACACAGAGTGGAAGACGGAGACTGCCCAGAGGACCGTTGGGACTGGGCCTCACATTCGCTTCGGCTGGGCCTCTCTCTCTGAGCACGTGTGCACATTGTTTTTAAAGGGAGGTGAGGGCAGGCAATACATGCAACTTCTAAATTCAGCGTTTTACAATTTGGGCGTGGAGTCTACTTAAAATAAAAACCCAACAAAACAAAACAAAACAAATCTGAGAAACTGTTAGAGCCAAGACGAGCCCAAGAAGACACAACCAGATATAATGTGGTGTCTTAGGTAGGTTCCCGAAACAGAAAAAGGACAGTACGTAAAAACTAAGAAAAACCAAATAACCTGTGAACTTTAGTTAATAACATATCAATACTGGTTTATTAATTCTAACAAATGTACCACGCTAATGTAAGATGCTAATAATGAGTAAATCGAGTGTGTGTGTGTGTGGGGGGGCATGGGGACTATGTAATATGGGACTGCCGGCTCAGTTTTTCTAGAAACCTAAAACTTCTAAAAAATTAAGTCTCTTACTTATTTTATGAATTAATTATATTTCTGTATTCAAGTAACAAAGAGAAGGTAAAAAAAAAATCAAGGTCTAAAACAACCATTTTGCTTACACAGCAAAGCCCTTGTAAATGTATTTTCAGAGTCTCTATGGACCAAGGTGCGGTTGGGAACACCTGGGGACCACAGTATGGGAATACGTAAAGAAGGGAATGAGGGCTCCACGCCCCGGGCATCAGGACGCTGCACCAGTTCCGGGCGTGCCGTGCCTGCCGACAGGTCCGAGCAGAGTGACCGGTACTTCCCCTCACGTTCTCAAGGGGGCAGGGACCCAAACAGCTGTAGAGCCAAAACCTGGACTCCTGTGAAAGCTGTGACAAATGAGGTGGTGAGGGGAGGACAGGGGGCTGAGGGGGACGGAGGGGCCCCGTCCCCGCGCTGTGTCCCCGCCCTGGCGCACTTCTCCTATTTTATACCCCGTGTTTCTCCTGAACAGATTCTACTGTGCTTCTAAGAAAACTATGTAATTCCAAGTCTTAGCCACCTAAAAAGAAACCGCTGGCTTTGTAGGAATTGTTCTAGATCCGCTGTGGAAATGTTTTCATTCTTCGGTGTCGATGGGATCAGTGATTTCTGTTTCATGGGAAGCCACGGACGTGATGCATCCTTGGTATGCACAGTCCGTTTCCAGCCTCGAGGCTGTCATGGTTCTGCCTCTGGAGCCTCTGGGATGCTCTTCTGTTGTTTCCCCCCATTTCCTACCTCTGCTCTCCCAACCCCGCTGCCTTATAAATTCTAATTGGTGTATCCACACTGGGGTTGCAAAGACGGCTTGGCTGCTCTCAGGCTTTTCACACCACCTTGTTAAGTCTTCTGTCTCCACCGTCTTAAGCTGTTCCAACTGGGTTGATCCATTCTCTGCCCTTCTCTTGGCTGCACGTTGTGAAGAAATCCTCCCGAGCAAAGATCATTCACACAGCATCTGGAAACGCCAACTGTCTGTTTTGTTTCACAGGCAGAGCTCTGGGGAAACGTCTTGATTTCAGCTCAGGAAAGAGTCAAAATCCCCTCGAGCTTCTGTGCTGGTGTCTGAGGGTTCTGGGAGCAGAAGCCCGGTGTGCCTGGTTGCTCACCGGTGGCCGTACTTGGCCCACTGGGTTCTGTTTTCACGCAGTCCACCAACCAGAACGAAGCACGTAGCTGGTATCACCGAGTCAGCTGGGCTTCCCGGGCAGGACCTGGAGGACCCGGCCGCCTGGCCCCCGGGGTCCGCCCCCGCCGAGGGCTCCCCCGCCCGGCCAGCTCCAGGCTCCCCATTGACTTTACCACCGTCTCTCCACAGTTCAGGCAGGCTTTCCTGGAGTCCTGTGTTCAATACTCAACATCCCCAGCTGTCACCAATCATCAGCGGCTTCTCAGTAACATGACTTTGTCTTCTCCATTAGAAAAATAATTGTAACATTTTGGTTTTGATTATTTAAGGTTTTCTCTGAAAATGCAAATTCCCAGCAAGGGTATTTGAAACAGCCCCTGGGCATCCCTGGGTTCACGGCTGCCCTTCTGACACCCAGGCCACTGCGGCCTGCGGCCTAATTGAGGCTGAGCCCCACCCGGGGCCACCCAGGGCCTCTTGTGGATTTAGCATCAGGAAGTCTCGCAAAAAGCACGTAACTGCTGGCTTCAGTTTAGAATTTAGTTCTTGTTTCTTTTTTCTGTTATTCTTTTTGAAATTTCAAGACTGAGCACTCTGCTGTTCCATTTCCAGGGAGAACACTTGACCTTCGCAAAGGTACACACACAGAATCGTGGACGCAGCACCTGCGGGACGTCCGTGGGAAACACGAGGCCCCCGTGGCTGGAGTTAGTCGCAGGCGTGAGCGTGGGGCATGGGGAAGCCCGGCATGGAAATTCAGCTGCAACCATAGGGCGGCCGCCCGCTCAGGCCAACCTGGGCTCGCGGTGGGGCACCTGCCACGGTCCAGTGGGCTGCTCTGACCTTCCTGTACCATCTGCCACGACCTCTGCGGCTGTGAGCGTGGGCACCCCCAGGCTCAGCCCTCAGGGCTCAGGCTCCGGGGGGAAGGCAGCTTCTGCTGAGGTCCGACTGGGCGGGGACTGTGTGACGTGAGGGCAGAGATGGGCGTGTCTTCACATGCAGGGAATTTGAGGTCTACCCCACTTTTCTCCTAAATAACCTGTTTTAAAGATAACAATGCACATCCAACAATACACAGATGCCGGCTTGAAAAAAAGCTGCCTTTTTCATAGGAAAAACGTCAGTCACAAGTTAAGGAGCAGGGGCAGGCCGGACGCTGAAGGCACAGTGGTGGGGAACCGGCAGGACGCCGTGGGCCCCGAGTGCGCCTGCCCCGTTTGCTCTTGGGGTCTGGCTCTGCAGGAGCCAAGGATCTTGGTGCCTAAATGTGTAAGTGAACATCGCAGATATAGCAGAGTCCCTGGACAAACAGCTTGCGCTCTGCTCACACCCCAGCTTCTGGAGCAATCATGCACTTGTCCCCAAACACACTAGAGTGGAGGAGTGAGCGCATCAGAAATGACAACAGCATGCCCAACACGCATCACCCCTCAGCCACCGCCACGGTCTGCGAGCGGCAGGTCCTGGACATGGTCTCTAGGGGCAGCTCTGGGGACTGGCCACCAATTTCACCCCAGAACGGGAAGTCTGTCACTGACCTGGCTGGCAAGAACAGGAGCCAGACCTCAGCAACCAGGAGGCCTGGACAGGGAACGTGGCCCCGGCCATGGGCCCTGGGACGCATGCGAATTGACAGCTACTTCACTGTTCAGCCTCAAAAGTCAAGCCACCCCGTCCCACCTGTGACCCTGACGGAGAGATTTATGATGAGCCAGACACCAGCCCGAACCGTGTTCATCCCTACACACACTCACGGCTTCTCTGCCCAGTCCCACAAAGCCACGTGGAAGGACACCAAAAGCTCCCTCCAGAAGGGGCGCCGCGAATATTAATTTTATGGACTTTGCTAAGTCAGGGGTATGCGAGTTTTTAGTATTCAGGGGCCAAATGCTATTTGTGCCAGATTTTTCTGTCTCACCATCCCATCATCAGAAGTTGCCTTGAGAAGAATCTCTTAAGATCTGCAAGTGTTCACCTTCATGGAGAAAATCTGAGGGGCACACGGGCTGGAGAAATGGAGCCCGCTCTCCTGGACAGCCTTCTGAATTCTATTTCAGCAAAAGTCCTTCATCTGGAGGCGTTCTCTCTGCCGACCACAGAGGGTGTGTGCATTCTGTCAACTCGGGCGCAAAACTTCGGCTCATAAAAGGTCAAAGGGCCATCATTAGATTCCCAATGATGACGAAAGGCTGGCTCACTGAGCCACTGCTCCTCCATCCAGTTTCCATGGAAAACGGGGAAAAGGAGGTTGGGCATCGGAGCTGGGGAGGACTTCACCATCCCGCTTCAGGTCTGGGGAAACTGAGCCCCAAGAAGCAAGGGCAACCAC
Organism: Neomonachus schauinslandi; assembly: GCF_002201575.2. Taxonomy (NCBI): domain Eukaryota; kingdom Metazoa; phylum Chordata; class Mammalia; order Carnivora; family Phocidae; genus Neomonachus; species Neomonachus schauinslandi. The sequence continues at coordinate 146,956,939 of NC_058409.1, forward strand.
CAACGCAGTTGCAAAGGTGATAGTGAGGGACATGAGCCCCCAGGCTGTTCTCTGCTCATAGGATGAGCATCCTTTCCAACCTCAGATTTCTCCCTTGGGCGGGGGTGCCTCCCTCCTGCTCTCGTCCAAACCCATTCAACACCCAGCTGCCCCGATGACAAACACTTCCGCATGGAGGCACACGCGTTGGGGTGGTTGGTAACTACGTAGAGCAGACAAACCAGCAATCTGCGCCAGACTGCAGCTGGGACTGCGTACTGACAGAATAGGGGGTCCTGCCCCTGTTTCCCCGGGTCTAACATCCCGAATTCTCATGCCAGGGGAGCATGCAAAGGGGCTGACGGGACCTTGGACTCTGCCTGCGGCCCAGCCTGAGCCAAGACAGAGGTTCCCAAACCTCAGCTGGCTGGTGAGGTTCTCGAACACCTCTGCATGCCTGGCCTCTCCCCCGTTCCCCAGGGACTACAAATCAGGGGTGGGAGTCCTGAATGGGGATTTTTACAAAGCCCTTCCTTCCCCAACCTGGTGGCCTGGATGACCAGCAGAACCACGACTCGAAGAAATGCAAGCCCTGCTCTTCTTTGGGACAGTTCAGGGCCCCCACAGCTCAACACTGCCCCCCCCCCCCCCCGCATTCATGTGGAACTCATGTCATGACTTCACTATGAGGAGAATTAAGAGGCGTCAATAGGACCCGGGGCGGAGGAGCCTGGTGAATGGGTTCTTTGGAGGTACTTTCATTCCCTGTCACTGAGTTAGAAGAGCCCACCCAGGTTCCCCTGGGGACCAGCGCCCTGGTTCCGAGTAGCGCTCCTGGTTTTTCAGACTGCCCTGAAGCAGACGCCCGGCCCCAGACCCACGGCCCGGAAGCTGGGACTACAAGGTCACAGCAGCACAGCAGCTCAGGCCCCTTCCCCAAGAAAGACCATCCCAGAACCAACGTACTGAGGGGCTGGGACGGACAGGAACTGCTTCCAACCTCGAGATGACGCGCTCTGAGAAGTAAAGGTAACGAAGCCCAGTACTGATACCCTTCTAAGGCTCCCAGACAGCCCACCCTGAGGAGCGCGGACTCACCCCCGTCCTGGCACAGCTGTGTGGGGCGTGGATTTTACCTGCACACGACAGGCGGTGATAATGGACGTATTGCCAACTGGGGACCCCAGCGGCTTCTGTGCTGAGCAAGGCCGATGTAACCTCCTACGTCACACGCCTCCGGCCTGCCCTCAGGAGGACAGAGCGGCTGGATACCTCTGGGTGAGTTCCTGTCGGGGGGCTCTCTCCATCGGTTCTGCTCTTCTGCGGACACCAGGCATGCTGCTGGCAGGGCTCCTCCCCGCCTCCGGGCCACTGCCCGCCTCAGGAGAGCTCCCTTCTCTACTTGCTCTGATCTGACCCATCAGACCCATCGGGCCTTTCCGTTCTCCTGGCAGAACAGCCCGGCCCCCGCCCATACCGTGCTGCACGCAGGCCGAGCGGGCGGTCCTGGGTCCTTCTCCCCCCAGTGACGCGGGAGCGCTCACGGCCCCAGCTGCCCCTGCACACGCTGCCCCTGCACACACAGCCTCCGCCGGTGACGCGGGAGCGCTCACGGCCCCAGCTGCCCCTGCACACAGCCTCTGCCAGCTGAACTCGTTATTGGAATTATGTAATATAATTAAGTTTGCTGTAGCGTGATGAAACACGAACACAAAAACCGAGAAGCTTGTTTCTATGAAAACTAAGTCAAACCTCTGGAATGACTCGGGAGAGACCAGTCATTAAACTGAACAGCACTCGGGTGATGGGGGCAAGTTTCATTTTTCTCCTAAAAAAACTCAAACTGGACACCATCAGTAATAGGCATGTGATTGCAAATAATCAACTTAGACCTTCCATAGGCAGTCCTTGCCCCAGGGAGCTTTGGGCCATGAAAGAATCCGAAAATGGATGCACGTTTTTAGAGCTTAAGTGAAAATAAAGGTTCAGCGCTGTGTGTATTATTAAGTCATTTTTCCTTGGCTTAACTTTTTTTCATCAGTGGGACGAATAAAAGCTTCTCGTCTATCTGGCGAGAAACCCCGAATCCTGCCTGGGGAGCTCCTCGCCCACACGAATCCCTGCTCACAGAGCATCTCCCGGCGACAAGAGATAAGAACACAAAGCCCGCAGTCCCTTCCTCGGGCCCTGCTGTCCTGTGTGTGTGCCCATTTCAGGCAGGGGAACCCTTCTGGCTCTCTGACTCTAGCCCCTCCCACGTCTCCCCAGATCTACTCCTGATTGTCCAACAAAGCTGCTCTCTGCTGTCCATCTGGCTGAATCCAGGTCTGTGCCGGTTCATTTTATGTGCCACTTGGCTGGGCCATGCGACCGAGGTATTTGGTCAAGCACTATTCTAGAAGATTCTGTGAAGGTGTGTTTTAGACGAGGTTAACATTGAAGTCAGTAGACTCTTAATTAGTAGCAGATTGTTCTCTACAATGTGGGTGGGCTTTGTCCAATCAGTAAAAGTCACACACATTTTGTTGCATTACCCCTAAGTGATTCTCCAACATGGGTAAAAATAATGTGGTAACGGGATCATGATGTTGAAAGTATGCCATTTTAGGATATTCACGCTTATGAGAATTGTTGAGATAGTTCAGAATTACATTCTAAAAATGGGGGAGTGGGGATGAAGGAATATGGAAAACAATGCCCCGCAAGGAAAGGTAACTGAATACATTTATTCATAATCTAAAGAAAGGCAAGTGGAAGCTATCTCAATTATATGAACCTAAATTAGAGATGGCCATCACAGGTGTTCCTTGTCTCCTCTGAGATGGAACAAAAGCCAAGATCTCTGATGGAAGAGCATGGCCTTCAGGATCCACAGGGTGAAGGTTTATAAGGGATGAGAAACTACTGCTAGTCCTTCCCCAAACCCTATCTTTCAGAGAGAGAGGGAGGTAGATCCTCGAAGAAGTCCTGAGAGACACTGCCAACACTCACGGAGTCATGGGAAGGAGGAGGATCTTGGGGCCTCGTAAGCTGCCTTTGGGCAACCCTAAAGGGAGGTGGGTCGTCTCCCACCTCGTTCAGAGAATGGGCCCATGAGGCCCACCACGCTTAGGCACGTGGGTAGCTGGCTAGGGTATTATACAATTTAGGCAAAAGCCAGCAGTATGAATATGAGCTTGCATGTTTATTGACCCTAAATCTAATTTACTTCTTTCTTTAGACAAACTTTCTTATCCTGAAGATACGCCACTTTCCTAATCGAGGAAGGAGAATAAAACATGTCACCCAAATTGCTGAGAAGACAGATGTCTGAATAAACCCGTCATCCAAACCCCCCTTAGCGATGCCTACATACTGATGGGAGGAAGCCTGTGGACTTGAGCCAGGCTCAGGGGCAGCATTTTCTAGGAGGACCCTGATCTGGCTGGGAAGATGTTACCTGGCAAACAGCTGACCAAAGGGCCAGATGGCAAATGCTCTCGGCTGGTGGGCCACAGGGTCCCTGTTGTCACAATTCAAGGGAGTCACGGCAGGGAGAGAGCAGCCTGACCTCCTGGAAACATGTGGGCGAGCCCGTGGCTCCAGCCAGACCCCCTGACGGCACCAGACGGCCGGCGGCACTTGGCCCGTGGGCCGGAGTTTGCGGCGTCCGGGCTTAAATTCGCTTAGGAATACTAGGCTCGAACACTGTGCGGACACCAAGAAGCAATGGGTATTTTTACGGTAGTCAGGACGGTCTTACAAGGTAGATGCTTTGGCGTGTTACACCTATTCTGAGTGCGGCCAAAGCAAATTACTGGCAGGGTCGGAACACACTACCCCGTTGTGGGAGGCAGAGGGTAGCCATAAAACGGCAGCACCAAAAGCAACACGCCCTACACGCTCGAGCTCGAGGCTCTAGCCAAATACTTGGGAATCTAAGAGACAGAGTGAGGCCTGCTCAGAGTGAAGCGGGCGCCTTCACCAGCAAGTGGGAGGAACGAGCAGGCTGGGAGTCCGACGGATCACGGTCAGGCTGCGGCCACAAGCTTCTGAGAGCTACGGACTCCTGCGGGCCGGGACTGGAACCAGCCAGTCCAGCTCCCCGGCCTGCTCTGGGCCCTGCGTCGTTCTTGGTGCTTATGCCGATCCATCCATTCACACACACTCCCATTAACATCCCCAGTGAAATTCTCATCTTACAGATGAGGACACTGAGGCCCAGGGATGGGGAGTGGCTTTGCTGCGGCCCCTCAGGCTCTGGATGGTCAAGGTCACACAGCTGATGTGCGGCAGGGCCAGGGAGAAAACCCCGTGAGCCCACGTTCTTACCCACTCTGCTGCGTGCCACTCACAGAACAGGGCTGGGAACCTCTAATGGGAGGCAGTTCTCCAAAGTGACCCCGCTCTAAAAGGTCCCAGGAAAAATGCATACAGTTAGAGGTTTGCTGGCCACGACATCTCAGTTGCAAATGGTGTGACGCGCATCTATTTCATAATCACAGACGCGAGCTCGCTCCTCTAGGTAAAAGTTGTGTCTTTCCACTTATGGCTAATTATGCACACAGGGTAGTGTCTGGAAGGGCTCTTAATGATTCGGTATTGAATCAGTGTCCACATACTTAGGGCTGTGCTCTTTCCAAACAGTTTTCCCTTCCTTGCCACAACGTCAGATTTCCTATAACATCTGAACGATCTTTCCCTGCCTCTCAAGAGAGCCTATTTGGTGATGCTCGGGGGAAAGCCTGTGTATCTCACATTAACTTAACTATTCATCAACTGACCTGGGTTCATTTTTCTTTCTTTTAAAATGAATGACGTTCGCTGAGGAGAAGGTTTAATTCATACGTCGAGGTGCAAAGTGGGACGTAAATCATGGAAGAGTCACCAACCACTGCGTTTCAACTCCCTTGTTTGGATCCTTGCTTTCTGGGGGAAAGAATGTCGCTTCTCCCTTCTGTTACGGAAGGTGAACTCTCCCCACTGTGGCTTCTTCCTTTTTATGAGAAGGATTTAAATTGATGGCCTCACTCCTCCTACGGTTTCAGGCTTTTCTGGCGTTTCTGCTTCATGGTTTCTTGGATGTTCACTCCTTGATAAATACTTTGAAATGATCTTCTCCAGACTCATGAGTCAATTTTCTAAGAATGCTTTCCAGGTGGCCTCGTCCAGAGTCTGGGCCTGGACGGCAGCCACCCAGCACGCAGCCAATGGGGCTGCCATGAGGTCTGGTCCGGGGGGGCAGGGGGGGGAATCGGTCGGTGAGGGCAGCGGACAGAGGGCTTCTGTATGGGAGTGCCAGGGACTGTCAACCAGGGGGCTTTAAGAGAGAAACCAAAGAAACAGATGGAACCCATGTTTGACAAAGATGGAACCTTCAAGCAAACCGACCCCTGGGATGCAATCGATGTCAATATCCTGCCCGGGGTTTCTGCCACGTGGTCTGCTGTCAGCTAGCAGAGACAGTAAGACACAAGGTCACACAGCCACATCAGGTCCATGAGCTGTCCTCATCGCTCTGCGAGTGCTTAGCATGTGAAATCGAAACCAAACCGGTCATCCCATTTCGTGGCTTCTTTTGGCTTAATTATGAAAGTGGTGATGTCATCTGCAGGATGGGGAATAGGAGGCCATAGCCTGCAGAGAGGGGTCGAGGCAAGAATTGCAAAAGCAAAGGACAGACATGAGGGCAGCGTCCACAAAAGGATGGCAAGATGTGATTTTTTTTACAGTGATTGCTAAGAATCCCTAAGTTTTATCTGCGAAGCTGTCAAAGGGCTCCCGCACGGAGGTCCAGGTGTGAAGAGAGACAAGCTGCGGACGAGTTTCCTGGCCAGGAGGCACCATAAGGCCGGGTGCCTGCCGAAAACACACGGTGAACACTGGATGGCAGAGTCCTCTTTCTTGACAAGGCTGGAACGATTCCATTCTACAAAGGAAGGATTTCTCACTGTGACACTTTAAGATTAATCAGATCCAGGAAATGAATGCACAGAGTATAGAGAACAATATTTATGTAACCTCGTGGCTCCCATCCCTGTGAAACCACCTTTTGCAGTTGCATTCGCTCTTCTTCAAGACATGTGTAGATTAGTCTCATTTTCTTACTAAGTCTTAGGAACTCACTGATTGCATTTAATCCCCACCAGGGCAGCCTTACATATTACCAAATACCGCAAACTTGTTACACATTAAAAATAATAATTAAATAATATTGCTAGTTGCTAGTATAGTTAGCTAATTAAATAATTATTTGGTCAAATACTGTTGTAATCTTTGGAGTCGACATCCTAATGTAAAGCTCCAGATATTATATCACAAAACTTATCAGATGAATCATGTTGTAAATGTCATATTTATCTACTGCTCTTAAAAACTCTGGAATACGAACAGGGACGTATACACCAGTATCTCATTAACTACATTTACTGTATTATAATTGGTATAACTTATTAGCCTGTGTTGCAAAAGAACCTAATGGTATTTACTTTATGTACATGGACATGAGAAAATGCTCTACTGTATATTTAAATGGTTTCACATATGCTCAGGACTCTTACAATGAGTCAGGGTAGAGAGAAGCCCCATATTCAAAGACCTCATTTTCTAGCTCAGCTGGTTTAAGTGACTCAGATTGGAACGGCAGCCAACCAGTATGGCATTTCTGATCATTTATCCCAAAATATCATATGCAGAGCACAAAAACACTGTCTGGATAGTTTAGACAGCACCGTGATGTCTTTTTTTTGAACTGTCCATATGATGTAAGGTCTACATACGTACAAGTAGCCATGAGAGAATTGCATTAGCATTCACGGACACGGGAGAGACATCTGTGGGAAATTCAACTCTGTGAACTAAAAAAAAAGGATCTCAACAGAAGAACAAGTGAAGGCATCTGAAAATGCGGAATAAGTCTCACGTGTGGCTCATCATGTAGCATGAAATGACACTGGAGGGTCTGCAAAATCTTATTATTCTAGAGAAACCAATATATGTCCTAAGTCCGGAAAACCTATAGTCAGACAATGAATCCAAAGCCCAAATCCCTCTAGTCTGTCGAGTTCCATAGTGGTAAGGATAGCAAAGCATCACTGAGATCCTTCATCTGCATTAGCCCATTAAATCTCACAGCAAATCTGTATGGGAGGTACAGTGATTATACCCATTTCAGAGATGGGAAGCTGGAGTCCAGGACACTAAGGAACATGCTCGTGGATCTGCAGGAGCACGGGGTAGAGCCAGGATGTTAGTGCAGGTAGCCTGGTCCTGACTCCTGGGCTCTGGACCCTACGAGGCCCACCACTCCGAGGCCACGTGAAGCATGTCACAAATATGGGTCACAGTGGGTCACAGTGACCACAAGGAGAGGAACCCTTCACAGGCATCCCCCTCTTGAGATGGCGCCATGTCTGGGGGACAAATCATGCTGCTGTTGGTCAACAGAGCAGATTCTGAGTTAATGTCTTTGGTCACCATAGGTGGGCCATGTAATTATTTGACAGGTGTGGACCACTCTTCAATAGCTTTACAAAGAAAGCACATATCTCTGACACTCCTTTTTTTTTTAATTTAAAAATCATGGCAGGAATTTTGGAAAGAAGGTTCAAGTGATGCACTATAGAGATTCCTTTACCAAAACCAAATAAATGGCCGAGAGCTGTGAACATATCAAAAGAACCAAAACAAAAGGACTAGTCACATTATAAACTGTCTACATTTGTTCCAGAAGGCACTTGGGAAAAAAATGCGTCCCAGGAGCAAGGCCACGAGGAAAGAGACCAGCTCCACTCTGGGTGATAAAAGACTTGTCTGGAAATGCCCTGCTTCCAGCTGAGCTGGGAGAAAGGAACCTTAGTGGAGCCTACGTGAAGATTATAGAGCAACCCGTCCAACAAAATGCGCAGGTAAAAAAGACAGCACTCAAAGGAAAATAAAATAAAAATATTGTGAAAGAAGACTTATTGTATCAAATAGAATTCTGCAAAATAGCTTCCACTGTCAGGAAATTTAAAAGAGAGAAAAAATTGAATGAAGGAAGACCTCAAGAACGAGGCAGGATGATAGGATGACATTACAAGGAGCAAGACAAGAAGCACCAGAAAGACGCTCCGAGGTCAGCAAGGGGTGAGGCGATCTGTGGCTTAAGGATCCCTCTTGAAAAATCTCCTTGAGATACACTCCTGCTGGCCAGGAGAAGATTTAAACTACTCAACTGAAGAATGAGAAAGTTACGGATGCAGGGACTGGCAAGACCACTGGATCCATTTAAAAAGACCAGTAAGATTGTAGCACAGAATGAACACGCCCTCTTTATTGAAAGAATAGACTCCATGATATAAAAATCATAATAAAATTAAAGTTAAATTGAAACGAGACAATTTTAACAAAGATCGGGGCCTGAGGTGAAGTTTGGTGAGTTTTGGAAAACTAAAGAAGTAGAAATATACCAATTGCCTTACTTTGCCCGACAACATTTTTACAGCTTTAGTTTACATTGTGACATGGATAAAAAAAAAAAAAAAAGAGTGGCTTAAGCATATTATTTTAAGTTGTATAAGTAACTATACTAGAATTCGAAACAGGTTATGTGTTTCCTAAATAACCAGAGGGGCAAACAAAAGAAGACCATAAATCCAAAGTTAGCAAACAGTAGGGAGCTATTTGGAAATCACAAATAGGAAGCCAACACAGATGGAAGAATTAATATAAGGCATATGTATTGAGAAATCACACACAAACCCACAGATCACTCTTATAGAAATGTACACGGATTATGAAGGGTTTACTATCAAATTAAAGGCACCGGTACACTAAAGAACACACAGCGGGGCTCCTGGGTGGCTCAGTCATTAAGCGTCTGCCTTCGGCTCAGGTCATGGTCCCAGGGTCCTGGGATCGAGCCCCACATCGGGCTCCCTGCTCCGCGGGAAGCCTGCTTCTCCCTCTCCCACTCCCTCTGCTTGTGTTCCCTCTCTCGCTGTGTCTCTCTGTCAAATAAATAAAATCTTTAAAAAAAAAAAGAACACACAGCGACCAACAGGGGTTCACTGTTGGAATGCCACTTGGAGCCATTAATCACTCATCTCAGGTGTAGAATGACAGGTGCTTTCCTTCTCTTCACAAATTTAACATCCCAAGGGCTCACATGTCCGAATGATGGAAACATGTCCCAGTTCAATGTGTTCCAGTGACTTGGGGGCTGACCCCACGTCCCTTACATACACACTCAGAGCCTGCAGTGAACACTCAGTGGTGTCCATGCTGCCTCTCAGCTCCCGTGAGTTTCCATCTTTGACCTGTAAAGCCCAGGGACCTGTGTGTGTAGACAAGGCCTATGATCTAGATCAATGGACCAGTCCTTGAGGCTCCGCAGCTCTGTATCCTGAGGGGAGTGTCCTGTGTGCCTCCTGGGGTCCGGGTGGGGATAGGAAGCAGGAATCCACCCTGTGCTTTGCTCAGAACCTCACACACTCTCAAAAACAGATTCATCAATGTCTTTTCTTTTTTCTTTTTTTCTTAAGATTTATTACTCATTTTTTAGAGAGAGAGACAGAGAGCACAGAGGGGAGGGGCAGAAAGAGAAGGAGAGAGAGAATCTCAGGCAGACTCCCCACTAAGCGCAGAGCCCAACTCGGGGCTCGATCTCATGACCCTGAGTTCATAACCCCAGCTGCAATCAAGAGCCAGATGCTCGACCAGCGGAGCCACCCAGATGCCCCCATTGATGTTTTTTCTTAAAACCTTTCCAAGTCTGCTGTAAAACTGTCATGTCAAGAAGAAAAGGCATTCACTAAAAGTCAGTAACTGAGAAAATACAAACAAGTGAAGTTTCATAATACGATAAATCAAAATGTAAGGGGCAACTTCTACGAAATAAAGAGCTGAAAATGTCGACACATTCCAATAAGGATCAGGAAAAAGGACTGACACATTTTACTTTTATTCTAGAAGCATATGCCTTTGTAGTTAAACTGGGGTGGGGTAGACAAGAGGTACGACATTAGAAAAGGCAGCCAAAATTATCATTACTGGTTTACGATATTAAAAATAAAAGATTTCTGACTGGAAAATATAAAATTTTAGTGTATGGTTACAAAATTAATTTGACTCTAATTAAAGTATAATAGTATAGATACTACTCACAACATTAATAAAAATATGAAATAGTCAAGGAAATATAAATGCTCACAGTCACGTAAGTAAAGAAATCTATGAGCTCTTCCTGAAGAACCTAATGACCAAATGGGATAATGAAGAAAAAAAAATTGGTTCTCAGTAGGTGACTTCCATATGTCCAAGATTTCAATTTTGTCTAAATTAGTCTACTAAGGCAATGTAATCCCAATCAAAATTTCAGAAGGATGCTTTTTAAAAAATTTTTTTAACACGGCAACATAAATATAAAGTTCATATGGAAAAAGAACATTCGAGAAGATCCAGAAAAATTCTAAAAGAGACACATGATTCATAAAATCTATTCATCAGACGTGAGATTCTGGCACAGAAAAATAAACCGGGAAGGGCAGCAGGGCCAATGCAGCAATTATATACATGGACTTAAGCTAGGATGCAGCTGGCCTTCCAAATCAGTGGGCAGAAGATGAATTTTTCACTAAGTGACATTGGGGCAGATCACTGGGCCGTGGAAGAAAAGCTGTGGGACACGGGCTTCATTCTTCCTGCCAAAATACATCCCATTTTCATCAAAGTCAAATATTTAATGTAACCAAAATGTTTGAAATGAGTAAAATATTTCATGATACTAGAGTACAGAAAACTTGCAAGTTACATTATATAAAGAAGAATCTATGGAAAGTAAATAAAAACTTCACTGCATAGCAATTTAGAGTAGGTAACAGTAATAAAAATGCATCTGACCAGGCACTCAACAAATTTCCACAGGATTATCCCGAGAGCCAGGATGATGTGTTGAGTGACCAAATGGGGTTCCCCCCAAACCTTTGGAGCGGAAGGATACTACTGAATATAGACGGACAGTGGATCAACTGGAATCGTTCTGAGCACACTGGGATGTCCCACTGCCCTTCTTATGGGACTTTTGTTTTCTTTGTTCTATACACACACGTACACACACACACAGACGTATGTATGAACATACACTAGTTAACATATATTAACATGGTATTCGCTTTGATCACACGTAGTTTCCTAATAGACACACGTGTACATGTGCACACACAAGGAAAAGAACAGTACAAATAAGGGGTGTCAAATATATTTTCATACTGTTCCATTTACATTCGAAACTTACACGAATCTGATCGGCGGCTAAGGCGTGCCTGAGATAATTTCCTCTCTGCACAACCTCCCGTGGCCGTCTGTCAGAGTCTCCACGTCTCTACCGTGGATGGTAATAGTACTGACTGGCATTTCTGTGAGCATCTCGTGAGTCGATCCCTCATTCTGGCAAGCATTAGAGTCTGTCAGGGTCACCACCACCACCGCTGGGGCGGATCCAGGTTTGTAGGGCCTGAAGCTTACAGGATTTAGGACACTCTCCTCTAAGAATAGTGAAAACAAAACTGGGGACTTGAGATGAGAGGATCCTTCGTGTTACCTTCGGAGGCTCCGTGTCCCACCCCCCCGCGGATCACTAACATCCCTGCAATGACACAGAACGTGCATCCCTGGAAGGTTCTACTTCTCTTTTCAGATTCACTGCTTAGCGCCCAAGACGACGATCATTGGCTATGAAAGAAATCGCTGCGTGAGCATTTCCTATCATAATTCAGTTTGTTTTCCTGTCGCTCGTGGAGAGCGAGGGCAGGATGACCTAGCACTCTGGTGGCCTGGGACTGAGGGACATCCCCAGACACAGGGCAATTCTAGGTCATTTGGGGCATATTGCTCACCCTACGGGTAATTTACTTTCCTCTCTGCTCAGTACAAAACGTATTTAACCCTAGACTTGTGTAAAGATTTCCAGTAATTTTTCTCCGTATATCAATTGCCTTTACTTCGACTTATTACTTCTAGTTATTACAGTGAATGCCCCAGCAGTGTGCGTGTTTTCAGGATCTTAGGACTATTTCGTTGTCACTCCAAGCACCAACAAGAGAGGCCTTTCGTAACATGCAGTGGACTGAGTACACGCTGCGTTCCCCAGTTCTAACGGAGGCCAAGGAGGAGGCTTCTGCAGGAGACATGGCTCCGGAAGACCAGGAGTGGCGTGGGAAGAGCAGGTTCTGAGACCCCAGCCCAGCCCCTTCCCTGCCGTTCTGGAGGGCTGGGTGCACCTGCCACTTTTCCCTCCCCCCACAACACACACAAGTCTGATGACAGGGCCCTTCCCTGGAGAAACTGATGATCCCAGGGCAAAGAGCAGCTGATAACCTGTCTCAGCACAGGGGGTGTCCATCGCACGCCTTGGGGTCTCTGTCTCAACGTGCCTGGACAAATGTGGATGATGAGGAACTGGAGGCAGACACCGGCAGGACAGAGGAAAACCCACCACCCCGCTGCTAGAAAAAGGGCATATGGAGGGAATAATCTGTGGGGAGGAGAAGAGACAGAAAGAGAGAGAAACAAAGGAAACATAAAAGAAACAAAGAGAAAGACAGAAATTCTGTACTGCTCTGTGAGGTGCACCCGACACCCCAAGCCTCCTGCTCTTAACACTCCCACATCCTTCGCCTTGCTCTATTCTTGTTCTTTTTATCCTTGGTTCTCATCACCTTCTAGAATATTCCGTCATTTAAAAAATACCTTATGTTTATTGTTGACTATGTCTCTCCGCAGATAAGCTCCCCCAAACAGGGACCTCTTTCAACTCACTAATGTATCCCCAGGGCCTGGCACGTAGCAGACACTCCAATTATTATATTGGTGAAATGAATCAATGACCTTAATGTATCTCTTGGGGTTTATGTAAAGAAAACTAATCAGGCGAAATTCAAGCAATTATTAAGTCTTAGAAAACATAAAGTTCTCATATCCAAAAGGACACAGAATCAAGGTATTCTACTTAGCCAGCAAGGACTAATCAATAATGAGGTGGACAATTCCAACTACTGGGGTGTAGCCACACGGAAGGATGCAGGGCACGGAGGTGGTGACCACACAGCCATGGGAGGGTGATAAAGGAGATGCAGTGGACCACACCGTCCCCTGTGATGGATGGGACTGTAACCATGAGAAAAAAACACGTGGGACATGGTGATCATGCCTGTTATTTTGGAATAGGGGGAAGGATACCAGGAGAAAGAGCCAGAGTAAGAGATTTGCCCCTGGTCCATGGGATTGGGGATTGAGTGGTGGGCAGGCAGGATGGTGACTTCTCACGGTGAGCTTTCAAAGTATAGTATGGCTTTTTATGCCATCTGCATTTGGTTCCTACATAGTATAAAAATCAACTGAAATTATAGTGTAAAAATCAATATCCTAGAGAATTTAAATGGATTCTCCCTTTTTAGTTTTCTTTTTTGTTGAGGAAATACGTAATAAATGCATCAAAACAATTAAAAATCCCCTGTTAGAATCTTGTTTGACATAAAAGTAAAATAAGGCTGCAGCCATATGGTAACTGGAGGAGGAGGGGGGATGCTTGAGTGGGCTCTTGTCCTGCACTGGATCCAGACAAATCTAAACACTCTGGGAGACTGTGGGCTTCCCTTTCTGGCGATTACATTCCTGGCCACCACAGTCAGAAGCACATTAAAAATTAGTTTCCTGTTTCAACTCCCTTTGACCTGAACTTATATGGAACCTGTAGGAAAAAAAGCCACATGGAAGTGTCTCAAGCTCTCATTTGGTCATAGTTTTCACCCTGCAGCACTGTTTCTTCAGACTGGGGGCGAGGGCTTATCCTAAAGGCGGTATTTCAATGGAAAAGTAACTTATCTAAACAAATGAATCTGAGGATCTCTCTGGTTGTGGGAGTATTGTTTAAAAATCTATGCATGCCTTTACAAATGACAGAGGTAATACTTACTGAAAACTTTGTAAATCAAAGAAGGACTGCGTAAGCAGAAACCCAAGGAAAAAAAGAGGAATGGGAAAAATCTAACCTTTGGTCACCGTATTAATATGGTCAGAAAATCTTTCAGCCACATGACAAAATTAATGCATAAGTCTTCTTTTCCTTCTAGACCTGGAAAACTCTATCAGATCCCTACAAGCTGGTAATAGGCTTGGCAAAATCACGGTTTACAGGTGACTTTGGAACGACAACACATCAACAAGTCAACCAAAACTAACTTGACTTTTTAAGCAAATGTCAATGTGAATTGCAAAATAATTAAATTTCCATATCAAATTCTAAAGCCAATTACAGTTGACCCTCGAAGAACATATATTTGAGTTGCGTGGGTCCATTTACACACGGATTTTTTTCGACAAATACAGGACAAGACTGTATATTTTCTGTTCCTCATGCTTTTTCTTAACATTTTTTCTCTAGCTGCCTTTATCCTAAAACACATAATATACACGACGTGCAAAATACATGCTAGTCAACTGTTTGCATTATGGGTAAGCTTCCAGTCAACAGTGGGCTGTTGCTCATGAGGTTCTGAACGTGCCAGCACCCCAACCCATGTGTTGTTCAAGGATGAACTGCAGTTTGGATTCCCCCTTAAGCTAAAGCTCTTTCAAGGTTACAGGAGCTCACCAGACTCATTTGCTCAATTTTTCTTGCCCTGTAATGCCCATGATTTTTTTTCTTTTTTTCGTTTTTCAGTGAAACCCCTTTTTATGGTGGTGGCAGTGGACTGGAGTGGGGAGGCTAACCAGGATTCTGGTGGGAAAAATAACTCTTTAAAACCTAGAATCTTACAGAACCTCTGAAGCCTCAACAAGCAGGAAACCCACCCTTTGCAGCGGTTACTAAGGAGACGGGTGTCAAGCTGAGTAGTGCCAGGGGTCTAGGGTGCAGAATTTCTGTGGTGCCTAAGCAATGCAGCCCTTGTAAGAGCTACAGTGTGATGCAGAGAAGGAAGAGCCACCCCCGTCCTTCCATCTGCTCTCCTCCCTCCACTATAGATATGTGTGCTTACCCTTAGCAGGGAAATAAAGGGCACCCCCCCTCCCCGCTTTCCCACACTCATGCTGGCTTCAGAGTCTGAGAAAGCTGGGGACACAGCATGCTTCCTTTGAAGGGAATGTCCGGGAGTTTTGTCTAACGCTAAGGCCTCGGAACTCTCAGACTTTTTTTTTTTTTTTTTTTTTAAAGGAGAGAGTCTTAGAGTGTCTTCCTTTCAAAAACCTAGTTTATAACAATGTCATATCATGTCAAATACCAGGAACCAGGCTGGACAAGTGTCAACCGCTTTCAACATGGAAGGAGTGTGCCTGATCCCTGAGCATCCATCGGGCTGATCACGTGAAATGTCCCAAACTCACAAACAGTGCATGTTAATATATGTAGTATGGATTGTCAGCAGCGCGAAGGGCTTCTTCCTTTCTTGTTCGATTTTTGCTAAGCCACCCGGTTTCAGTTTCTTGAACTGCATCATTGGCCGAACATGATTTTGCCAGGACGGATGTGCAGAGCACATGACTCCCTGGGCCCTGCTCAGGCACAGGCTAATCCAAAAGCACACTGGGCGGTGTATGGACATGCACCAGGCAGGGACTGCACAGGGGACATGTCTGCAAACTTGTATCTCCTTCAAGGTGGTGCCTACAGAAGAGCTTTAAATGACCGACTCTGAACCAAAACCGGTCCTCCCTAGGCCTCACTGCCCCCACCACCCCCTGAAAATACACCATGGGAAACAAGCCCAGGCTGAAATGACAAACTGCCCCTCAGTGTCAGTTCACTGAACAAACCCCTGGTTCTGTGTTCTTTAAAGCTGTGTCTCTAGAAACACAGCACATAGGATGGTTTGGCTTTTAACACTGACCAAGGATACCTTCATCCAATGGTCCTGGGATTGCACAGACATGGGCCCAAGAGACTTTGTGTGGGGCAGAGCCACCTGCGTCCAGGGGCTTCTAGCACGCCACGGTGACAGACATGGGAGCCCCCAGGACACCATGTGAGTGACCTCCAGCAGCAGGGCACTCCTGCCTCCTGAGCTGAGCCACAAACCAAGCACTAGGTCGCTCACACTTGGTGTCCAGGCTGGAAAGAAAAGGCACATCTTTAAACACTAGACAAAAACTCAGCCCTGTCACATGGGGACCAAAATCGAAGTCACCTGAGAACAGAGGGACAAGGACGACCCCCTTTGTAAAACTGAATTGGCCTTTCTCCCTCATTTCCTTGATCAGCAATCAGCAGCTGAAAAATGCCAGTTGTGTGTTCTGCAGACGCGTGCAACCAAATACCGGGCCTTCTTCAGTACTGGGCCATGCTTGGATAGACGTATTTTTACTGGTGAATCACTGAAATGATGTTAATTATAACCTGTTTTATTTTCTTTTCATCCTAATCCTGGTTAAGCCAACTCTGCCCACCATGTCTGCAACCGTGACCAGGGTCATGACACTCAATGTAGGGCCTCCAGGTGCCCGGAGATGCACATCCCTGGCAGGGTCACCGTCCCACCGAACGCTCTCCTTCTCCTGCCAGCAAACCCCCTCGAACTCCTATGACTTAGCCTCTTTCACTGTGAAAACAAAAAGAATGAGTAAGGCGCTTCCTCCACGTGGGCCACCATGTCTCAAGCCACGTCCCTCTGTGTGCCCAGGGTAACCCTCCCAGCTACCCACGGCTGCTCTCTCCATCCTCCCTGGCCGATCATGTCTAAACATGCACAGGCACACTGAACCAGCTCTGGCGTGAAAATGAGAGAAATGGCCGTGAACCCTCCCTGGGCTTCACAGACATTTACCGCCGCAGCCCTGCCCCCCTGCTGTTCTTGGCGGCAAGACTCCTCCAAAGAGGTGCTGGAGCCCACAGCTCTGCTTTCTCACTTGTCGCTCTGCCCCCATCTCTCTCTCATGCCTTTGTCCCCAGGTTCCCTAGAGGTGGGTCACATGGTACCAATGCTCAAATCTTCCCAAGTTTTATCAACACTTGAGGAACAGAATACAAACGCCCCAGCCTGGCCTCCAAGGCCGTGCACACTTGGATTCCCCTGCTGATCCCCTCCTGATCACGGCCACTGCTCCCTCTGACCAAGGCCACATAGGTCTTCAGCCCTCTGCCAACATCCAGTCTACCTCTGCCTCAGGGCCTTTGCACTTGCTGCTCATCTTGGCTGGATCGTTCCCACCCTCCATTCCCACCAGGCACCCTATCTAAGAGCTTAGAGAGATCTACTGTCATCCTTTAAGAGAAGTAAAGCACCCTTCCAGGATCTGCCATGCTCTGAATCAGTATGCACATGTGGAAATGCGCTTGTCCATACCTGGGTGCATGCTGATGGCCTGGCCCTGTGAGTCCCATGGATCAGGGCCCAGGTGCAAGCCATCTAGAATGGTGGCACGTACTAGGTGGTCATGCAAAGATCTGATAGATAACTGAATAGATATCGTAGTACGTGTGGTCTCTCAAACTAAACTCTGCTATGAAGAGTGAAGGAGTGTGACTTCTTCCTGTGATGGCGTGCCCATGCTCACCCTCCCACAGCCACCTGATTGTTCTCTTTAATGACATCAGTGAACCCCATGTTTGGAGACAGTCTAAACGTACATTTCAGTCCAACTCAGCTTTAGAAAGTCACAAAGTTTAAATGAGTAATGTCTTAATAATTTCAGGTCACCATATGTGAAAGCATACCCGACTCGCTTGTCCAGGATCAGAATCAAAGTATTATTCACATTATCCCCAAATTCAGCAATGCTTACTCCAGAGGGCAATGCTCCTTAAAACGAGGCCTCTGTATCTCGAAAACCTAAGTGGCACTAAAACATTTGTTCTTAATGAACGCAGGGTTCACGGACAGTTTTCTTCTCTTTTTTATTATTATTGTTTATTGTGTTTTATTTTCTTTCTGGCAAGAAAAAAAGCAAGATTAGGCAAGCGGCCTTTCTTGAGGCAGGGGGACAAAGTGTTGTCTTTCTAGGGCCCGTGGTGCTGGCTGTGTCCCTGGGGCTCCACCCTGCCAGCTGACCCAGCGGAGGGAGGGCCAGGGGCAAACGGCCCACGGTACCGTCGGGGAAGCCTTCCCTGAGCCAGGGCCCCCTGCCCACGACCCCGCCCTGGGGATGCTTCCATCCAGTGTGGCTCCTGACCCAGGGATTCTTGACACTCCCCAAAGACGCGTCCAGAACACTCTAAAATTCTGCACCATCCACCTGTGAGAAGATGTACTCCACGTTAAGCTGTCTCCAGTTCACTGAGCTTTTTCTAGAAATTATTTATTTGTAAGGGTTTTATAATATTCATGAATGAGCAATCCTCGGTGTTTCTCAAGTTACACTCATTTATACAGCTGTCTATCTTATTTATTTTTATCAGAAGCATATGGTGTGAAGAAAAGGAGAGTACAGAGCTTCTGGCAATACTGACAATAAAAGAGAATATACACAATCCTACAAATTCATAAGAAATCAGCAGAGACATGGAACAACATGATGCAAAGAAAATGCACAGCAGACAGAAGACACATAAGAAATTGGAGCTGAATCCAAAAACAAGGGCAATTACAGCTCATAAAAGCAGACCAAGGGTATGCGTGAGAAGATATATTCTTTTCTTTTTTAAAAAAATATTTTATTTATTTATTTGAGAGAGAGAGAGATCGCGAGAGAGCGTGCACCAGCAGGGGGAGAGGGAGAAGCGAACTCCCCGCTGAATGGGGAGTCCAACTCGGGGCTGGATCCCAGGCTCCCCAAGAAGATATATTATTGATTTGATAAAATTAAATCCAACAGGGGCACCTGGGTGGCTCAGTCATTAAGCGCCTGCCTTCGGCTCAGGTCATGATCCCAGGATCCTGGGTTCGAGCCCCACATAGGGCTCCCCGCTCTGTGGGAAGCCTGCTTCTCCCTCTCCCACTCCCTCTGCTTGTGTTCCCTCTCTGGCTGTCTCTCTCTCTCTGTCAAATAAATAAAATCTTAAAAAAAATAAAATAAAATCCAACAGAAAAGATGATTTGTTCAAGATGCAGAGAAACCTCATAATGGTGACATTTAAAAACACAGAGAATGAAGAAATGTCAGGCACGAGGGAATGGAAGTGAGGGCCATATTGTTCACTTCAGAAAAGAAGAGCTTAAGTTGGAAAGCAATATTAGGTGTAAAGATGGTCCTTATTTAGCAGGACAACACCCGAGGAAGCTATAATGCTATCAACGCGATGTGGAACTTTAATGTTAATTATGAAATAAAAGTAACAGGAGAAATTGAAAAGTAACCAATCATAAAGTGAAATTTAAAAATACTTCTCTCAGAAACAGATATGTAAGATAGACAAAAAATCAGAATATATTTGAATAGATAAATAAGGACCGTGATCTAATTGCCATATAAATAACTCTAATCCAACACAGAGCACACATTCCTTCATTCCCACAGGAAACAGTTCTAAACACTCCCATGCTCAAACCATAAAGGAAGTCTCAAAAATGCGAAAAATGATATAATTTTAACTCTTTCTTTGATCTCAATGTAATAACATCTGAAATAGCAAAAAAAAATTACCATAAAGCCTCCATAAAGTTGGACATAGTAAACCACAATAATTCTAAATAATTCACAGGTTAAAGAGTAAAACAATGTTACCTCCTACCTAAAAACAGTATCCTATATTCTTCCCCCACCCAAAACATCATGATTCTGAGCGAAGCTTCCAGTTTTCAACAAATATTTCCAGAAGCACTGATTAGTATATATACAGTGGACATATGGATGTAGGTAAAAAGACTTGTAGTAAGATCTATTCTATCATCTATCTATCTATCTATCTGTCATGTATCTATCATGTATCCACCATCCATCCAACCATCTCTATCTAGCTATAAGTTAGTTTTTAATTTTAGAAACCGAAATAATAAAAATATTATGAGAAATTTAGGTATTATTTAATGTACAAAACTAGTTAAGTTCCCTGAAAAATGGAAGTATTCCCAAGGTGACTTTCTGCCTTTGTTCATTTGGATAAATAAATAGATATGCATATAAATATAAAACAACACACCAAACTAAAACAAATGAAGCAAAATCAAGCAGACAAAAAAACCTAAAATACAAAATATTTTACAGAACTACTTAAGGAAGATTTTAAAGTGTCAAATAACAAATCCAAATCTAGAAAGCTAATTATTTTTTACGTTCCTATTGCAACGATTTTTACGTTAATATGTAAGTGACTGAGGAAGTAAATGACATCAGCCTTGCCAGGGCGCTTGGGTGGTTCAGTTGGTTAAGCGTCTGCCTTCGGCTCGGGTCATGATCCCGGGGACCTGGGATTGAGACTTGTGTCAGGGTCCCTGCCCACTGGGGGGTCTCCTTCTACCTCTGCCCCTCCCATCTGCTCATGCTCACCCTTCTCTGTCTTGCTCTCTGAAATAAATAAAATCTTAAAAAAAAAAAAAAATCAGCTTTGCCTATGACGAATTCCATTTGTTCCTATTTGTAACCTGACTTTCCTTGACGATACATTCTAACAAATATCTGTACCACCTTGAACGCATTTCAAAGATTTTATTTTTAAGTGATCTCTGCACCCAACATGGGGCCCGAACCCACAACCCTGAGATCAAGAGCCACAGGCTCTACACTGAGCCAGAAAGGGCCCCTCGCGTGCACTTGAAATTCACTGTTTTGGTGTCAAGTGATTTCCTTCCCTGGGGAGCGCGGTCAGACATCATCTTCTGTACTAAGGTACAGTCACGTCAGACTCTGTCCTGACGCTCGCACCTGAACTGGTGACATCATACTTTAGCCAAACATCCCTCTAAAGACAGTTTCAATGTCACACTCTTCTGGTTTCCCTGACCAAACGGAGAAGGTCAGATGCCTTCTCACTGGGGGCACGTGGGGTAGGACAAGACACAGAAAGAAGAACAGGGTCCGCCACTCTTTGGGAGGTGGCGTCTCTGGGCGTGAGCCACAGTGTCAGGTTCCCTGCCGGAGCTGGGCCACGGCCAGACGAAGAGGACAGGGGAGCGTGGAGCCCAGAGGACGCATCCTCACAGACTGTGACCCTGGGAGCATCCTTCTCTTCAGCCACATTGGCACGCATCCTGTAAGTGAAGGGGAGAAAGCAGGAGAGGACTGCACCGAGGAGCCTCCATCCCTCAAGTCTCCTGCTGTGGCATCCATCGGAAGTCCCCGAAGAATCGCTTCCCCAGCCCTGTTCCAGATAACACTGTTGAACAGAAGCGGGGCTGCTGGGCGGGGCTGGCTGTATAATTCGTGGAAGCCAGGGCAGACTCAAAGACCGTTAGGAATTTCAAGTTGGAATGGCAGTGAATGAGAGCAAGCAAGGACCCTTCTGCACCCCGGGCCCTGGATGCAGGTCAGATGCCCAAGAGCCAGTCCTCGCTGCTAGTTCATTCTCAGCCACTCAGACAATCAAATGAACTAACACGCTCACTTCTTTGGCATTCCCATGAGTCAAACCCTTTCAGACGTGGGAACCGCCTAAGCGAGGACGGTTCTTTTCATTCCCTTGGTAACCTAGGCAGTTCACGTTTGTGTTGCTTGTATCTAAAAGAGGTGAGAGACAAAAAATCACAGCCCCCTCTCCTGTCACTGGAAATGTTGCTGTGGGAGAGCATCCGTAACAGAGTTATCCTGCTAATCCTTACCTTGCATTTCTACAATGTGCAACCAAATGCTGACCCAGGCACTTCGAGTGACAGCAAACAATTCTGCTAATGGGTTGGTAAGGAGTCACCAACGTGTAGGCAGAAATAGTTCACCCAGCGGAAAGTACTACAGAGGGGGGCTGTCTTTGCATGACTTTCTACAACAAGAAAACACAGTCTATTTGATGACAATCTGTTTTACCTAAACTCTTACTCTGCATTCCTAGGAGAATCGTGAAGAGGGAGGAAAAAGGCCTGTTTCCCATCTGGAAAGTGTTTCCTCTCGCATCTTCCCGCCATTGTCCAGGAAGGCGCGCTGTTAGTATTCATGCTTCCAAAACCAGATACTAGTTAAGATAAATGACATGAAGGGCCACTCCATTTAGATAAGCTCAGAAATATAAAGGAAATAAGTATCTGTGTGATTTACGGTTCGTGTTTCCCAGGCAAGCGATAACAGAGCCTGATTCACGCTCCAAGGAGGACAGAGGTAGCGGGGCCCTGGGCGCGCCCCCTGCTGCCCGTTCCAAGGCCAGCGCGGAGCCAACCCTCCTTGTGGAGCAGAAGCCGGGAGAAGCCGCAGGCTGCCCCCTGGCCTCGCTCCAGCCCAGAGGAGCACCTGGGAAGTGCTGATGCCTGGTTCTTAGCCATGATGCTCCTGCCCGCCACAGCCTCCAGAACCTATTAGGATCATCTTCCTCCAGGGAGGAGACTCCTGATTCCCAGCCCACTGCCCCCACTCCCATTTACGAGCTGGGGAGCCCACATGGCCACTGAGGCTGGGGCTCCACAGCCCTCCTGCTGCACCAGCTCCAGCCGCAGCCCAGGCAAGTATGTGGACGCTGATGGGGAGGTCAGGAGTTGCAACCAGTGTAGGAGGCTTTCATTTTCATTTCAGTTAAAGATAAGGCGGCTACGGATTAAGATGTTTTAAAGACCCCACTCCCGGATCCCATTGAATAACGAACAAAAAAACTGCCAGTTTTCTGGGCAAGAGAGAAATGTATCTTACATCGCAGAGGAAAACAAAACAACTTTTTAAATTAAGATCTATTTTCCCAACTCAGTTGTTAAAATAAAAATGCACAAGGATTAATGCATGTGATATAAGTTCATTCTTCTGTGTTTTGCCATAGTCTTGCTTCACAGACTAAATAAATAATGGATGTGAATTTGTTTCTCCTTTTACACCCTAAATAAAAACAGCCAAGAGTTATCGAGTGCTTAGCCCATGTGTTGCGCGTAGAGCGCATGGATCTCACATGAATTCCCTCAACAAACCCTTGCTCTCTATCACCCGGGTTACATACAAAGTGGACACACAAGGGAGATCTGAACCACACCTTTAAACCAGCTCCCGAGCTCACACCATCCTTGCTCTCCACCATCCTCATAATCCTGGCCGACCCAGTCCACTCCGTCAAAAGGACTCTGATGCACACAGTTGGGGCCAGCGGCTGGGACATCTTGCCCCACCTGTTCAGCACAAACCTGCGGGGTCCCATTGGTCATCAGGCCTCTGCTATTTGCTGGGGATGTAGCAGGAACCTCATTAGGCATCTCCCAGCAGGAAAGTATGGCATTAGGTTTACAGCAAGCTTAGGACTGTCGCCAAAAGCTTTCTCCTTCAGATAAGAATACAAATATTCAAAAACATTAGACATAAATCAAAGAGCCAGATGGATGGAGGCCTCTGGATGTTTCCTGGATGAATTTAGAGAGTCCTCACTATGTTTTAACAATGCTGTTCCCATTCATCAGTGCCAATTTCCCTTAGACTAGTCCTTTTGCTCTGAACTGTGCCTTTTCTTTCAGCATACAAAGCTCTTGACAGAATTTACTTATAAAATTTTACCTGAGTAAGTTTAGAATACATCAAAGAACGTAGAGATGTTTTGACAATAGATCCCTCAAAACCAGAAAGACAAACTCCAGGGAAGCAGAGGAGGCCCGGGGAGAAAAACAATGGGCTAAACAGGTGACCTGCCCATAAAATGAGTGATCTCCTAATATGTGTGTGTTCACAAGACAGCATAAGGAAAATCCAACATCCACTTAGAAATCTTTGTTGGAAGGAATTGATAAGCCTGATGGAAAAGGGGAATCAGAGACATAACCCATGAGGACTTTTCGGGAAGAAACGAGACCGTTGGCTCACTATGAACAAGGGCCAGAGCGAGTGGAGGATTCACAGGTGGGCTGTTAGCAAGAAGCAGAGGTGGCCCTTACCTGATTCTTGTGTCTGAGGTCCGACATCATGGGCTGAGAGTGTGGATGGGGAGGAGGAGGAATTCTGGAGGACACTGGAGGTGACACGGAATCCTTGTCCTGGGAGGGGTGGTGGGATGGCCATCCTGGGTGGCCACTAAGAGAGGGCCCATCCTTTTCCACCGAGAACATGGGCTTTGAACTTCCTGCAGCCTGGAGATCCTGAGCACCGTGCACGGCCTGGGTGACGTGCTGGGTGTAGCCAGGTTGGGTTTCGGGGGAGGAGAACGAAGGAAGGGCTATGCCAGCAGGTCCAGTGGGCTGGCGGGACAAGGGTTACAGTGCCATCCCTGGCCTCTGGGCTGAGGGCGGGCCGGGGGGTCCTGGACAGTGAGAGGTGGGAAGGCAACTGTCCAGGTGAGACAGAAGAACTGGAGTGTGGGTCCAGGACTGTGTGAGCTGCAGTGAAACGAGGAGGCGGTGGCCAGTGAGGGGTGGCTCGGACCTCGGTTTCACAGGCGAGGCACGCCGGAGTTAGGACGGTGGCTTCCCACACCAACGGGGACCGTATGGTCAGGGCTCCAATACGGGAGACTAGCTCTCCTTTCCTGCAAGTCTGAGCTGGTAGGCAGCTGGGCTCCAGGTGAGGGCAGCTCTGCTTCGGGAGGTCACCAGGGAATCTGACAGCCCCCCATTCTGGGCTCCACATGCCTGGGGCTGGCCTTGCCCACAGGGCTGGAGCTGGGGCAGCGAGGAAGGAATGGAAGGGAGCTGGAGAGGAAGAGGAGGAAGCACAGCCTTTGCAGGGCGCCCATGGAGCACACCCGCATTGCTGCCGCTCGCTTCCCACGGCCCAGAGTACGAGCTGGGAGGGCAGGGGGACATCTAGCGGGGGTTCCGTGTGGGAGTGAAGCAATGTGTGTGCACACGGTGGGGGTGGGGCTGCGCCCTCCAAGGAAGCACCAGCGGCTCCGCCCGTGACTCTGGCCTCTCCTGCTTCCAGGTCGAGCCCTGCATGGGTCACAGACACAGAGAGGCCTCTTCTGGGTTCCCACTCTCAGTTCACAGCTGAGTCAGGTGATGCTTGAAGGCAGGAAGCTGGCAGCCGGGAGTTGGGGACCTCGTCTTGGGTGTTTTCCCTACATCCCCCTTGATGAGCCTCATCGAGCAGACAGGCGGGCTGGACTGCGGGCTGACTTCATGCAAACACTAACCCTTTCCAATTACCCGGAGCTTAAACGGATCTACTTTCACTAAGGCTGGTTCTGCATGCACATAAAAGTGACATGCACACATGTCTCTTCGTCTCAGTGAGGGAGGTTTCTCTGCAGCAAAGTTAACTAGCTGTTTTGAGGTGCCCAGGTTAGTGGGCCCTGGCAAGAACTCAGCACGATGTCAGCAAGCATTCCCAGGTCATGAGGTTCCGTGGAGATCCGCCACCGAGGTCACGGTAACAGCAACGCTGCGTCGCTTGGAACACAGATGCCCACCCGGCCGTCGAGGAAAAGGGAGTCCCAGGGGTGCACCCACTTGGCAGGAGGCCGCCCCGCCATCTGTCTCCTTCCCACAGCATGATCGTTTTTGCAGGCAATGGTGCCACGCTGCCGCCAGCCTCCCTCTGCCAACCGTGAGTTTCACTTCCTAAACCATCCAGAACTTTGTGCACTTGGCCTGTCGCTTCGGACCCTGGAGAAGCCTTGCGGTGGCCTGTGTTCTCGCTGTCCAGCTCAGCACAGCCCACAAGGCGCATGGGCCCGCGGAGTTCCCGCGGAGGGATATGACGAGGGGATCAAGGCGTGTGGCCATTACAAGAGCCTGTCCAGCCCCAGAAAGGATCCCCAGGTCGGCACCCATGCACTGGTGGGTGATGGGCCTCCAGCACCAAAGTCCTCATGTCAGTTTCGACTGGCATACCTCTCAACAGCAGGCCGTGGGGCGAGCTGGCTGAGGAGCCCAGACTGGGGCAGGGCAGGTGGCTTTGTGAGGTGGTGGGTCCCCAGCCCCTGAGGGAGCAGGGATACTGGAGGACAGGATGTCCCCAGGGAGGACCCCCCTCACCGTGGTGGAAGGAATGGTCCTGACCTCTCAGATGCGGGTAAGTGGCCTCCATCTCTATCCTGAGCCAGTGACCAGGGACCCAACAGCTCAGAGATGAAGGGAGACATGGGGCCTCTCCCTCCTGTGTGTTCCTGTCTCCCGGGAAAGCATCACGCTGCTGAGGCACATTTCCACAAACCTGGAATCAGCTCGCCAGCTACCGTGGATCTTTAAAAATCAAGAAGTTTGAGATTATCTTGTACTGTTTTTAGTGCGTCGGCTGTCTGAAGAATCTGGAGTCAGATTTTCATTCCGTAAATATGTTACTCAGATGATTCTCACAATCCCTCTGGGCCGTGGCCCCCGTGAAGATGAAGCCACTGAGCACAGAGAGGGGAAGGGCATGCCTGGGCTGTCACAGCTGGGAGCAGGGCCGGCCGAGGCTGCTCCGCGGGGCCCCGCCCAGCCCACCGACTCTGGGCACCTGCGCTTTCCTGAGAACTATCTCGGGGCGGCAGCACCGCGGGCAGAACGGGATGCCAGGGCCCCGGCTTCCTTCGCTCAGTCTCACAGGTGCGCATGTGCGTGTGTGCGTGTGCGTGCGCATGTGTGTGCACGTGCGTGCATGTGAGTGGGTGTGCATGTGCGTATGTGTGTGGGTGTGCATGTGCACGTGTGTACGTGTGCGCATGTGCGTGCGTGCGTGTGCATGTGCATGTGCGTGTGTGCACGTGCACGCGTGTACATGTGTGTGCATGTGCGTGTGTGCACATGCATGCATGTGCATGTGCGTGTGTGTGCGCGTGCATGTGTGTGCATGTGTGCGCTGCAGCAATCCACACGCCCTGCCTCACCTGGCGGGCCTGTGAATGCATCCTTCTGACACATTTCATTCAGTAGGCAAATAAACCAGAACGGAACAAACTGGAGGCTGAGAGGAAAAACGTTACTGTCACCACGGTATGTTATCACCCCTGCCAGCCTGCGGTGATTACAGTGAAAATACAGCAAATAGGATACTGTTAGGAGAACTTGCACTTACGTTCACAAGATATTCCAAACATACCTGTTCAGGCACTTCTGGTTACTCTTGCCTCTTCCTCATCCCCGATTACATGACAACAATCAGCTCTTCCCTTCTCTAGACTCTGGAGCTCCCAAGACTCACCAAGTATATTTGCAAAACTATAACCCCTGTCTGGATGAACGCAGCAGCTCTTACCTGGGAGGACAGGCAGATACTTTGCAAGACACCACCCCCGTGACAGGTCTGGTGCTGGGATTACAGAACGATGTGTTGACTTGAAACCTCAGGTCTCGGTAGCAGCCCGCCCTCGTGGTCATCTGCCCTGCAGGAAAGGGTGCAATGTATAATAGACTCAGAAATGTGCCCCATGGGGAAAGGCAGAGGAAGAGCAATGAAATCTCTTTTTAAAAAGGATTTACCATATTGGCAAGTCTTTATGCTAATGACCAGTTGGCCAACTCTTGCCATACTGGTTCTTTTCTGATCTGTCTTTGTGATTTTTATCAGGGAATTTCATCAATTCTAAGTTACCTGTACTTCTCTCCTGTATCTTTGCATCTTTAAAGTCAACTCGTGCCTTTGTCTTGTAATTGGTGCCAACATACATTTGATGACACATCATTCTTTCCTATTGTTTCTGGAGTTGGGAACATCACCCACTTCTCAAAAGAAACATAATATGCCTGATTTCCACTTGATAAGTCACAATAGGAAGCAATCGATTATAAGCCAGAAAGACATACAGACAAAAAAACATAAAGCAGTTTGTCACCAGAGATTCCAGAGTTAAATTTTGCCATGGTTATAAACTGAACGGAGGCCTTTTCACAATAATGACTTAGCTGTCCTATTGAATGAGGTCAGTGGAAATGGTAGAAATGAAAGTGGGTTCAATCCTCAGCCCCTATTCATATCCCCAGTGCTGTTTACAGCTTTGTAAACATGTCCAAATTTGTTCAATATTGCAATTCATTAAATTTACCCAAAAAAGGTACTATTCTTTACATGAAGTTCCTAGAATAGTCAAAGCCAGAGAGGCAGAAAGTAAGACGTTGGTTTGCCCAGAGCTGGGAGGAGGGGGATTGGTGAGTCACTATTCCATGGGCATAGGCTTTCAGTCTGGGAAGATGATCAAGATCTGGAGGTGGATGGTGGGGATGTTTGCACAACAGTGTGAACGGACTTAACAGTTCTGAGAAACATTCTGTCATGTATATCTTACCACAATACTAAGGGGACTCTAACTAGATACACATTTTGAAGGACGGTATTAAAGAGTTCATCCGATGGAGAAAAAAATAAAGAAAAAGAACCCAACTGGTACTGCTTTAAAATGAACACAATTAAAATATACTAAGATCTACAAATGATTTCATTGCTGCCCTTGGAAAGCCTGATGAAGTCCTGCTGCTCGTGTGGCCCCTCTGTCCCCCGTGTCTGCAGCCCAAGCCCGGGCACAACTCAGCATCCCCTATATCCAACTGGATGTTCAGAGCAAGAGACAGACCAAGTAGATTGTAGATGCCAGGCACAACCATCTCTAACACTAGGGTCCATGTGAAGACAAATCCTTCTTTACTCAAGGAAAACTAGAAGTCTCTAAAATACACATTGGACAGTGTGGCTAAACTTGGTCAGAAGGAATAAGACAAGTCAATGCCTTAGATGGGGAATGTTACATTCTCTAGGAAATTGGTTTTCTTAAGCAGTCAGAAGAGGAGAGTCCTCCCTGGTTCCAACAGGAAATCACCATGGAAGTTCATGTGTCTGACCCCAAACTGCCCACTCCGAGGGGTTAAGCTCAGTGGGTGCTGATGAAGGACAAGGAAATCGTAGTTAGGATCTTGGCAGTTTTGTAAAATTTTTCAGTTCTCTGCTGATGTAACATAATTATATTTTTAACCAAGCTGTGTAGTTTTTATTTTATGCTCCCTAATGTAAATTTTGCAATTATTTCTGCCCAATTTCAATGGAATCTGATGAGAAACAGCTTATTAAAAATGACTGAGGGACACCTGGGTGGCTCAGTCAGTTAAGCGTCCAACTCTTGATTTTGGCTCAGGTCATGATCTCCAGGTTTGAAATAGAGCCCCACGTTGGGCTCTGCACTGGGACATGGACTTTGCTTAAGATTCTCTCTCTACCTCCCCCTCTGCCCCTCCACCCCACACTCCTTCTCTCTCTCTGAAAAAAAAAAAAAAATTGAGGGGCCCTTGGGTGGTTCAGTCATTAAGCGTCTGCCTTTGGCTCAGGTCATGATCACAGAAGATTCCTGGGGTCAAGCCCTGCATCAGGCTGCCTGCTCAGCCGGGAGCCTGCTTCTCTCTCTCTCCCCCTCCTTTTGTTCCCTCTCTAGCTGTCTCTCTCTGTCAAATAAATAAACAAAATCTTAAAAAAAAAAAAAAAAAAGACTTTGATAATGATCATGAAATACTTCTGCAGAAGTTTGAGAAAATTTACTTAAACATATGGATAATCCTAAAGAGTATTTCTATTAAAGAGTAAGGTTTAAATCACACAAAATGAATGCCCTTAAACACCAAAGAAGGTCAAGTTCATTGAAGATGAGCCTCAACCCCAGGAGGCGACAGAATGGTAATAAAAATGGTAACATCTCAGCCCCAACCCTTGTTCTAAAATACAGATTTAGGAGACGCCTGGGTGACTCAGTCGTTAAGCGTCTGCCTTCGGCTCAGGTCACGGTCCCAGGGTCCTGGGATGGGGCCTCGCATTGGGCTCCCTGCTCAGCGGGGAGTCTGTTTCTCCCTCTGCCACTCCCCCTGCTTGTGTTGGGCCTGGTGACCCGTGTGGGACATTCGAGTGGGATGAGTATGGTGACAGCTCCGATTCCATGTGTTCTGAGCAAGACTCAGGAGTCGCCCACCCGGCACAGCGCATACGTAAGGCTTCCAGACGCAGCGCTCAGTAAACCCAGGAGGCCTTCCTCTTGACTCCACCTGGAAAGCAAGTGTGTCCCACACCGTCCCACGACGTCCTCGAGACAGGGACAGCCAGCTGTGCGGCCTGTCACTATGGCCCACACGGGACCGACGAAGACACGCAGATGCAGGCCCCTCTTCTACTCAAGCCCTTGCAGGGCTGTACCCCCTCAGGGAGGGAGAAGCTGGGCTTGATCCTCTTCCATTTTCCTGTTAAGTGCTTTCCTGGGGTGGGTCAGACTCCCTTTCAACTCTGGCCTAAAGTCTCCTGGCTGCCTGCTGGACACACAGACCACGCTGTCTAACAAAAACACAAATACAGACACATCCTCGTAAAGCAGGCTGCCTGAGACCCCACCTGCCCTGAGGTCTGTGGTCTGGGGTCTCCCGTGGGGTCAACGGGGTCGGTCTTGTAGCCCCGAACCCATGCCTTCCTCCAGGTATTCCTCCTCCCAAGTCCAAATGTCAAACTGACAGCAAAAACATTTCCTTTGAAACACACACACACACACTCATGCCACTCACAGATTAAATGCCTATTTTTCTTGTTTTAAACTCGAGGCTTCCTAGCCCTTTCCTTCCAGCCTCGCTGGTGCTGACCTCCCCGCTCCTCTGATTCTGTCTTGTCCTCCAGGGCCATCCCCTCGGCATACCTGCCTGATTTCTTCTCATCCCTTTAAATGAGACCAAAATACCCCCTCCTCTGAATCCCCCTGGTCAACGGCTCTGGGTCTGGAGCAGGCATCAGAACTGTCTTATTTGTTAAAACGCAGAATGAGGCATCCACCTCCAGAGTTTCTGATTCAGTGGGTCTGCGGTGGGTCTGCGGTGGGGCCCGAGGATTCTGGCCAATGCCCAGGGGTTGCTGGTGCGGGGACCACACACTGAGAACTGCTGCTCTGGGAAAAATCTGAAGCCAGGATTTTTAGGTCCAGAGCTACAAGAGGTGTGACAGAGTAAAAAGTTAGTATATAGGTCTTTGTCCCTGGTTCCTGGCTAGTGGCTCCTAAAACCCTGGAAATTACAGGTAAGAATGTGAAAATTGAAAGAATGTCTTTTGTATGCTAATGGGTGACTGGAGGCTGGGCCCTGGGGAGCCTAGGATGGGGCTGGCCTCCTGAAAGATCCAGATAGCAATAAAGGATTAGAACTTTCAGCCCCATCCCTGCCCTCCAGGGATGGGAGAGGAGCCAGAGATGGAGTTCATCACCAAAGGCCAAGGATTTAATCAATCAGGACTAAGTTCAAAAATATCTCATAACCCGCAGGGTTCAGAGAGCTCTGGGTCCATGAGCACATCCCTATGCCGAGAGGGTGGCACACCCCAGCTCCACAGGCACAGAGCTCCCGTTCCTCTGGCTCTTCATTCCTCTCCCTTAGAATAAACTAGTACTTCCAAGTACTGTGCCTTCCTGGGTTCTGTGAGCTGATCCCACAGATTATCAAACCTGAAAGGGAGGGACTGCAAGAAGCCCCAACTTTGGAGCCACATCAGACAGAAGTGTGGGTCCGCGTGGCCCCCAGTACTTGTGACTGATGTTTTAATTGGGAACAGTCTTCTGAGGCCGAGCCCTGAAACTGGCACAGTCTGAGTAACCCAGGTAGTTCGTGTCAGAACTGACCTGCAGACATCCCCTTGGCCACGGACACTCGGGGGCTGTTGGCGTGGCAAAGGCCACACACTTGGTGTCAGAAGTGTTGTGAAAAAAGACAGCTGAGGCGAGGCGAGTCAGGTTTGTGCTCATCTGTCCTGGCAAAGGGTAATGAGGACCCGCTCCCTCTCGAAGCATGTGGGCGTGGGCAAGACACATGGTGAGTCTAAGGACAAGGTTCAGTGAAGACATCCGTGTCATCCCTTGGGGCGTGTTTCTGGGCGGCAGAGAACATACGCTGCCTGTCTCCATAATCCCCCCAGCGAGCGTGGATCACTTTGTGCCCTCACTTACTAAAGAGCTTTTAAGCCACGGGCCAATTGCATTACATTCAGGAACTTCTAAGTTCAGACAAGTTAATAGTGGGGGAGCTGATGCCCAGCCAAAAAATCATCAAAGTAGATAGGGGTATATTCCCTTTTTTATACATTACTTCGGATGAGTTGGGCGGTTCTCAGGAGTCGCCCACATATCAATGTAGAGATGAAATCTGCATCAATGTTTTATGAACCCAATTTCCATTGCTAACAGGGAATAAGAAACTATAAAACTGGGGAGAAAAAAAGAGAAACAAATGTCTGTTTAAGCTGTTCTGCAAAGAATCATGGGGACTCCCTAAATTAAGCCAGTTAATCATAATGATCCCATTTATATGAGGCCAATATTAAGCAACAGTACAATTTCCTAAAATTGCTAAGAGTTTGTTCACCCTAATGAAAAGAGAAGGAAAACTAATCTTTTCTCTCCACTTATATGTCAATTTAAAAGTTCATTTTTTTACTCTTTAACCAAACTCGTCTGACTTTTTAGGAGGTGTGACTCTTTAGATAATGGCTTCAGTCTGGTTTCCTGTTTTGAAATTAAAGGCGTGTGAAATCCAGCCCTGCTGCTCCAGTCCCAACAAACAACCTGGCCTTAATGGTCCCTAGGGGTTCCGAGCAAGTCACAGGCTCTCGGTTAAGCAAATACAAAACTGGGTTTTGCTTTGAAATGGCCAAAGAGGTTGACTTTATTAAAGTGCTTGTTTTTCTTCTTTACTGGAGACAGTCGTTTGGCTTCAGTCCTGAGTGCCTAAGTGTCAGCCGAGTGCCAGAGCTTCTACCTGTTAACTGGGTAAGAAGGAGATCTGGAGCTAGTAATTCCTGAAATAATTTAGTTACAATGTACTAAACGTACATATATATTACCCAAAGGAAAACGGGGGTTTGTCTTACACATGTGCGGGTCCTGACTCTGCCAGGTCTCTTCTTAGTTGGTGACTTTGGAGACCTTTCCTTTTCCTTAATGGGGCACCAGTGGTGCATCAGCCACAGCCGCACAAAATGCAAGACTTCTGGCCGGAACCCCGGATCCCAGCCCCCTAAACGCCATGGGCGCTCACCCTCAGTCATCGTGGCTAAAATGTACACGCACACGGGCAGTGCACCCTTGGGTTGACAACCCTGTAGGACATCAGTGGGTAAGGGAGGACGTTGACAGTGAAGAAAAGAAAGGGGCAGTGTTGCCTCGAAATTTTTAGCAATTACTAGAAATAGGACAAAACAGGAGGGCAATTAGTAGGTTTGAAAAAATGCATTTAAGAAAGTAACAATGCTGGGGCGCCTGGGTGGCTCAGTCGTTCAGCGTCTGCCTTCGGCTCAGGTCATGATCCCAGGGTCCTGGGATCGAGCCCTGCATCGGGCTCCCTGCTCCGTGGGAGGCCTGCTTCTCCCCCTCCCTCTGTCCTGCCTTCCCCTTGCTTGTGCTTTCTCTCTATCTCTCTCTTTCTCTCTCTGACAAATAGAAACTATCTTTAAGAAAAATCAAACAATGGTGAACATGGTATAAAACAGAATTTGTGGGATGTCGCACATCCCACTTGGAGGACTGTTCACGGTCAGAAATACTTATACCGATAAATAAGAATGGAAACCCATGAATGTAAGATCGAATGAGGATATGAGAAAAAGAGCTCAAGGAAGTAGAAAGAATTGATCTAGATGGAAACAGAAATCAGTGTATTAGAAAACGAACAGATGTCCGAGTACTTGATTCCAGACAAAAACTTGTGTTGCAAAAGGGACAGTGGAAACTCTAAGAGCTGACTTTGGGCAGGGGATTGTGCCCTCTTGCCCGGGAGACTGGCTTAGATCCCACCAAGGAGAGGCAGGAACACAGGATGGGGCGGGAGAAGGTCAGAGACGCATCGCCACCCTCCTGGCTGAGGTGGGTCTGAGCATGTGCTTTGGCAAGCAGGAGCTTTGCGGTAAGGCAGGCATTTTCCTGGGAACCCTCTGTGCCAAGGCTGGCTTGGCTCTACGCCTAACGGGTGATTTCTGGAATGTTCCACGACTTCCTGGTTCTTAAATAGCCAGAGGGACTCTGAGAGCTAATGGTGTCTCTCTCTGACCTTTACTCCTCCACCCTCCAACTATTTTATAAGCAAGTGATCCTTTATATTAAATACCTTCCGGCATGACATACCTAGAATGACGCGTTTTCCTGGTTAACCTGCCGCTGATACATCAACTTAATGAAGAAAATAAGGAATAAGAACAAATATGCTACATACGAAATGAGCATAAGAAAATATCCTACACAGTAGAAATGAAGAGAATTTAATGAGGGCGCTTTGTTCAAATTTATAAGCATGATATTTAAAATCTTACAGAAAAATATGGTTTTCTGAATTAGCAAAATTACAGAAGAGAGAAACAATCTATGTGGTTTAATTACCAGACAGACTACAAAACTGTCTCAAAGACCTAATTCCTGAAAATGCAAGAGTCAGATGCTGCAAATAGATCCCACCACATCTAAAAGAAGAAATAATACCAATGCTAGTTAAATTATTCCAAAGCATCCACGTAAGAGTGAGGGTCAGGAGGGCAGGCAGTCAGATGGACGGAAAGGAGGGTCATTCTCGTGAACAGGCAGCGAAGGCAAGGGACAAAGGGAGGGCGTGGGAGAAGGAAGAAGGTGTCCCTCCAAGGCTGGGGAGGACTGAGCACTTTCAGGAACAGAAGGAGAGGAAGGGCCGGTCTGGTGGCGAGGAATCGTGGTGACAAGGTCCAGGGTATCTGAGGAGTGTCAGCTTCGGAAAGGAGGGGCCGCTCCTCTGAAGCAAAGGCCGGTGTGAGTAAGGGGGGGCTCTGGCTTGGTGGGACACGTGGGGCTGGCACTTGGCAGGAGCCTCCCTGCAGAGGGGATGTGAGCTGCCCGCGGGGACCTGCAGGGACACCCACGGGGCAGAGCCCATCATGGCCCTCCTCCACCTTGGACCTGGCTTCCAAGCGGCTTCCGAAGCCAGTCAAAGAGCTGCCTTCAGTTATCATCCACCAACAACAGTAAGTAGGTCTGGGATCCTGTTAGCGGGAACTGCTTTCCTCCTTTTTCAAAATGACTGATTAAAATCACATGGGAGGAGATGCTAACAGTCTGACTTGAGTCCTGGGTGTTTTCCAGGAAAGTTCTTGTCTGTAATTCTCCTCCTGGCCATCCACTTAACCCGTCTTAACTCCGCTCCCAGAGAGCATCAAGCTGCCCTTGGACCATCATAGTCCCTGGTGGGCAATCCTGAGGCTGCCATTTATACACGGAGGGGTATTCACTCAAGTCCCTGTCTTCTCTCAGCCGCTCTCCCTGGGAAGTGGGTTTCCCTGTGGTTCCCGAACCGGATTGCAGAGGTGCCTGTGAGGACCTCGGGCTCCGGGCGGGGGCCCACAAGTGGGCTTTCCACACAGTGTGTTAGGAGAGAAGACCCCTGGATGCGTCCTCAAACTGGGATTTGAGGACTTCGGGTTCTACAGGGCTGGTGTGGGCCCCAGAATCTGCATTTCTCACAAGTTCCTGCGTGATGAGGATGCTGCTGCCCTGGGGCCACTCACGATGCCCACCGCGCCTCAGTTACCCTTGCACGGGATTTCCCAAACAGGCAGGGATCTTACACCGGTAGGCAGCCAGGCCCCGCAGGGTGAAATCGGATTCTTTACAACTCCATACCTCAGATCTCACGCCACCGCTCCAAATCTGTGCCCACAAGCAAACAGGACTGTGTGTGCACGCACGTGCGCTCACACGTGTTCTCTGCTCAAGACGTTTAGGAACCATGCCCTCAAAATACCCACCAAAACATGGAGCCTAAATCTGTAATTACTAAGGAATTTTTGGGGGGCACAGGGGGCTCATTGTTACAGTTTGCTGAAATCCTTGTGACAAGCATTATAAACAATGCTTGAGGATACTGGCTCCAGAATCTGAACCACCACATTAAAAATGGGCTGTTTGCTCAAAACCTTAGAAGAGACTCTCCACCAGTGGTGGATACAGAGAGCATAGTGATGTGGCAGGGGGTCGCCGTCAAGTCTAGAGAAGGGTGCACCCAGGAAGAGCTGTACGTGGGAAAGACCTGGGGTGGAATGTATTAAAATCCTCGCAGTGACTTGGGTCAGAGAGCGGTTTGTCTTCTTTTCTATCTGTTCACGGCATTTGTAAAGAAAACTAATGACAACATGAAAATGCACATCTGTCTTGCTGACATCACGGACACTGGGCAGTGAGAGGTGGGGGCGGGAGGGGCCCGACTGCCCAGGTGACCCTCTGGGGACTTCCAATTGGCCCCCAGCCTCTCCACCCACCTGCCCTGGCCTCTCTCTCCTCCTTCCCTCTCATTCTCCCCAGAAGGCTCAGCATCGAAAGCCTCAA
Organism: Neomonachus schauinslandi; assembly: GCF_002201575.2. Classification (NCBI taxonomy): domain Eukaryota; kingdom Metazoa; phylum Chordata; class Mammalia; order Carnivora; family Phocidae; genus Neomonachus; species Neomonachus schauinslandi. Next base: position 146,993,108 of record NC_058409.1, read on the forward strand.
GGGGTGCCCACGGAGCTGAAATTCTGGTTTATCTTTGATCCATCTCGCAACCGTTAACTGACCCAGAAACAGAGAAAACCAAACCAGAGAGCTCAGCAGAGGCCGCATAAAACACACGCCCGTGTACTTATGCACGCAGGCAAACACGCACACTCAAATTCCCTCCTCAGCAGAGGGCGGCGAGGGAGGCCGACTCCCAGTCTGCTTCCCTCCACCTCACAACTCCGTGGGCTGTGCCCAGACAGCACATCTGCCCCCCTGGGGAGTGTCCAGGTGTCACCTGGCCTGGTTACTCGAGAACAGGTTTAGGTGATGCTTTAAGAAACAACTTTTCACAACTAAGCCAGAGCTAGAGAGAATCATGTGAGATGGGGTCTTCGCTGTGCTCAAGGACCTGAAAATCTGTGCTCACTGGCTTGGCTAAGAACAATCAAATTTCTTCTCTCACCCCTGACTGTTAGCCTTGATTTCTGTGTGACGCCTATCAGATCCTTGAGTATTCCCCTCCGATGTGCGTTCCTGGGGTGTACTCCCCACACTGTGTTCACCTGTCTGTCCACCATCAAGTAACCTCACCTGCAGGAAACATGGCAAGACCTAAGAATTAAGCAAAATAACGACCCTCAAGCCTATGTACAGTGTCTATGTCTTTTTTTCTTTTATGCAATGATTTTATTTATTTATAAGAGAGAGAATACTAGCAGAGGGGAGGGGCAGAGAGAGGAGAAGCAGGCTCCCTGCTGAGTGGGGAGCCCAAGGCAGGGCTTGACCCCAGGATCCCGGGATCACGACCTGAGCTGAAGGCAGATAGTTCACTGACTGAGCCCGCCAGGCGCTCCTGTCTACGCTCCTTTTTCAAAGGGCTTCCTTGGGTCCTTCATCAGAGACTTTTGTTCACCATAAGTGTAGGATCTGCATACTCAAGATCTTGGGGAGTCTGTTCTTTGGGAAAGGAAGGATCCTATAGGCTGGTACACTGTGTCGACCGGATGCCAAGACACCAGGCTTGGGCTACCAAGGGAAGACAGAACTCTACCAAAGAGAGTTTCAGAGTACCAAACAGAGTAATAACGTGGGGCGTCAGTATGGGGCAAGTGGCCCCGGGACATCAGGAGGCCTGACTGCCAACAGCCACAGGATGACGAGCCGCCACATCATCCTGGCTGCCGGGACGGAGCTCGGACGGATGCCCTGAGTCAGCAGAAGGGAGGCAGTTTCCAGCAAGGAAGCGGAGAGATCAGAAGACGTGTCCCAGGTACGCCTCCCTGCATCAAAGACACCGAGTCGTCTGTTCCCCAAAAGGAAGCTTCCAGGCGGCCCCTCCTGCCCTCCGTTCACACCGCTGCCCCTAAGCTGCCCCCACGTCCTGCCCGCCGCCTCTGTCCCAGTCCTGCGGGAAGATGGTGGGCCACTCTTTGACGCCTCAGCCGCAGCAGGTACAAGCCTGCACGCCCATGCACGCACTTCTCCAGGGATGCGCGTATGCACTCACACAGGCCCGCACACACGTGTGTGCACATATGTGCACAAACACATGCTTGGAGGGCGACATAATCCCAAAGAGGGAGGAAAGTGCCCCTCATCCCTGCCCTGGGGCCACATGGAGAATAACATCATGACATGATTCCCTCCTGCTTCAAGAGTTTAGTAACCTAAACTGTCCGGTTTCTCAGGCAAAGCTGTAACATTAACAGAGAAGAACCGGGACTGACATTTACTTGTAGACACAGTGCTAAGAGCTTTACAGGTAGTCTCTCATTTAATCCTTAAAGGAACCCTATAAGGTAGCTTACGTTAATTAGCCTCATTTTATAGATAGGCTCACTAAGGCATAAAAGGCTTAAGTAGCTCATAAGGTCAGGAGATTTTAAGAGGCAGGGCCTCACCGTGACTCCTGGCAGGCTGGTCACAACACCACGCTATCTCTTCCAGCTCAGCAAGGCCCGGTGCATCAACTCCCGGCCCGGTCTTTCCATCCAACGTGAGATATGCAGGTAGAACTTGTAACCTCTTGTTTGACAGAAGGAGATGGGTACCATTTTCTATTTCAGAACTCTTCATACACCGGAGGACAATTTTTTAAACTCTATTCACTGGGAGCTGAGTAAATGCCTGGAAGCAAGGGAACCCAAATTCTGAATGATGGAAGGCATTTCCAGGCTCCACTCCCTGCTTTGTGTCTGGGAGCAGGAGGGAGGAAGAAACGAGGGAGCCCTGAGGAAGCTGCCCCCACAGGGGAGGGGTGCGTGTTTCTGGGTAACAGTGGGATGACCCCATATCACCCTTTCCCAAACACGGCCTTCATGTATTTCTAAATCAAAAAGTCATCGAGGTCCTGCATTTGTCCACTTGACAAATAGCTCCTTGGTGGCTGGTGAGTGCCAGACGCATTGCTAGACCCTGAGGACACAGCAGCTAATAAATGTGACAAAAGCCACAACCAACCACGGCCCAAGTCTGTTCCAGGCTGTCACAGAACCACAGAGAGAATGCAGCAAATAGCAAAAACAGACCATACCCTGGCCAGGTGTAAAAGGGCCAGAGAAATTGACGGTGGTCCTGATGTGGGGTGGTGGGGACCATGGTCTGAGGCCTGGGGGTGTTCTGGAGCTCAGCATCGGTGAGCATGGTGGAGACACGCTCACAACTCAGGTGACACCAAACCCGGGCCCCAAGTCCTTTCCTCAGACCCAAGGAGAATTTCAGAACAACAAGAAAACTTACAAATAGGAAATTGGTACAAAAGAGACTCAAAACCAAGGATAAACAAATCCAAGTGGTGCTCGATCCCACAGCCATGTTGGAATGCTGGGACCTGGAAGGCAGAATATACGCTCTTTTGTGTTCACTTGTTCATTTCCATGCAGTTGCTGTGACCAGATCCTGGGCATTCTGCATAGATTGATTTGAGAGCTTAAATAAAATTATCCTTTCAAGTCCTAGTCTAGCATTTACCTCCATTTCTGCATTATCAGAAGGTGAATAACACCTGATGTCTCACGGCATTTTCACCAGGATTAAATCAGATCACGAGTACAGAAGCAAAGGACAGACAGGCCAGAGGAGTTGCGGAGCGTGCAACCCAATGCGGGGCTCGATCTCACACCCCTGAGATCATGACCTGAGCCAAAACCAAGAGTGGGATGCTTAACAAGCTGAGCCACCCAGGCACCCCTAAGATTTGTCTGAGAAATTTTAATTGTGAATCAGATCAATATTTTCACTTAAACGAAAAGCATTAACCCCAGACATTGCACGGAGCATACTGGAGAGTTTAGAATGTAGGTATAAGCCAAATTTTAATAAGCATTTCACTTGGAAGCAAATCAGCCGTTTGAGATTAGTTATTTGAAATGCACTGAACCAAGGGGATCAGAGGCTGATTTTTAAAAATAACAGCATCTGTAATTTTGAGAAATGTCTGATGCTTTTACATTGGCAACGAGAGTCTAATGATGTCATTACCATGTGAAAACAGTGTCCACCTTAGAGTCAGACTTCATCAGCTAAGCCAGTTCCTCTGTGAACTATATTCTTGGCTTCCTGTCTCTCTGTGTAAGCCCAGACCCCTCACCGATGCCCAGACACTGGCTGAGAGTCCAGTCAAGGCACAACTAAACAGGATCATTGAAATAAAAAATGTGGTTATATCATAAAAGTGAGTGGAAAGGAAAAAGGAGCAGGGGAACCTTGAGAGGAAAGAAGATGAATGGTCGGACCTGCCCTGTGTCTGTCAGGAAATCTTATTTTCCAGAGAGAGATGGGCCCATTAGAATAGAGAAGGAAATGACACTTCTTAAAAAACAAAAACAAAAACAAAACCCCATTATGTTTCCTCCACTGATGACAGGTAATGCATGTTTCTTGAATGAAACAAGAGGTGGGGTAGTTTCCAAGTGTCTTTCTCAGTTCATTAATTCCCTAACTGGGTCATTTAAAGGTCCCCTTATAGATATTAAGTTCACAGGGAGATAGCTAAGAAAAGTATGCTTTGAAAAGTTAATAACCCAGGATGTCGGAAGGTCTGTGCAACTAGAGATCCTGAAAACACAACATGGGCAGATAAAATGAAACTGGTGCCCATTCCTTCCCTTTGTCTTGGGTTGAGAATGTTGGGTGATGTGCTGAACGAGGTCCCCAAGAAAGGAAGACAGGAATCAAGTGCTCTTTATCAGATTCGCTGGTGAATTTAGTTATTCTCTCGTAAAACTGAAAACACAAGAACGGACCCATTTTGAATGGTCAGCCTCCAATGTTAATCATTCAGTGCCATTTTCAGATAATGCAGATTTTAAAAAACCTGGCCCACCTTTCAGAAGTGAGAGGATCCAACAGCACAGAATGAACAAAACATCGTATAAACCTAAAGTAACTAAGGATTTATCTCCAGAAGATGTGTGTCATCAGATACCATCAAATCCTGAAACACCGAAACATCAAGACAACCACTTGTAATCAAGTCTGGGGAACTAAACGCCCCTACCTGAAAAGGAATCGTTATCTTTAATCCTTGGCAAATAACCATGTGATTTGAGACTACTGGGGGAGGTCTGACAAGTCCATGAAACATACATCAAAAAACAGCACATGTTAGGACTGAACAGGACAAAGCCTTGACCTTCAAGTGGTCATGAAAGGAAGCGCTACTGATCCACGAGGGGGATCTTACTCGCCGCCTCTCAGGCTTCTGTTCTGGGTACCACCGTTCCCATCGATGAGCAAATGCTCACTGTGAAGGGAAGATGCAGGCTGAAATCACCGTGCTTCCCAGTAGAATCATCTTTGTTAAAGAATGTGAACGGACAACAGCCTATGAGCAACGTGGACGGTTGGGAGTTTGGCCGTGGTGGGAAGCACACGGAGTCAGTGGAGTTGTTTGAATCCACACTGCCTGCTGGGTTATCTGGGGGAACTTCTGAAACTTCTGAACCTCTGGTTTCTACAGAATGCGGGGAAATAATACCAAGACCTCCAAGACATGAATAATGATTGCTTCCACGCATTGATACTCATAAAATCTTACAGATTCAAGCACATGAAACGCTGTTGCAAAGATTTTGTGGATGGTGTCCTCCTGCAGCCCAGAGCTGCCCCCAGCAAGCACGTCCTGTTTCCACTCTCAAACCCTGCTGCGGGTTTCCGCAAGACCGCGTGGGTGACAACACACAGCAGGTGCTCAATAAATGGCAATAGTGTTTTTCTCACTGTCCTCTTGCTTCTCTGGAGAATTAGTCCCGGGGGGCCCTGAGAGAGCAGGAGAGTTGAAGGCATGCTGTTTCCTTTCAGGGAAACAGGGGAGGGTCAGTGTAACCCTTCTTGACGGTTCCCATGTGGCCAGTGAGGGGTACTTGGACCAAGTGCTGAGTCTCGGGACCCAGGCAGGTCCGGTTTCTACCAGGAAGACTCTCAGAGGAGTCATATCCCACATGAGGTGCTGAAGGTCAGGCATCCTGCCCTCCATCTAGTTGTTGAATTGACAAACCCTAATTTCCCATCAATTTTTCCACCCAAACTGAAAACAAACAACACATTCACTGACTCGATAATGCCATTCTTTAAGCAAATGATTATGGAATGGGTTCTGGGTTGATTTCTTCTAAAAACCTCAATGTGAGAACTATTACTGAGGGCTAATCAGGTGATTTGCAAGTACACTAATCACACATACAGCGTTTTCGGGATCCTGAGACAAGTAACTCGGTAAAAGCTGAGAAAACCAAGTGCTCCTTGGAATGCCTGACACGCAAACAGGGGACATGAATGAAGCTGCCATAAAGAAACAGGGGCAGACCCGCCATCCTCTGCAGACGTTCCCATGTAGTTCTTTCTATTTTTTTTTCCACCAAATGAAAACGTACAAAGAAGAGTTCTGAAAATCATAATGTCCTTGCACAAATATAAAGCTTTGTGATTCAGTTGTTAATTTAACCAAACTCTATTAGATATCTCTAAACAGGGATGGATAAAATCAACTATATATTCAATATAATCTGTGAAAGCATGAGGGGTTGTTTTAAGATCAGAAGAGAAAGGAAAGAGAAATAAGTATAAATAGAAATTAATTTTCCCATGTCATACACAGGGGATGCCTGTGAACATAGTTCTATTCCTCCATTCCCTGAGTGGCGGCACATGGTAGCTCATCTGGCCCCGTCCCCCGTGAGGGGCCCATATACTACTCTCTATTTTGTAATTAAAGCCATTTGCTTGCTCTCCTTGTGTGCAGAAGGGAATCAGACTTTTCCTTAGGAAGCTCTTAATGTCAGAATTTAAATAGGATTTCAATATTTTATTCTTAGTTAATAATGGGGAGAATTAGTGTGTGTCAAGCACATTAGTGTCAACTGTCCAGACTTACGTTTTTTTGTTAATCTTAGTTTTTCTCTATTTCTTTTATGTCTTTTATTAGAGCAACTATTAAGAATATATGAATTCAGTTTTACTTTTTCTTTATTCATTACATTCTTACTTCATGCAAGTCTCCATTTTGTGTACCTTTTTACTTAAATATCAACTCTCTAAATTAACTTCTTAATTATTAAAAGCTGAAATTCACAAAGCTAAAATCTGTATATCCATATGAAAACTTGTGTGTTTTTGAAATATTAGGTAGAATTGAGTACTGTGTTCCTAAATTTGAAAAATTTGCTCACCACTCTTTGTCAGACAGTATGTCTGGCTCTAGCTGAGAATGTTCCTGTAGTGAGCTACCTTTACCAATTTAGACATTCCTATGGTCAAATTCTAATGGTATTAAGATGACCAAGGCATCGACTGTCATGTGAAATTCTCCTCTCTGACATGCTGTTTCTAGTCATTTCCACTGCAACTTGCATAAAATTCCTATGGTTTCTGGGTGAATTTCAATACACGACTTCATAGTATATTTTTTGAGCAAGACCATTAGACAAAAACCTCCGTCTGTATCACAGTATTTTCAACATAAGCTTCTATTTCTCATCACCAACACGATAGATATAATAACTGGAGTGACTATCATTTCAATAATCTCAAATAGCAAAACTATTGTTTATCAAATCTTCACTTAGATAGAAATTAGAAACCAATTCAGTGCATGACTTCCTCAGAGCCACACGCTGACGTAGATGATGGGGGAAGGCAGGCCAGGCCTTCGAGGGACATTCAGAGCCCTGCTCTCTGCTCTCCCTCTGGGGACGGGCTACCTGCCAGGACACGGTGAGGACCCGTGAGTGCAGCGTGCCCGTGGCCCAAATGCACCCGGGCCCCTCAGTGCCCACCACCAGGGGAGGCGTGAGAAGTGACCTACCCCCACCGCATGACACGGAGCACTCGGAGCGGATGATGGTCCACGTGTAGCGAGGCTGGCTGCCAGGCTTTTCCCTGCTCAGCCGAGGCACCGAGTACTCCCAAGCAACACCCGGGTTCCTTCCCTGAAACAGAAGCTGTAAAATAAAAAGGGGGAAAACAGAGCAAGTTAAAATGGAACGGATAAATATAAGCTAATTTTTAAATAATACGTAAACATCAATATCAACAATCAGTGTTACAATGGGAAACACTGTCCATCCTCCAAAATGTATATGAACTTTTTAAACAGAAGTGAACTGCCGGCGAGAATCAGGCTCATTTAAAAAAATGTAGATATTTTACTCTTCGGCTTTACATTTAGTATATTCCTCCCTGCAAGACTTTGAACACCTTTGCAACCTAACTAAAGTGTTTGGTAACGTCCCCCAGTGTTTCCTTGGGATCCCCCACAAATCCTGTCCATCTGAGAGAATCAGAAAGCAATGCCTATAAGGCACTGTCCCACTTCCTAGTGATTCCAAGCAGCCCAGGCCTCTTGAGTGGGCATCACCCGTGCCACCATCAAAGCCAAGTCAGAGGACTTGCTAGTGTGACCGGATGCAGAGGTCTTTTGCCACGTGGCATGCACCCTGTAGATCCAGAAGAAAACTATCTTATCAGTAAAGATCTCTCAGGTTGAGCCTGTCTGTGAGCCGTGGCTTGGCACCTTGTATTTGGAATCCTCACCTCCTAGCTTGAAACCCAATCATTTGGACCAGTTCCCTTTCACCCATGAGTGTATCGGATCCACTGATCTCAGTGAGAAGGCTTTTTATTTTGGAAACCTCACCATTAATCCATTGGCAGAAATCCCTTCTCTGAGTCTTAGAGCCTTTCTTGGTCCTGATGTGATGTGCCAGTGGGTAAAGATATTGGCCCCTCCCTGACAACCTGGCACCGCGTTCCCCTCCCTGACAACACAGGTCAAGTCTTAGTTGCTGAAGGTGTTGTAGGACAGGGGAGGGCCCCGGACAGGTGGAGGCACGGCCAGGCCACTGAGATGTTCTCCTGCCTGACATCCTGAGCCTTCGCAACTCTTCTTCCATCCAGAACAGTTCCTAATAAGCCATGTTCATCTTCACACTTGACCTATCTCTCCTGTTTGATTATTCCAGCTGAAGCCTGAGATGGTGGGAAAAATAATCAAGGCAAGAATTTAGGGTGAGGAGAACAGATCAGGGTCAGGAGGGGAGACAGAGGTGGGATGTGTGCAGATGGGGCAACTGCCCCCAGACCGCTGGGGGAAGCATCTCCCAGGAAGATATGAGAGGACAGAGGGGGCTGCTTGGCCCCCAAAGCAGGTGGGGGCCATCTGAGGGGCTCACATCTGTGTACCCAGTTGTGGGCTGGTGGGGCAACTTTTGAACCACGTGCTTTAACCGTGCACAGAAATACAAAATGTAAGGAATTAGCATATCCAGTGCCTGCCACCTCCATCTGCCCAGTCCCGTGGGGACAGATCATGTTGTAGGAAGAGACTAACTGCAGCTTGTGAGCCTCTGCGGTCGTGGGTAGAGAACAGAAGGGCAATGGGTCAGGAGGCGGCTGCGCGGCCCCCTCCCTGCACTCCGGGGCCCATTTGAGGGCACAGCAGGGGCCTTGCTTCTGGGCGCTCATCTCGCTCCCATTCCACAGGATTCAGTGGAATGCTGATCCCACCCCAAACACAGGCAAAGGCAGAGTCCCCTGAGTGTCCAAGCTTTTCACAGCCAGACAGCTTACAGGACAGGGGCAGACTTTTGTAAAAATCCACTGTCAAGAACCCCAAACAGGAGCTGCGTTATGTGCATAAATACAAATTTGGTGAGGCCCCAAGAAAGGAAAGAGAACGAGTCGATGGCCCCATTCAATGTACCCATTAGTCTTGTTTCTGAGACGCCATCAAGTTGTAAACATTATTCTCTGCATTTAAAATTATTCCCATAGCCCTCGATCTGCACCAATGCCAGAAGACCCCCGCATCCCAGCCCGAAGACGAGAAGGCTGGGGTCTACCTCCACAACCAGTGTTTCGTTGGTTGGCCCAGACGAGGTTAAGCTCTCCGGCTGGTTGGAGGACCGTCTGTAGTCAAACGTGGTGCCTGAAAACTTGTATCGGCCGGGCCAGTCGACCGTCCAGTGTCCATTCAGGTAGTATTTTTTGAGAGCGTTGCGCACAGAGATGTAGGAGGTAGACACGTTTATCTCGTGGATGCGAATACTCCGGGCTCCAGGAGGAATGGTGACCATCTGATAATACTCTACAGTAAAGGAATCAGGATCGGAGAGAATGTGGTTTCTCATTCAGTAACACCGAGGTGAAATCCCTACGCACCTGGGGTTCCCCACCACCAAAACCTGAGGATCCACATTGGGAACCAGGAGAAGCTCTGGTGTGGCAGTCAGTTCCATTAGGTCTTTAAGTGACCTTTCCTTTTTTTTTTTTTAAATTGGAGCAGAACTGTTATCATTTTCGCTAATAGTAACCTAGCAACCGCTTCCCATCCAAAGGAAAGGCTTGACAAGTAAAGCAGGGAAGGAGATTTGTAGGTCATTGAAGGACCCGTGAGGCTGCTGTCCCCCCTGCACCTCCGGGGTTTCCAACCAGGAAGTCCCACTCTCCATGTTGTCTCCACACCTTCAGGCAGCTTCGCGTACTCACGGTTGGCGCCATGGTGCTTGGCATAGAGCCCCTTGTGCGTCGTGCAGTCTGAGTTATTGCCCCTGCACACACCACAGGAATCTTCTACAGCATTGGACCCAAGGACATGGTCACATCCGACTCTCTGGGGGACCGGGGTCCCACGTCATTCGTGCAAGAGAAGACGACAAGGGCAAAGTCACAGACCTCCAGTGAGAAACCTCCCCGAGACAGCAGAACATTTCACCCACACAGGGTAGCTCACAAATATTTATTGGATACCAAATATGTGCACAGCGAGACTGTAACTCGACTCTCGGGTCCAAAGGAGGAGACCCTGACTCCTGTTCTCTTCAGTACGGCTGCACCACCTCAGTCTCTGGAGCCCTCAGTTAAATCTCTCAGAGCATCATGCTGGAGATAACAGTGCATTTCAGACTGACACAAAGCTCTTCTTAGTGGAAATGACAAGCAGTGTGTCCACAGGAGGGTCCACTGGACCATGCCGCCATGCCTCTGTATCACCGTGTGCAATGCAGAGAAGTAGCACACGCCACGTGGGAATTATTCCCAGCAGTAAATTATGTAGCAGGCGTATCTGTTTACTGTCCTAGAACTTAAGGGGCTCTTTATAATCTCAGTGGTGCTGCTAGTGTTATACTTCCTAACAAAGAGTTAGTATATACAAGTAAAAAAATCCATTCAGAAATGAAGTAACTACAGCCTGCAAGTCCTTGCTTGAAATCCTTAGGGCCGATGCATTTCAAAACTCAGGGTTTAGGAAAGTAATTAACATATTATGCATATAACGTGAGAGTCCCAGCAGGGCCCAGGGCAGCAACCCTAATAAAGCACATAAATGATGTTTCTATAGTAAAATGCGAGCATCATAACTCTAAGCGAACTAAATAAAACTGAAAAAAAGTCTCATATCAGTTCAGGGCAGGTTTTGGCCAGCAAACAAATTCGGGGCAGCTTACACTGTGCAGCCCAACAAACTTTCTGTTAGATAGCTTTTGGGATTTCAGAACTACACGTAAGGGGTTGTGACATTGTATCATTAAGGATACCTGAAAATAATGAAGTATTTAACAAGTCAACTAGTAATTAGACAAAATGGACAGAGATCTGAACATTTTAAAGCTGAAAGAAATCTCAATAGATCGGAGTCGATCTTCACCTACTAAAAAGGATGACACTGTGTGTCTCAGGGGATGGCCCTGAGGGGATGTCTCAGGGTAAAGACCCCGGTCATTCAACTCAGAGAAATCTAGAAGGAAGCCCAAGGTCCTTGGACTCGTGGGTACACAACCCGAGTCACCTCAAGGAAAAACCCATTGTTCACATGCAATGTATTTGATCCGGTAAAGATTTCACTTTCTGCATATAACAGAATTCCTTCCCCATCCCACCTCTGCATGGGGCGGCAAGCTCAGGGCTCTATGGCCAGTTAGCCACCAAATGGTTCCCAGCCTCTCTTCCAAGTCCCTCCACCAAAGAGACCCCTGCACAATGCCAAGTGGCCTCCGGGCTCAAAGCTGTCCCCATCCTCACTGCTGCCCATGTTACTGCAGGCTGACCCCCGCTCTGCTCCTCCCAGGTCCCAGGGCCTATTCCTCCCTGATGTGAGGATACAAACCCTCTGAGCATCCCTTCCTGCCCCCTCACTCCCTCGGCACCCGGCCCTGCCTGCCCTCGGGTACTCTGATGCCTGAGTCGGGGCCTACCAAACCAGGCCTTCTCGCAGGAGTCTGCTCCCCCAAACGCCTCTGCCAACTCACCCTTCCAGATCTAGCTCAGAAGCTCCCTTCTCCAAGGAGCCCCATAAATCCCCCAGATCCGCTTCCAGGAAGGAATCCGCTCTCCCCTGCTCCCCATCCTCTGTATGCACCTCGACTGCAACAAACCCCATGTGTCTCAGTGTGTGTTCATCTGGCATCCCGCCCCCCCACCAGGCTGTGAGTCAGAGAGAAAGGGTGGGATTTTAATGTCTGGTGTCTTTAGCCCCTTAGAGGATGCCTGGCACAAAGCAGACTGTCTGGACACATGTGTTGAATGAATGAACGATCATTATTACCTCACATATCCCATCTATACAAACATTACGGCTATCCTCCGAGCATGGAGTCCCATCTTTGACTTTATTTGACAAAGAAAAGAAGAAATCAAATCCTTCTGCGATACAGTAGAGTTTGCATAAGTGCTGATCTTAAAAAGAAATACACACACAAACACAAATAAGAAAGATACTTAAGCTCTGATCATTTTTGCTCTAAATTTTAGATAAGACTTTTTAAAGGTTTTTTTTTTCCCCATAAAGTAACTTCCACACAATACTCATTGCAAAGACATTTTTTTATGGTTTTCTCAGGAGGCTTGGGTTTTTTTCCCTTTAATTTTTAATTTGTATAAGGCTTCACTATTAACTTTTACTCTGCTGTGTCCTTTCCTGCCCTTGTTCTTTACCCTGTAGTGGCACATAGTAGGCATTCAATAAATATTTGTTGACCTGAATACAACGTAACTGTTCTACTACTCGTATGAGTAACTACTCTCTTGTAGAAATGCAAAAGGTCGTTACCATTTAGGAGCAATATATAAAATTCTCACAAATAAAATGTAATAAAAGAGTTCAAATGATCACCAAATTTCTTAATAGCTAACGCATTTGATGAAATATGTATTTTTGAACTGATAAAAGGAATAACTTTTAGATGAACTCTCCAGAGGATAATGATTTCTATAAATATAATGATTGTCGAAACACACTGATAACGTGGAGAATGAAGGTATTATTGTACACTTCAGCATGGCAGATCAAGGTGACTTCCTCTCTTGATAATCTATTTCAAAGATTTTATGATTTACATAATTAATATGGACTTTCATAGAAACTTTTTCCCTTCATTCTTCTTTTAGGGAAGAAAGGGAGGGAAGAGTTGATGATGAAAGAAGGGAAGAGTTGATGATGAAAATATAGTCTGCCTTAGGAATTTTCATGGGCTCAAGACTCATCTACAAATATTTTCTTTATTGTATAAGATGAAACCAACTGAATAACCCTAACAGTCAAGTTGAGTATGTGCTTCCACGATAAATGTATTTATCTCCTGGGATCGCGGAGTCAGGAGTAACACACATATTTTGACCCTAATTTCAAAGTCCTTTCTCTTTTTTCTCCTGCCTACTTATATCTTTTTTTTTTTTTTTAAGATTTTATTTATTTTTTAGAGAGTGAGCGAGAGAGAAACAGCATGAGAGGGGAGAGGGTCAGAGGGAGAAGCAGGCTCCCCGCCGAGCGGAGAGCCCGATGTGGGACTCGATCCCAGGACCCTGGGATCATGACCTGAGCCGAAGGCAGACGCTTAACCATCTGAGCCACCCAGGCGCCCAATGCCTACTTATTTCTCACTGGCTCAAATTTTACTGAGTTTAGGAGTTCAAAACACAACCAAAAATGCTTTGTGTGAAACTGCTTAAAATTTTCCTTTGAGACTGTACTGACTTCATCAAGCTCTGAGCAAGAAAACATTATGTCTATTGGGCTGGGGAGGGGTAACTTCAGAGGAGATTCATGTATTTCAGTATTCCCAGTTTCAAAGAGCGAGATGACTAGCTATTCTTTGAATTTCTCCTTAAATTACTGCCAAATGAGCTACCGTGTTCAAGGTATTTTAATCTTAAGATTAATAGATCTTTCTTTCAACCTAGAGATTAAAATCGGACATATGGTGCAAATAACCTTGGTTTAGATCAAGACTTTTGAAAATAGTACACTTGAAAATGATCTGCTTCTCCAAAAGATGCTAAAGTTTTGCTCCCATTCTCTGGCCATGATAAGTGTTCAATGGGGTGACATGCTTACAGCGATATCACCATCAATTGCCATGATTTGTAAGGAGGAAGACATTGACCCATGATGCATAAATCCTGTATTTTGAAAGCTTTGTCACTTCTTTGAAGATCTGGCTGTATGGTGCACACCCTCTCTAGTTGCTTGCTCTTTTCCGGCCACGCAGCCGGTCCAGTTTAGACCAGAAGTCGGTGGCCGTGGGGCAGGCGAAGAGCCCTGGCAGCGACCTCACACAGCAGCACGGTCTATGCGAACAGCACAGCTAAGATCATGCCACTCTTGAAAGAGTGCAGATAACAAAGCGCAAGGCTGGTACCAGGAGAGGGATTTAGGATTTACCTTCCACTTGGGTGTATGGCTTCCATGTGTAGCGCCATCCTCGGAACCGTTTGCCATTGTACTCGGCGCACTGCAGTGCGCGGAAGTCAAGGCTATTGTGCGGACACTGCTGACGGTTGCAGAGCCTCAGAGTACGAGTCGAGCCCTCACAGAACTTGCCTCCGTGCGATGGTCTGGAACGGTTAGAAACCTTGCATTCAATAGCGACTCTCCCCTCCCTGGAAACTAGGCTCATTGGAGAGAGGAGCAGATCCGGTTAAGTGGCTCACAGTGACCGAGGGAGAAGCTGCACACCCTGAGGGGACCCTGGCACTTTCTCACCATGAACAATATGAGCCGTGTTACTGAGGTCTCTAGGGCAAGTTACGATGTGGAAGTGGGTCTGACTGCTGCCTGTTCACGGCCGGTTCCCAGCACCCCTGCAGAAGGCAGGGGCCATCGCTGTTCCCCACACTCCATAGAGGGAACTTCTACCACCATCTTCCCTGCGGCCAGGCCAGGTCAGCAGATCGGCTGAGAAGCCGTGACCTTCCGCCGGTTGGTTCTGACAGCAAAGAGCACCTGCTCACCCCTCTAGAATCCATGTGGACACACCCCGGAGAGGGCACCCACTCAACGCAAGGGACGTATTGGGTATCACACATTAAGGACATGACCAAAGAGCTGTCATATGACTCATGTTTTAAACCAATTGAGGTGAAAAAGGAGAATTGGGAACCTCCTCCACCCCATTGCACTGGGGACCACCTCTGATGGCCGTGTCTTCTCACAGAAGGCCACAATTAAACCAAGAGCGGCAAAGCTAAATATATTGGATGAAAGACCAAACATTTGGCTTTTTGCACATACAAAGTGGTTCTTACAGATTCTTATTCATTTGTCTATGCTTTCATGATTGATTTGCTTACCTTGGTATTTCACATAAATGTGGTAAAAATCCATTTCCTGAATACCACTGCTGGGTCTGTTTCCCTGTGCTATGGTCAAGTAGTTTCAAGCATCCTAAGTTATACCGAAGAGATACCACTGTTTGAAAAATACTTGAATAAAATGACTTCCCTATTTAGTGATTTTTTTTTTTAAATTCCAGTATAGTTAACATATAATGTAATATTCAGATGTGGTGCTCATCACGACAGGTGCACTCCTTCATCCCCATCACCTGTTTCTCTTGTCCCCCCATGTACCCCCCTCTGGGGACCATCAGTGTGTTCTCTAGAGTTAAGAGTCTGTTTCTTGCTTTGTCCCTCTTTCTCTTATTTTTTCCTTTTGTTGTTTGTTTCTTAAGTTCCACATATGAGTGAAATCATTTATCTGTCTTTCTCTGACTGACTTATTGCGCTCAGCATAATACCCCCCAGGTCCATCCATGTGGTTGTACCTTCCCACTGATTCCTACAATACTATGTGACGTATGGATCAGTATTACCGTACGCAGGCTGTTGGGGAGGTTCACAGCCTAGAAATCGCTCATGAGGAGGACGTGCCGACGTGCTTACTTGGGATTTGTGCACAGGCGGTCTCTGTGAGAGACCCCTCCTCCGCAGGTCCTGGAACAGGGGGACCAGGAAGACCAGTCTGACCAATGGCCATGGGTGGGCTTGGGGCCTTGGTCGCCATATTTCACACACTGTCCTCCACGGCACCACTGAAAGTTAAAAAAAAAAAAAAAAGAAAGAAAGAAAGGTTGACGTGACTCACGGATGGACAGGTGGGTCCATGGCTGCCGTAATGCTCAGCCCTGGGGAGCTCTGCAGGGCAGGCAGACATCAACATCCCACCTTCAGGTAGCACATAATACAAATAAAATTAATGTAGCTTTTTTCTTTCCAAACCTAAAGTGGTTTTATAAATGCCCACGGAGGGACAATCCAGAGAAGAATCATTTTCTAATGTCTGAGCTGCTGGAATTCAGCACATTTAATTAAGTGGTGTTGTACGGATGTTCAGCCCGATTGTTGAGCTCTCCAGTGAGTAAACTCCAAACTCTTCTGGAACAACGTGCTTTTCATAGCTCTTTGGAAACAGAGTCTCGGGTAGAAAAGTCCAGCTGCAGGTTCCATATGACTCAACACCTTGTCATTTCTGGCCAGTGCTCTGTGCCTTCACTCCCAAGCACCTGGGCTCCGAGCCTGGAGCCTGGAGGTTGTTAGTGGATGCGTGTCAGAGGTCAGACCGCTTCCCGAGGAGATGAAACAACCCACACAGGAGCTCCATCCGCCCCCACGAGGCTGGGGATTCTATCAGCTCTTCTTTCTCAAGAGGAGCGCTCATCAATGTTAGTTCAAGCTAAAAGCCACATGTTTACTCTGCTGCCATCACACGTAAAGGGCACACAACATCTAATGTTGTGTTCAGCGGTGCTGGTTTTCTACCCATGGTTTGGTGTAGACTTCAAGGATCTTCTGGCCATCTGCTGAGAGGAGAAAAGGAACTGGCTTGTTCCTTGCTGCTGGCCTGCATGGAGCAGGAGAGCCCGGCCCGAGGGCTCGGGGTGGGGATGGGCTGAGGTCTCCTGTGTGTCTGTCTCCCAGATGAGGACCACCAGATTTGTTCTGGGCGAAAAAATGGGGCTTTCCAAGAGGAAAATAATAATACTTCCATTATTAATTGTTGTGTTTGGTGAAAACATATCAAGTTGCTGATATCTGATCAATGTTGTCACACAGAAATGGCAGTTACAAATGGTTTAATATCATTTAGGGAAGAAAAATGGAACATAAGTAATTCTGAGGACTAAAGCCTCATTCATTCAATTCTTTGATTCTTTCTGAGAAGTAAGTAAGTAAATAAATAAATAAGTCACTCTTTTGTTACCTCCTGGCCACACCCCAGGTGATAGAAGGAAGTCCTAGAATCCCCCTGACACCCTCAGCTCAATGAGGGGCATGCAGCTGACAGCAAGGTGTCTGCTCCCTGATGGCCTCGTGAGTCCAAGGAGAGAGCTGGATCTGGGCAAAGCAGGGACCAACTCACGGGGACTTCGGGCAGGGCCCTGGGACAAGGAGGGACACAGAGGGACACCGATGGATAAGGATGGTGTCTGTTGTGATTGTTTTGTCCCATTTTAAAAGAATGATCTGGTCAGAGCTTTCTAATACAAAGAAAGAAAATGGGAACATAGGAACCCACGAGTTGAAAACTCAGAAAATGTTTTCAGCTTTTAAAGTCACTTGAAAGAATTCTTCCTTGATGGTTATGATTAAGCCAACAAGTTGGTTAAATTGATTTTGCTTTTGGTATTTAAGGATCACTTTAAGAAAATTTGGTTTAATTTTTTTTAAGACTTTTGATTTTTTTTATTACTCAAAAAAGCTTCATTTTTTTATTTTCCTTTCTGACTCAGTGCTTGGGCCTCCAAAACTTTCACAACGATTTTATGCTCCTCGATAAGGAAAACACGCTTGATCCTGTCACAAACACACTTAGCACACACGGAACCACCAGAGGCCCTGATGACGTGTTTCTTCGTTTTGGACAACCTCATAAGGACTTTAGGTCTCACAGCACGAACTCCTCGAAGTCGGCCTGGGCCAACGCCATGTGCAGATTTTGGTGCTTTCCCAACCTTCTGGGTATAAAGGTAAACGATTCTATTACCAGGGGTTCGGGACAGCCTAGTTTTGTTAGAGGCTGTCCTGCAGGACAGCCTACAATGTTAGGTCAAACGCTGGACCATTCTGAATGCTGGACGCCGTCCCTGGAAGAGCTGGTTTAATTTTGTTTTACAATTACACCAAGTACTTTTAAAAAAAATATATGGTTTATTCCCTTTATTTTTTAATGAAAGGAAGTATTTATACAGATTAGTATTCCCTTGTCTTTGGTAAGTGATCACACACAACACATGTTCTTCCATGTGCTTCTCCACCTAATAGTGCGTCTGGAGATCATCACTTGGAAGTGTGTAGACAGGTCTCTCATTCTGCATTTGGGGTTTTGCTCTCTTCCTGGACCCCTGCATGATTCCCAGTCTGCAGCTGTCACAGGTTTTGCTGCCATGAGCAGCCTTGCCCATGCAGCTTCTGCTATCTGCACCAGAGTATCCTTAAATGACTATCCTTTTAAAAGTTATTTTAAAAAACCTTTCTGAAAATCTGAGAAGAACTGTACCTTCTGCCATGGAGGTTGGGGGAATGCAAGGGTGCAGGCAGACAGAAGCACAAACACACGCACTCACACACACACACACGACCTGGAGTATAAGTCCATGCAGGTCACAGACCTGTGGAGCCCACCGTGAGCAGGTCAGGGGAAGAGCCTGTGTTCAACAGACATATGACATTTCCACCGAAACACCAGTTAAGTTTCTGAGGACCGTCCCATGTTTCTCACCATTTTATATTTATTGATGGACACTGTGGCTTTTGAGAGAAGGCTTTACCTTAGCAAGCAAGATGGCACGGTGTGTGCTTGCTTCTGCTGTGATGCTGTCCCCAGAGTCTGCATGTCACACCAAAACCCAGCACACACAGGAAGCACCCTGATAAAGTACAACAGCGGACTTGGGGAGAGGGGAGGAAAGGAGCCTCTGTACTAGTTCTGCTGCTGTGTGGCCTGGGGCAAGTTACTCAAGTGCTCTGAGCCTGCACATCCTCCTGAGAACCTTAGGGATGGTACAAACTACCAGAATGAATTGTTCCCAAAATGCAATGCAATGACACAGACCAAGTACCTAGCACCAGGTGTAAATATAATGTGAGAGTGGTTTAATATACTACATTAGGGACCCATGATTGTTAGAGAGCTAGAATCTGCTTTCATATGCATTAGGCTGTAGTACGAAACCCTCCTCCTGGATTTCCCATGGTGTGAGCACAAAGAACCCTTGGGTTCTTTCCCTGGAAGGTTCCTGAGTACACAGGGGGGCTGCAATGGGCTCACCCTCACAGGGTGGTTGTGAGGACTGAAAGTATGTGATGTACTAAGGATGGAGTCTGACACTACAAAATGCAATTTAGTTCCATTTACCACCATGCAAAAGCCTCAAAGGCAGCACAGGGTGGAGGGAAATAGGCCCCCACCCAGGAGAAAAGTGCACAGAAGCAGTATGGTTATTGCCAGTCATCCAGGACACACCAACTGCTCTGGGATATCCTGTAAGCACTGAGATACTGACTTCTGGTAACGCACACGCCTAAATCAATAAACCTCAGGGACACACAAGAACCCATAACACAGGAAGACACACAACTAACAGCAAAGGGAGCTCTCACAGGAGCCTCCAGTGCTGCCCCACCGTGGCCACCGTGCAGCCCCTGGGCAGAACACATCTTTCCTGAGTAATTTTAGGCATGCGTTCTGGCTTAGCATGCACTATTTCTTTTTTATGTGAAGGAAAGGCCCATATTTGGAAATACACTGAAAATAATTTAAAGATACCAATGACCATCAATTTAACTGTGCTTTCAGGGTAAATAAAATGGAAGAATATATAGGTTATTCTGAGGAAGATCACTGCTCTGATCAGTCCTACAGGAAGTAGGCGACGGAGAAGCACCCCATGCCCGTGTGACTTGAAACTCAGGGGCAACAGCGGGAGGGCGGACAATCTTTCAGGAAATGGAGACACTTTTGCAAACTATCACCTGAAGAGTAAATTTTAGCCAATTATGTGGAGAGAGTGATGACCAGCGGCAGCTTAGTACTCAGGCAGCTTCCCCGGCCTCCTGAGACAAGGGGCATTTCCACACCGCAGTGCATCCGCATGTCCCTTTCCTCTTCTGAGAATCTAAAAGCATTTTTATTCAGTTTTGGGGGGATTATAAGTTATGTAACTACTATAAGCAACTATGTTGCTTATATCTCTGGAAGGATTTAAGAATCCACCCCACACTCTGGGGGACTGCGAATAAAGCACAGAGGCGTGTGCAGGACAAGTAGCCACTGGGCGCCCTTCCCAGGTAAGCACACGCAGCTCTCTGCACGTCCCCAGTCAGTGTTGCAATACTTTCACTTGAATGCACGAGTTAGCGCTGTTTGTTAACATGTTTAACCCTTGCTGTCTGTGCTTACGTTTAAATAGACTCAGGCTGTGATACATTTGCTTTGGAATCTACACATAACAGATCGGTGCTATTTAGACATGTATCTCTTTCATGTGCGTTAGTGTCACTAAAAAGGTCACACACCTAGTGGCACAGAAATGGGTACAGGGCTCACTTGGGTCCAATATATCTCTATCTTTTTCAATGGTCTTGTATTTTAAAAAGAACAATGCAATCACAGGTTGAGTCAAAGGAATCAAAATAATACTCTTGGACTTTATGGTAATTTATTTTTGAATTTCAACAACAAAATTATTCTCTCCCAGTGAGTAATAAATGTGCTGTTTATTTCTTTCTTAATGTACTTCTTTTCCCTGCCAAAGCTCCTCTCCTTTTTCCCAGGAGACACGGTTAAGTCAGAATGGTCTGCCCAGGGTCTTTAAATTGATGCTCTGCGGCTTTAATAATACTACTTAACTCGGGTTCTATATGTGGTGGAAATACGGCCAAGAGTTTAATGTTTCCCCTTATTAAATGGATGTAGTCACCACCTGTCGCCTGGCATCTACATCTACTAATTGCAGATAGCCCATCAATTACATCATCGGGAAAGGGGCAAAAGGAGGAAGGAGCCCCATTCACAGTATTGATATAAATTAAACACCGTCTTCTGACCTGGGGGTAAATTTGCACATAGAAATGAGGAACACGGGCTGACAAAATACCGACACAGGAGGAGGGGAGATGCATGGGTAGAAAGGCCCTGACATCTGAACATGACTCATGACCTAAGATTAGCTCCTTACCATGTCAAGCCCACAAACAGTGCCTTCTGCTGCGGGCATAAACTTAGTCTCACATTTCCTTCCGATCCGGTGGCACCACAGGGCTTTACAGATATCCTACCGGGGAGAAAAGGTCATTAGTATTACAGATGATCCACAAATCTATAATAAAATATCACTGAAAAATTTAGGGAAAAGAACTGATATAAATTAAAAGCTGATAACTACTTAGCAGTAGATAGACAGAAGACCCAGAGACTCGTGTTCTAGGCTTGCCCCAACTTAATCCCATCCCTGAAACTTTATTTATTCATATGTATTTATCATAAATGTAACAGAATTATATTTTCTAAATTAAAAAGTAAAATATTCTTAATTCGGAAGTTGCAGAAAACTGCAGAAATTAAAATTCAAAAAACCTGATAAAACCTAACATTTTATAATTCATTCTTGACCCAACCATTCACTAAGCTCTCCAAGTGTGAATGCTCATTTCCAGATTAAAGATGATTACGAAACTTTCTGGCTTGTCCATCCTTCCATCCATCCATCTGTACGTCTGTCTATCCACCCACCCACTCACCCACCATCCCCAACCTTTGATGAAGACCTGGAATATGCCAGTTGCCTTGCTAGGAGGGAGGGAGGTTCCATGAGGTTCCATGGGGAATACATCCCAGACCTACCCTCTGGAGCATCATCTAAGGCTATAAGTCACCATATGATGCATGTGGGAAGAGATGCTCCCAGGGGGAAGAGCACAGTGCAGGGCGAGTTTGTCAGAAGGGCAAGGCAGGGACACTTAGAGAAGGACTCGTGGGAACATGAGAGAGCTGAGCCAACTCCTGAGCTTGAGTGGTTTACTGGGGGGACAGGGGATGGCATTCAAGGGACAAAGAACAAAGCGTTTGTGCAAAGGAAGGAAGATGTGAAGGAAAAAGTGTGCGTGCAGAGCAAGGGAAGACCCACACAGCTTCCAGGGCAGTAAAATGAAACAAGATCTTGAGAGTTCTACACCATGAAAGTCTCTCCAAGTGCAAGGAATGAGTTTTCCTTCCATAACCTTATGAGCCCAAAGGAATGTCTTAGTGAAGGGCAAGCAGTAGGACTCAGAACATGATGGAAACTTCAGGAATGCCTGCGGTAGCTTTGACTGCACAGGAGGAAAACATTTCTTAAATTATCTGCACAAGTGTTCTGAATATTTGAACCGGCGCTGCATTATTTCCCAAGATATTTACTGGCTGTATCTACTGGGTGATCTTTATCATAAAGGAAATGCAACACGGCCAAAAGTCGGCATAGTTTTGCCTCAAAGATGGCATTTCACTCCCTTTATGCTTCCACCCCGTTTCATCGTGTTGAAAGATGAGCCCACACAGAGCTGTTCTGCATTGTGTGAGTGATCTTTTGAAGGGTTTTATTGCTAATAATCAATATTAATTTTACTTTCATCAAACTATTCTCAAATCTCCTCCCTAAGCTTAATTATTACATATTTAGAAACTGAGGGCATACATGTATTTTCTGCCTGTATCTCTCTCACTAATAAATCAGCTTTTGGGAACTTGGAATGGTAAGAAGTAAACTTTCAGTGTTTTAATTTGGGTATCAATTGCATTTATTTTCAAGTATCAAAATAACCTCCTACGGTTACAATTGCTGTAATGTTAAATTTATTTCCCTGTGAGCCCTCCAAGTTCACTAAGCGTTACCGGGGCAATGTGTCACGCTGCTGGTTAGTGTTCCCCTGGCCTCTCATGACATGAATTGGCACGCTGAGCTGGGGCCTCTGTTCTTGGCCAGAACAGCGTGTAGGGACCAGAGCCATAAGAAGACCTCAAGGAATCCATAAAAGCAGGGGCCTGAGTGTCTGTAACTCTCCAAAGAGACAACTGGAAAGCTCCGTCTGTTTGCAGGGTGACAACTTGATCGAATACCAGGATATAGCTAAAGCTTCCTTGAAATCGGAGCTCATGGACCCAGGCTCAGTGTCTGGGTGGAACTACGGCGGATCAGAACCAGCGTCTGTTCAGCAGTGCAGGTTGGCCTACCTGCCCACAGAGAGCAGCTGCCTGGCTGGCCTATGGAGACCCACTGATTCAGGAGGCTGAGTGTGCACACATCAACAAATCAAGGCATGATGGATGAATGGATGAATGGGTGGGTGTGAAAGAGGTGGCCGCCCCTGTGGTCAGGCCAGCCAGAGACGGACACAGTGGTCCAGTAGAGGGACTGGGCGTCCGAGGAGGCAGGCCTATCTGGTGTGGATTGGAAGGCAGATCTGGGGGCAGAGCCCGGTGTCCTCCTTGTATGCATGAGGATGGCAACACCTGCTTATTTGACTTGGCCTGGGAGCTAAATGAAGTGGTTGTAGGTAACGTGCCCAACTCAGGCCTAGTACCTGAGACGCATGGGGCCAGCATGCACTTCCTTCCCCACTCCAAGGGCATGGAGGTGATTCCAGCCCAAATGCAGCTCTCTGCTGCTTCATGGCTATGGCCTCAGGGAGTCGGTGGTACCAATTCACGGGGCAGTTTCAAAGATTATCCAAGACAATACAAAATAAATGGTGTTTTAAAATGTGAAATTATTTTTTTGTATTTGTCATAGATCTCTGGCACGGTGCTCAGTACCTAGCTGGCTTTCGATACATGTTTTCTGAGTGAGTCGAACACCTATTAGTTTGTTCTCATGAAAACCTTGAACAGAATGAGTGGGAACATTTTTCGTGTAAAAAACCAATAATGGTAAGCGAAATGTTAGCATTAGAACATCTAAGATGACATAGGCGGGCCACCTTATGTGTGAAAATATAGATCTAGACCTTAATATTTCAAGTATTTTCTTTTTAAAAGTTTATTTATTTCAGAGAGAGAGAGAGAGAGAGAGCATGAGCAGGAGGGGAAGAGGGAGAGGGAGAGAGAATCCCAAGCAGACTCCCCACTGAACTCTGAGCCCGGGTGCCCCTAAAGTATTTTCATAATATTCTTACATTGTAGTTTTCTGGAACATTTTGCAGAATAAAGAAATACGAATGGAAGATACTGTTAAAGGTGATGGTTTTTACCTTCACTAAGGACAAAGCTCTGAAGTATAGGAGGCAGGTGGTAGCTTGCCCCCAAGCAGGTGACCCACTAACCCAGTCTGCGTCTGGCTTGTGCCCCCCATGTATTTCAGCCCATCCTGGGATCTGCTCAATCCTCAGTGCAATTCTCCAGACAGAAACAAATGACAAGAGTTAGAACAGCCTTGAAATGCCATACAATCCATGCTACTGTTATTCAACATATCGAAAAGTACTTGAGACCTTGGTACTCTACAGATATAACTGACGTTTCACAAAAACGTGACACTCTACCCTGGAAAACAAATAAAAAATCTAGTTCCTCAAAGAATTAGATAATAAAATGACCATGAAACGACCGAACAACCAAAAACCAGTTTTATCCTTTCTTATCATACTTTGAACTACTAATTCTAGACAATAATGTGCAATGATTGTATTAAGTTAAGCATTATTGTTGTATGTCATTATATTCTTAATTAAATTTCAGGGTCCTCTTGGAACAAAGACCCTATTAAATCATACGTCTAGGGCCAAGGAGCTGGAATGTAAGACGTGCTGGTGTGGGGGGAAGCTCCCAATTTCACAACAGTGCCCAGGACACTAAGGTGATAAAATTTCAAAGTAATTCTGGGAGCCCCGCATCTCAGACTGCAGGGTCAGGCTGCCAAGCCCTGGATGATGCTGACGAAGCAGAACAGGCACTAGATGAAGATGCAATGTTTGTAATAACTAATACTTTGGAAGAAAAAAGCTAAGTCCACATGGACAGCCCATGCTTTTTTTCATCTTTGCAGCGAAGGAATCCAATCTTTAATGAAGGTGCTCACTTGTGAGTCTATGTTATAATTTAAGAGCTATGCTCACGAAGACCAATTTCAGCCATACTGACTTGGTTGAGTTAAGCATCACAACCTAACACCCCAAATAAAACCAACATTTTCCAATGTCTGTGTTGGGAATTTATTGGGGGATTTCCCGATTGTGAGTGCACTGCCCCTGGATCCATTTTCTCATACTGTCGATATTAGACTCACCAAAAATAACAACTGAAAATGCCATCACAAATTATGTTATAATGGGATCTCTAATTTATCGCAATTATTTGTCTTTCAAGTATGGGGTACTTTATCACTAGTTCCAATGATCACTCTACAAGGCATCGGAGAACAGAGGAAGCTGTGGCCATATAGCTGCGTGAATTTATACACAAGTATGTAAACACACGTACACCAAATACACATCTATTTGTCCAAGAGACAGACGCATATGAATTTGCATTATCTATTAACTTTTCAAAACCAAGAGTCCCTTTCTAAAATAGCATTCACCCATCTATCACCTGCTCAGCAAATGTTCACTGAGGAGTCCTTAGGTGCTAATTGCTGGTTTAGGTAATTTGCTTGTTATTTATTTATTTGTTTTTCGAAGATTTTATTTATTTGAGAGAGAGAGAGCATGAGCTGTGGGGAGGGACAGAGGGAGAAGCAGACTCCCCGCTGAGCAGGGAGCCTGATGTGGGACTCGATCCCAGGACCCTGAGATCGTGACCTGGGCTGAAGGCAGATGCTTTAACTGACTGAATCACAGGGTGCCCTGCTTGTTATTAATTTAAATTCTCCCATCAGCAAACTTTCGGATCTTTATACTTCAACCTAACAAAACAGACCTATTTTCATAAAACTTCAGAAGGAGTTCATTGAAAAAATAGAATTTTAAAACTGAAAATGTTCTGAGATGCTTTAATTCACATGGAAAATAACCTAACTGCCCACCGTATCTAGATTTGAGATTCAGGACCCTAGAGATTCTGGCCACACAAATGGTTTTAACTTAGAAAATCCATCAAGTTTATTTATGTTGAAGAACAATTTCACATCATAGGGAATGAGGTGACATGACTGATTGTAAAGGATGTAATTTTTTTTTAACTGAAAAGATATTTCCTCTACTGTCCTTGATAAAGTAACTGGTAGCAGGCTTACTTTTCTGCATACAAAAACTATATGAAACTGGACAAAATATATGGGCCAGTTGTTTTAGACTTTGCAACTGGCAGCACAGTATGTGTCCCTGGAGAGAAGGAAATCCGTAAGGTGAGTGTCACCTTTGCTCCATCAATCTGCCTGGAACACTTGCCTGACACGGTGCAGCCAGGTGGGTCCCAGGCAGACAATGACAATCTCCCTGCGTGGGGGATGCAGAGATCAGAGTTGGGGCCTACAGAAGTAGCTAGAACCTGTGGGACTCTGTGGGACCAGAAAGTAAAATGTCACATTAAGTAAGGGGCCCCAGATGCCTGCCTGAGGATTTCCTGTGGGCCCTTGCTTATCTGTGGGGTGAATGGTTGATGCACTAGCGGACACCTCATGTGGCCTAGATCAGGGCAGCAGCTCTGGGCTGCACACTGACCGGCTGGACGACAGAGGCCACACCATGCTGGGAGACACTGGAGTTTGGGCCCACACGTGAGGGAGAGACCTCAGTGGAGAGCCCAAAGTCCACGCTCCCAGCCCAGAGCCCAGGTTGTGCCTCTGGCTAAGGAAAAACTGAAAGAGAAGAGCCCTAAGGAAGAACCAAACAAAGCCTCAAAGGATGAAGGGATCCACCTATTATAATAATACAATACAAATTTATATAACATAAAGTGATACTCTATTATAACATGTTACAAATATACTCAAGGCTATAAAGGAAAAAGTGGACAGAATGAGTGAAAAAAGATGGGAAATTTTAGTAGAGAATAGAGAGTATAAAAAATCAGATTGTATTTCTGGAAACAAAACTTAAACTAACCTAAATGTAGAGTTTGCTGAATTGTCTAAATGAATGATTAGGTATGCCAGGAGATAAAGATGATGATCGGCTTTTTATCAGAAACAACCGAGTCCAGGAGAAAATGGAATTATAACTTCAAAATGTGTATAGGAAAAAAAATAAAGAAAAAACTGTTTAGAACTCTATATTCAGGAAAACGATTCTTCAAAACAGAGGTTGAATTTAATGACATTTTCAGATAAAGAAAACCTGACCTACCCTATGCCCAGCAGATGCAGGCTATAGAGAACGCTAAAGAAAGATCTTCAGACCAGAGCAAATGATACAATGATCCATAAGAAAGTGTAAGTACTACATGGTGCATTTATGGGTGAATATAAAAGGTAACATTATTTTCTTTAAAAGCAACTCCCTATGTTAAAGCAAACATTTTAACATTGTGTCATGTTGCTTATAACATGCACAGAGGTAAAATACATGATGAGGACAGTACAGCGAGGGAGTCACATGGGCTTACTTGTTTTAAGGATCTTGCATTTTGCATAGAGCGGCACAATGTTAAATCTAAATCGACTGTGAATTAGAGATGTAGCTATAATCTCTGGAACAACCACTAAAAATCAGTATAAGGAAGTATAGTTAAAATGTAAATTGAGGCAAAAAAACAGGATTGTTAGAAAGAAGTTTAATGCAAAAGGAAATAAAGAAATAAAAAAGAAGTGTGACCAATGGGAAACTAAATTTAAAACCTATGAACACAATTCTCCGCATTCACATCATAGAGAAGAAAAACATTATAAGTACATCCCCAGAAGGAGAAAAAGCATTTCACAAAAGTCAACACACTTTTGTGATAAAATCTCTCAACAACTTAGGACCAGAAAGGAACTTATCAGTTTGATAAAGGGTGACTATGTAAAACCAACAACTAACATCATATTTGTTTTTTTTATTAAGTTTTAATTGCAGTATACTTAAGATACAGTGTTCTATTAGTTTCAGATGTACAAGTGCTCAACAAGTCTCCATGTGACTCAGTGCTCATCACAACAAGTGTGCCCATAATCCCCATCCCGTTTCCCTGATTCCCCCACCCACGTCCCCTCTGGTAACCCTGTTTGTTCTCCATAGTTAAGAGTCTGTTTCTTGCTTTGTCTCTTTTTTCCTTTATTTGTTTTGTTTCTTATATTCCACATATGAGTGAAATCATACGGTATTTGTCTTTCTCTGACTGACTTACTTCACTTAGCATTATCCTCTCTAGTTCCCCCTATCATTGCAAATACTTTACTTGGCATTTACAAAGTTCCAGAATAAGCAAACTGTATCTATGGTGATAGAAATCAGAACAGAGTTTGCTTACCTGGGTGGGGAAGGGGCTGAATGGAAGAGGGCATAAGGGAACTTTTTGGCTTTATGGAAGTAAGCCATGTTTTGATCAGCATGCTGGTAACACAGGTAAACACAGTTGTTAAAATTCCAACAGTACACCTAAAACGAATCCATTTCATTGCATATAAATATTCCCTCAGTAATAAAAGATTTAGCTTTTTACTTCTTGTATTTTCCAAATGGCGCCAGAGTACCATGGATGATACAGTCCATGGTCACACAGAACAAAAGAATGTGGAAACCTGAGCTTTGCTATAGAAAATCCCATGGGCGCCTGGGTGGCTCAGTTGGTTGGGCGACTGCCTTCGGCTCAGGTCATGATCCTGGAGTCCCGGGATCGAGTCCCGCATCGGGCTCCCTGCTCGGCAGGGAGTCTGCTTCTCCCTCTCACCCTCCCCACTCTCATGTGCTCTCTCTCATTCTCTCTCTCTCAAATAAATAAATAAAATCTTTAAAAAAAAAAAAGAAAATCCCATCTTAGAAAAAAAAAAAAATTAGTCCTATGCTCCTGTCCTTAACAGACATAAGAGTAACACACTCAAAAACTTCCTAGGGATTTCACGTGGAAAAGACAACACTAGGGACACAGGCTGATGGTAACTGATTCATTGCTCTTGTCCCAAGCTGACATTACCCAGCTCGGGAGATGAGGATCCAGTCCTGGAACACGGTTGTAACTGACCTTACGGGGAAATCTCCTTGAGTTTAGAAGAAAAGAGATTATCATGTTAGATTTAAATTGGGAATATTCCCAGTACATTATGAAATGTTGGAGGTTTCTAGAGGATCATATTTTTGTCTATTTTCCTCTTGATTTCATTATAAACTAGAATAAAAGAAATCTCAGGAATAGGTACTTTCATTTAATTTATGGGTAGCTTTCCTTGTGGTTCAGTACAGCAAGTTCCCAGATTCCGACCTGCCCGTCCAACACGGGCGCATGTCTCCGTGTCACACGCAGAATTTATGACAGGAAGCCACGCCAGTCATGTCCCCGGGCTCAGCGGCGCACATCACACCTTCTACGTGAAACTTCTCTAGAAAGGTTGTCCTTGGGGAATTTAATAATCAGAAGCTCTAGACAGGTTGTTGCTCCATGGTAAATTCTGCTTATATCTGAGGAAGGTAAAGCAGGGAGGAACTATTTTCTTAACAGCATTTGAAAAAAAATGCAGAGCATTAATTTGCCAACTCACACCAACCAGAGGTTATTGCTGAGCTCCCACGTGATAAATCAGAAACAAGAGCTGACCTAACAGGCCAAGTCAGTTCTCCGATGAAAAGCGATACCCACACCAGGATCCACCAGCTTCTTCTTTGCCAGGAGAACATATGTTTCCTGTTATCTAAGACCAGCTCTAACTCACAGGATTTGACATTTGGTAGGTACCCAATAAATGCAGAATACATCAATGTCCGTTACACTGAATAAAACAGTTTTATGAATCATATTGCACTGAGCATTTGCCAATAATCACTTGCCTTTTTAAAATCCAGCATGCAGAGCTTGGCTTTCTCTCCAAACTGCCACTTGCACTGAGTGTTGGCATCATATAACTCTCCCGGCAACTTCTCGGGGTACTTGTACTCCTTCACAGGCTTCGGCTGATCCGCGAGGCACAGCGCTTGGGCGGTGCTGAAACGCACAGGGCATGGGGGGCTAGCGATTCTGCAACACTTACCGGAGATGCACCTTCCGCGAGGCCGGGCTCTTCTCCTGCAATCTGACAACATTCCCTGTGCAGCGAGGTGGGGGGAGGGGGCATTCTCCTCTCCTGAGGGTCCATATGACATTTATCTCCATTCTATTTAAATACAGGGGCCACATATCCTGAAACTGCTCCTACTGCATTTCATCTTTTCCAGGAAGACAATTTGTTCTTCATTAGATTCCTCAATCTTATCATGGGTTAAAGTGAGACGGAATAGCACAAGGAGATGTTCAGTGTGAGAAGTGCCAACTGCAGACACTTTTATGTACACTTCTGGCCACGAGTGATCAAAAGATGGAAATGGGCATTGTGGAAGGCTAGCAAAATCCACCTATTTCAAAGACAAGAATTTTCTTTCTTTCTTCCCCCCACTCCGTCCTTACCTCCCTTCCTCCCCACATCCACTCTCCTCTTCCCCCCTCCCTCCTTTCCTTCCCTGGGCCAGGGGCCACCTGCACACAAGCTCACAGCCTCCAGAGGTTCCCCATGGAACACAGCAACAATTTCTACCAGCAATGCTCTATGCTCAAGCTAATTTCTGACTAGATCCCAAAGTCAAGAAGGAAATTAACTCTGCTTAAGTTCACTAGCAGATGGCTGAAGACCAACTAATGATTCCTTCCTCCACGAACATGGTATTCCCTTCCCTAGCAGGGACAGGCATAGTTATAATTTTTGCATTCGGAGGGAGGGCGAACAGCGTTGGCATGTAGCAACTAAATCTTGCTTGCCAATTTCAATAAGCCAAAAAAAAAAAAAAAATCCCTTCTATGTTCCCAATATATTGAACGATGGCAGACCTGCCCGTGGATCCCTACACTTTTCTTTGCGTGGCTGCCCACCCCGACTGGGACCTTTCTGGCCTCAGTCTCCACCCCAGTCTCAAATTCCACTGCCTTCAAGTCCACTCCTGCATGCCTTCGATTCACAGTCACCCACGAAACACGAGGGTGGCCCCAGCTACTGTGGAGGAGACATCAGTCCTACATAAGAGGAAATCAGAAGCCCTTTCAGAGCACACTGGGAAGTATAGATTAAACCAAATGATGGGACAGTGTTAAGAGCAGTGGCCGACTCACTGTGAGCATTCAACAAATGACCTGTCTATCACGGTCACTAGGATCATACCGCAAAGGGATATTTTTAAGTAAAGAAAAACAATTAAAAGCATAATTAGCACTTCAAGACAGGTGTGACTTGGCAATTTTGGAATTCCATAGAACCTTTCTCTGATGGATCTTAAATGATTTATACAAATGAGTTCGGTGTTCCCCATTATGTCCCTGAGGCTACGTCAGGGTGGCAATATGATCCCCGTCCTCTGGACAGGAAACCAGGAAAAGTCAGCCAAACTGACTGGCCCCAGCATGGGACTGACAATTAAAACAGTATCACGGGTTCAGGAATTTTTATAGATTGCGTAAATGTCTAAGCACAGGGCATGAGGACAAGGTACCCACCTGGCCATGAAAAATGCAGTGCACAGACTGGGAGCCTGGAAGAAGCTGGGAGCCTGCCAGGAGGTGCAGGAACACACATATCACTGCTGGGATGTGCAGGTCGGCTCCGATTAGCTTCACCTTTGAAGAAAAGCAACTCCCCATGTGGATCTCACCCTTGTGCTCCTGATTAGGCTCCTGCTGGAGCCCATCTGCTCTTTCTCCCTCGGCCTCAGCAGGTGTCATGGCCAAGCGCAAAGCCAATGGGGCAGGTGTGAGAAAACCCCATGGCATGGATGTTGAAAGGAAAAGCCACTGCACAAACAATCCACCATAGTATCCACGTGGACAAATCGTGTTTTGACCCTGTGGCATGCCCCAGACGAAAGTCAGGTTGCCTACATGTGATAAGCAAAACAATAAAGCTTGTAGAAGATCGTGTGGAAGAATATATTTGTGACTCTGGGGTAAGTAGAGATTTATTTATTCTAGCAGCCCACAAAAAGTACTAACTCCAAAGGAAAAGTATGGATTAATTTAGACTCTGTTACAAAAAGGAAAACTTCTGTTAACCAAACGACACCATTAATGGTGGAGATACCAAGTCATAGAGTGACAGAAGATACTCACATAATATGTATTTTACATAATGAACAAAGTATTCCGAATATATAAGGTACTCCGATCAAGAGACAAGAAAAAATAAAAAAGCCTAATTTTTAAAAGTTCACGAGAGATCTGAACAGGCACTTCACTCAAGATTATTCAAATGACCATTAAACATGTAAAAACACACTCGTTCTCTTTAATGGCCACTTTGGTATGTCACTAGACACCCAGCGAAATGGCTAAAGTGGAAAAGACCGACAAGACCAAGTGTTGGCAAGGGTTCAGCACCCTGTGAATGCTCATAACTGTGGGCATGTGACTTTGCACAACCACTCAGGAAGCTGTCGGGGTGTCTCCTGACACTGCAGACTGTGTATTCATGACCCTAGACTTCCAGTCCTACAAATAATCAGAGACATATATGTAAAACAAAAGAATATGCAGAGTATCATTTCTTAAATAGCCCCAAATTGGAATCTCAAATGCCTCTCACCAACAGAATGGATTCGTAAGTTGTAGCATATTCATGCAATTAAAAATAAATAAATGATGCTATATTTTTATGCAGCAACAAGGATGAATCTCATACTTGTTATATTTAGCCAAAGATCCCAGATACAGAGTAGTATGTAGCTCATGATTCTGTTCATAGCAAATTCAGAAACAGGCAAAACTAGTCTATGGTGGCCTGTATCAGGAACATGGTCATCTCTGGCGAGGAAGGAGATGATGATGAGAGTGAGTACGGGGTTCTGGGCTGTTCACTGTGCTCTGTAGCTTTTTATAAAGGTTAGTTAACACATCCATTATCTCACATCCTTAGATTTGTGAATGTTGTATCATGAGAACTTTTTTTTTTTAAGTAGGCTCCACACTGGGTGCGGAGTCTACCGTGAGGCTTGAACTCACAGCCCTGACGTCAAGACCTGAGACGAGATCAAAAGTCAGATGCTTAACTGACTGAGGCTCCAAGGTGCTCCAAGAGAACTTGTAAGATCTACTCTCTTAGCAACTTTCAAACACAGAATACAGCATTGTTCATAGTCATCATGCTGTACATGAGAGCCCCCAGACCCTACTTATTTTAGAACTACAAGTTTGTATGTGTGACCACCTTGACCAGCGCTCCCAACCCCCCCCCCGTAACTCTTTGTTGCTACGAGCTTAAATTTTTAGATTCCACATATAAGTGGGATCATACAGTTTGTCTTTCTCTGACTTATCTCTCTTAGCATAATGCTCTCAAGGTCCATCCGTACCGCCAAAAATGGCAGGGTTTCCTTCTTTCTCATGGCTGAAAAATATTCATTATGTGTATGTGTGGATGAATGAACTGAAATTTATTCTTTCCATTATACCCCAAAACATTCTTAATGGGCTCTCAGGTCAAATCAGATTTTCTCATTGACAGAGGGAGGTATGGGTGTGGCAGGGGATCCACGCACTCCTCAAACTCCTGGCTCCCAGCGATGGTCCCTTTTCCCATGGACTGACATAGATTCATGGGGTCAGAAGGAAGGCACATTCACTGGTCTGTGAATACCATGATTCAAATTTTTAAAAAGTAAATTGAAGACGAGTCCCTGTTGTCATTAAATTAAAATAATGAGTT
This sequence comes from Neomonachus schauinslandi, assembly GCF_002201575.2. Classification (NCBI taxonomy): domain Eukaryota; kingdom Metazoa; phylum Chordata; class Mammalia; order Carnivora; family Phocidae; genus Neomonachus; species Neomonachus schauinslandi. Next base: position 147,026,629 of record NC_058409.1, read on the forward strand.
AAAATTTCCTTAGTCCTAGGCCTCCCGGACACAGACATGAGTAAATGGGATGAGGTCTGTGTCTGGTCCTGGGAAATGACACATGACTTCACTGAGTAGGTTGATGAATTTACTCCAAACACGTATCTGTCCTTCTTGACTCCCAACTATGGAGAAACATTGTGCTGACAACTTCAGACTGACTGAGTTCCTTTTTTTTTTTTATAGATTTTATTTATTTGACAGAGAGAGACACAGCGAGAGAGGGAACACAGGCAGGGGGAGTGGGAGAGGGAGAAGCAGGCTTCCCGCAGAGCAGGGAGCCCGATGCGGGGCTCGATCCCAGGACCCTGGGATCATGACCTGAGCCGAAGGCAGACGCTTAATGACTGAGCCACCCAGGCGCCCCTGAGTTCCTTTTTTTAAATATATTTTTTCCAGGTACCAAATGCGAGACTGCTAATAAAGGAAAGCGGATTCATCTTTAAAAGTTAGTCACTTATCCTTACTCATTGTTGGGATCGTATCCAAATAGCCACCTAATTGGTGGAGAACATAACAGGATTGTGATTACCTGGAAATCAGGAAGTCGGCAAACACGTCAAAGAAGACAGTCTCCGATTGATTAAACCAGTAAGACTTCTCTGCTAACACAGTATAGAAATGGCCCATTCACCACTGGTCATCCCATGGGAACAAAAGCTTGAGTGACTTTGACAGCAGGAGGCTCTCTTGGGAAATTTAATCTTTTAAGAGAACAAATTTGTGAGCGTGCATAATGTTGTGTTTCTGTTTATAATCATGTGGCCCAGCAAAATTAGCAAAGTTCTTGAAAATAAAAGTTTATGACTGAATGGCCACACAAGGGTTTTACTGACTGACACAAAAACAAATGAGCAAACTTGAGCAGACATTGAACCGTCCCGGGATCCCAGAGCAAACATGTCTCTGAACCACACTCTTGGCAACCCCTCCTAGGGCCACGGTCTGATTCGAAGATCACAGCCCATATCTAATGTCATCAAAACAAGTGCTCTCTAAGCATATAACTATTTCCTTCCACGAGTTCTCCTACAGTTCTTGGCAGCTTAGCAGCGATCTGGACTCTCGTATGATGCTGATTCTCACCGTACACCCACACGTTGCAGCCCCTGCGCTCCACGTTGTCTGGGCACATTTCAAAAAAATTAAAAATGTTTATCTTGATCAGAACCATGAAGATGAAAAAGCTATAAAAATTTTGAGGGGAACCTGGATGGCTCAGCTGGTTAAGTGTCTGCCTTCGGCTCAGGTCATGATCTCAGGGTCCTGGGATCGAGCCCTGCACTGGGCTCCCTGCTCAGCAAGGAGTCTGCTTCTGCCTCTCCCTCTGCCGCTCCCCCTGCTTGTGTGCTCTCGCTCGCGCGCATGCATTCTCTCTCTCAATCAAATAAATAAAATCTTTGAAACATTTTTTTGAAAAATAATCTAGAAAATTATAGAAAGGATTGATATAGAAAACTTCAATGTAAACTTAGGTTTGTGCTCTTTTTTATTACAGAAAGCAGAATTCTTCATGCACGTGCACACGCAAACATACATACACACACACCAAACAAAACTGAACAGCTCCAAGAAACAGCTACAAACAATGCTAACAATCCCCAACGTGACTCCACAAGGAGCCCGCACAGGGAAGAGCAAACGTTGAAAGGACCTCGATGTGTCATGTCACCAGTAGAATAATGTTGACACTGCCTTTTTTATATTAGAAATAAAAGAAAAATGATCAAGTGTATGTTACTAGAATACAGATTTGTATTGCCAGGTGACAGATACTGTCCACGAAATTTTCACTCTTCTTGGGTGGCATGAACTATGGAAGGCAGCCTTCATTCCTTTAGGCGGTAAAATATCTTGACTGCTATGAAGTCTCATGGTAAGAACATGAGGAAAGAACCCAGGCTGAAGGTGAGTGGTCAGGATGCTGGCTCAGAAGACTTGCTACAAGCTCAGAGGAGGACTGAGGGGAAGGGCAGCGAGAAAGGGAACCCAGCCAGGGGCTCAGGGCTCCGCGAGGGCACGGGGAGCAGCCTCAGACAGTGAGCAGACAGGGAGTATAACCAGCAGAAACACCCACGTGACCCTGCCCTGAGGTGTGCTAGAGACAAGATGCTGTAATTTGTGCAACAGAAAAAAGGGAAGAAAAGGCTTTACTGACAAAATAAGAAAGAGAAAAGGAAAGAAAGAGAAAAAAATGAAGAAAACCTAGAGCCCAAGATAAGAAGCTCCGTGGGGCGAGCCAGTGAGGCCAGTGGAAGCCTGAAAGGTGTCTTAAGGGGTACAACAGGAGCGGGGGACTTTTGCCCTTGACTCCTAGCTTCGAATAACGAGTTCTGGGTTCTGACTATAGGCACGTGCATCAGTTGCAGAGACTTGGAAGGCGGGTATCTGGCTGCTAAGCTGGTGGTCCATGCGTACGCCAATCTTTTTTCCTTCCTAGCTCTGGTGGGGCCAGCGTGGGTCACGCACCCTGCCGCTACGCCTCCCTCCACGTTCCCTGTTCAGTTGCTGGCATCGTATCGTGGCAGAAACAGGAGAGGGACAAGCATGTGCTCCTGGTGTCTGGCACTGGCCCGGGATGGACTCACTCTAGCGTGGGGTCCAGAGGAGGGTAGAAGTGGGGAGTCATCAGGTGCCATGGGTTAGCTCACATACAGATATCCACTGAGGTACGTCCTACCAATGTTTTTACTTCGTGTGTCTACCAATACTTATAAGCACTCACTATGTGACATAATTTGTTACAGGTACGTAACATATATTTTATATAGCAGATGTATAGCAGGGTATTCTGTAAATGTAAAGGATATGAATAAAATATATAGAAACACATCTATCAACACATGCACTTGGATGAATCTATAGTTCAGTTTAGATATACATAGGCACAGTTTCATTTGTTTCCAAGAATTCTGTGCTGGCAGAAGCCTCGCTTTCCTTGAAATGCCGGTATTTGCCCTATTTTCTGTTCATATGAATAGATTTGATCTCCTTTCTTGCTATGGTTCCTAGAAAGACCTTTGCCCAATTTCAAGCTTCAATATCACAGGCAAAGCCTGTATTTTAAGACTGATATATTTGTGTGTTTATTCCTTGTTCTCCATTTTTTATTTTCATTTGCTTTTCATCTTCATCTGTCGATTCTATTTTTCTTGAGAGGGAGAGCGCGCCTTTGCAGAGGGGCAGGGCAGAGGGAGAGAGAGAAGCACAAGCAGGTTCCATGCCCAGCGCAGAGCCCAGCGGGGGTGGGGGGATGGGTGGGGCTCAATCTCAGGACCCTGAGATCATGAGCTGAGCTGAAATCAAGAGTCGCACGCGTAACCAAATGAGCCACCCAGGCACCCCTAATTATTTTTTTGTATGTTTTCTTGTCATAATCTGCTCCAAATTCTTAAAGTAAGGTGGTTTGGTTTGTTAGCTTTGTCCAAGACTATATCACTGACATAAGAGTACTAACTCTCATACCTTCCTTGATGAATCTCAGAAATGTGCGTGCATTTAATGGAGAACTCGCCAGGAAGGCCCTTTGCCGCCAGCACTGACACATTTTGGAAAGAAGGAAGCACATGCTTTGCGTCTCCTTGAAAGAATCAGTGGATTATTGAGCATTGGCATGTTTGTCAGAGAGTGAGCACAAGCCTTCTAGGTGTCTGGCAAGATACGTTTCTGTGTCACGGATACGCATGTCCTCCCTGCTGAGCGAAAGCAGTTCTTCCCAGGGCCAGGGAGACAAGAATGTTCCCGAAAGGACAAGGGTGGAAAGGGGTGTGTCCTCCAGGAGGCACAAGAACCTTGGAGCACGGTGTGCTGCAGATGCCACCCCTGGGGCCCAGGAGAGCCCGCTCAGAAGGGAAGAGAAGGAATGCGGGGAGCTCAGGTGGGCGTGCACCCGCAGTCCCAGTCCCGACGTTCATGACCCAGCCCTTGCAGGGTGGGCCCTCAGCTGCATGCTCCCTGCCAGGAACACAGCCCCGTCCTGCATGCCCTCCACAGCCTTCTCCTCCCCTGGGAGCCGCGGGCTGCGGTGCCCAGCCAGCTCCCACAAGGGGAAGCGGCCACAGGATGGAAGGCCCTGGGCTCTGTGTGACCACACGCAGCAGGTCCGCTGACCCGGGCAACAGTGTGACACAAGTCAGAAATAAGGTTAGGGTCTGCAGCTGAAACCAAACTCCAAACTCAACGTCCTTGAGACTTGGGGGACAGTCTGCCTTACTAGCAGATCTAAGGCCACTTCTTAAAGTCCCTCCTTTCTCTAACGAGTTGAAAATCTACTGACTTTCTCAGGGGGTCAAACCCTATCTCCCCAATGTCCTATATCCTAAATGAATTAGTGCTATAATAAACATTTACAAAAATAATTATTAAAATTGCAAGATTTTAGAGCCAGGCTAAGGTTTCCCCTTCTAATAAGAAATGTACTTTGTGGAAAAGAAAAGAAAAGAGAAGAGAAGAGAGAAGAGAAGAGACCCCCAAAAGTTACATTGCGTTCCCACTGTGTGCACGGTAGGTCTTCTACTCATGAATGAAAGACATTTAGTCACAGAAATGAGAATTTAAAACAACTAAATGTTAGTGACAAATAGTTTGATTTGGTAAGTATCTTGGGTTTCATTTGAGTCTAAAGGTCAAATGGTGTTGGATTCAGCCTGCAAGTCTTTGAGCTCTAAGGAAGTATCTGACAAACTTCTTGGCCGAGGGAACATCTCAAGACACCTTCAAAGAGGAGCCATCTTGGGAAGTCACAGCCAAGCCGGGGCTGCTTGGACAGAATCAGGCACTAAGAGACACACACCGAGCTCCGGGAGTTCATACCTTAAAAATTTGTGCAGGTACTGGCGGCTGCAGGGTGACCAGGAGAAGACCCCGTTGCGTCCTGCCAATGTGGGGGACATGATGTTGCCCTCAGACTTTTTGCACACGTTCCCTTCTCCATCATGGACCATGCCAAAGCTGTGAGAGAGAGAAACGGTTCTTTCAAAACCAAGAAAAGGGTCAATGACCTAACAGATTCCATCAAATGCACGTTCAACACGGTGGACTCCTCCACGCCTGCCTGCCCATCAGGCAGAAAGAAAATGTCTGAACAGCCAGGTCGTAGAACATAGCCACGCATTCACAGACCCTTCCTGAAGAACTAACCTTCGGTCAGTTGTTTGAAAGGGCACACCAATGCAAAATGAAGCATGCGTCGGATGTCTGCTAAGGGCCCATGTTTTAATTATAAAAAAGCATTCTAAGTGGGGTGTGGAGGGCAGGTCCCTTGACCTTGATAAAGCTGACAGCGTTCCCTCCTGCTCTCATCTCTCTACACTCTTCTGCTCACCAGGGATTTTCAGAATTTCCACGTGTTTGTCAGAAACACAAACGTGGTCTCCCCGGGTGCGTCTGATGCCTCCCACAATTGGAGAACCGACCACCTGCTAGAGCTCCCTGTGGGGCTGACCCTTTGTCCCCACTCCCACCAAGGGCTGCCCCACCTCCTGCCAGGTCTGCACTGCTGGGGGCTGTCACGGCTGGACAGTGCTTGACCTCATTCCCTACGTCCCTTTGGAGGACGTAGCTCCATGAAGCCCAGTGGGCAATCTTGCGGCCTTTATCTGCAGGAATTGTTTGAAGGTACACCTGTTCCTTCTGCTTCAAAACCAGACCACTCTGGGGTGCCGGCCCTAGCTGAGCAGAGGGGACCATCTCAAGCCTCATTGGCTCTTGGGGTACTTAATAGGGTCCTTTACAGAGGTGCCAATTGGCACCCCTTCACTGTACCTGAGAAAACTCTAGCCCTACACCTCTAAGAATGCCATGAACCGAGTTGCTACGTCTTTCCACCAAGTCAGCTTCTTCTTAACTGCCTAGAGCTTTGGCTGCAGGAGTTTCTCACACTGCCATCTTCATCTACCCTAGAAAGAGCACAACTAATGGCTCAGGAAGAAGGCCTGGGCGATTTGGGAGTTCTATATGACCCTGAAGACTTCCCATGAGAGCAAACATATTCTTAGAGGGTGGAGCCATTGTTGGCCATTAATGTCTGGTAGCTGCCAAATCACTGGATGGATTCTTAGATAATGGGGTTCCACATGAGTGGGGTACAGAGCAAAGGGGAAGGCAAGGGGGCAAAGCAAAGAAGGGCAAGATTGTTACTGGGTCTGGGGACATTCCAAGAATGCCATCAAGAATCCCATGATGAGAGGAGGCAGGGCAGCAGGGACAGAAGACTCCCAACACTGGGGAAGGGGGCTCCAACCATGGGCCAGGGAATCTGTATTTGCGGCTGAGGCTGAAAACACATTTTCCCCACTTCACTGGCTTACTTATAGAGATTTAATAGTATCAATAAAAATAACTCACACTTGTAAGCGCTCACTAGTGTTCAAACAGGATATTAAACACCTTATCTGTATTTTTTAACTTAAGCCTCCCCAAAAGCCTATAAGGCAGGTAGAATATCGTGACAGCAAGACTGAGGACTGGAGAGAGCCATGTCCACCGTCTCGGACTCAGGACTGCAACCTGATGCTCCGGCATCAGAGCCCAGGCGGGACCCGGGTAAGAGCGTAACACGAGCACCATTGAAGGGCGTATCCAAGGAAATCTGGCGTGCAAACATTGTTGAATTTCTGCAAAATTCCTGCTCAGTACCAAGGGTGATACAGATGGAGTCATTTCAGCCTCCACCCATCCTCTGAAGTTCTATTAAAGCAATCAATCAAGGCCGGGGTAACCATATAGCAGAGGAAATGTGTCATGGCTATGAAAAGGATTCAGACTGTAATCACATATGGGTGTCTGCCTTGGGGAGAAAGTTAGGAAAATGAACAACCAAAGTACACTCCCCTGGCGGGCCCTTGACCTGTGTAGACGACGTGTGCATTGTGGTCCAGTAAGTGCCCCAGGTAAATGTGCTACCACTCTGCCCACATTTCTAAGGACATGAAAGCCACAACAACCCAGATCTGGGGACATGGGGGTCTTAAACTTTTTCATCTAAGATATTTTCCATGATTCTTTCTATAATTGATTTTCAAACTCTGCTGTGCGTCAGTATATCTGAGAAACACACCTCTTGGTGTGGCTCCCCAAAGTCCATTCTGGTATATATATATTTTAATTTAGTGGCTTGGGAGTTAGGCTTTGGTATTTGGGTGTATTCTAACACAATAAGGTAATCCGGATGCCCACCCAATCTCAGCGTGACTACGTTGCGAGTTGTCTTTCCAAGTAGTACAGTGCCCATACAACGTACCGTGATGGATGTCAGCACATTCACGTGAAAGTACCCCACACTGACCACATTTGATGGTAACAATAAAGTCAGGGAAGGATGAAAAGACCACATTTTCAAGATAAGGTTGGTGTTTGGCAACCAAGAAATGTAATTACTACCCAAGTTACACCATACCAGACGTGTTTTTTGCTTCCGTGAGCCATAGTATTTTATTCAAAATTTCGGTCACCCCATAGGTTGAAACAGTAAATATACTGTTTTCTTTCCCACTCACTAGCTTTTAAGTTTCTAAAGGACGGAGACCCTTCTTGTTCATGCCCAGCCCCAGGCCGGTACGTTCACTAGCCCATAACAGGTTCTCCACTGATGTTTGTTGAATAAACAAAGAGCAACCTTCCAGCCATAACACCCACTCAAATACCCAAATGTAAATATAATTTCAGATTAAACTGGACTTGAGAATCATAATCAGTGTGCGATACTTTTAATGTCTCCACAGTATGTTTTGAGTGACTCAATTGCATCAGCATGTATTCTGTCATTACTAACGATTTACCCAGAATGATGAACGGCCATGTCTCGTTAGAGGTTGAATCGAGTATTTCAGACTGTCCAGACAGCGTAGTTAAGGAAACAAGAAACCCTTCGAAGTAACCAGGGGCCACCGTCATCCGGATGGCTAAATCACACCCTTGGTGCCATGCTGGTGCCACAGGTGGGCCTAGGTGTTGGAGCTCTGATGTGGACTTTCCAGGGAGCACAACCCACCCCCCTCGAGAGGGAGAAAGCTGGTGTGGACACAGCATCACATGGGTCTCAGGGGCCGGGGCAGGTCAAACAACCAGAAGAGCAGAGGCTGAAGATGGCATTCATCGAGGTCTTGCCTCTGTCCTTCACAAGCAGTTGGATTTGAGGTAAATTACTGAAGTCACCGGGCCTCAGTTTCCTTACCTATATAATGGGGTAATAAAACCTTGCTCTACAAATGCACAGAAGACCTGGCACCATGCACATCGCAAAGGAAAATTCAGAACTTTTATCCATTTCCTTATTCAAATGTGGTCTTGCTCCAATTACTCAATGCCTAGATGTTACTTTTATACGTTTGATGTGTGTGTGTGTGTGTGTGTGTGTGTGTGTGTGTGTGTGTGTTCAGCCAAAGGTCAATAGGTTTCAAATGTTTTTGGACACAGAAACAAAAACTCTTAGGAGGAACAATAAATACAATTGGTAAGAGATGACCCTCCGACCTGCCAGGGCTCCCTAGAGGGCAGTCTGACAGTCACCAGCCAGAGGGTCTGTAGTTGATATTGCACAAGCCCGCAGCACCACTGGTGCCCCCCTGAGCCAGCTGCGGGGCTGAGTTGATAACAGTGCACAGCCTCACCCTCAAATGCTCGAAAGGGCATCTAACCTCACCAGCCAAGCCTGCTGGGGCTTAATGTATTAGCAAGCCACTTCTGCTTCAAGACTTCCCTGGTCCTCCCTGACTGAGTCTCTTGCAATGCCTACAGCCCGCACAGCCTGATCTGCGCACGCCATATCTATTTTGTCTTTCTGTGAAGACTCTTGGAGGGGGTGAGTCACTAATCTTCATAGAACCCCACACAATGCTTTGCTGGCAGAATGGAAATCATGCCCAGTGAACGGTTCAATACGTGTGGGAGAAGACAAGTGGCAGAATGATGGGTCATGAATACTTCTAAGCACAGCCAATATGTTTTAATATTGTCTTGATGGTCTGCAACGATAATGCAAGTTAAGCATTTAAGCAAGGGTTGTATATTAGGAATGCTCAGCTCAACCAGTACACCTGAAATTGCACCTACACAATCACGCCGAGGATCTCGGACTCTCTTGGTTTTGCAGAGGAAAGCTTAGGTAAGAGAAGAAAAGGCAGAGCGCACACGGGTCGCGGCCAGTCCTCGGGAGAACTGCATGGATCCAGAATCGCAGGCCTAAGGTCCTACTCCTAAATGGCACGACTTCCTTAATACGTGGGAATTTTTCCAATGGAATCATGCCATTCAGGGGACATATTCTCCAAAACCTGTAGTTCAACATTCAACGTGTCTGTGCCGTTTCTCAAAATCTGCCTCTAGCAAACTGCACATCCTATGCCAAGTGATCGAATACGACCAGGAAACTCACCCTACACCACTGGCTTAGGAACAAGCCTGACCGAACCCCACATCCTAAAGGAGAACACACATCCTCACTCCTGGTCCTGTCTCCCTCCCTTTTCCAACACAAATCCAAACCCTGGGTCCCAGCAATTTCTATGTGCAGGTCAGATTCCTCCATAGAAACCACAAGATGTCCGGACATGAAAATAACTGGACTCAGTAGATGAAACTGGCTGACATTCACAGAGATCCTTCTCTGAGTTAAAGGTTAGAAAATCTCTGGCTGAAAGGCCTCGAGAAAAGTATGCCTCTGACCTCAGCGATATCCTCTGAATGTAAACAAACCTGAAAAAGTAAAACGAACCTCTAAAGCAGGATGTTTTATAAAGTCCTAACAGATGCATGATTACTTTTTAATTCTTAAGGCGCAGGACTCAGAATTTGACCCCGCTTGGAGTTCATTGCCAGGCATGCTGTTTATGTTATGATGTTTGATCCATACACCAAGTGACAACTCTCCTCCAAGAAGTAGTATTTATTAAATCAGAGAAATGAGTAAGTGTGTTCATTTTCAATTCAATTCAACAAAAATCTATTGGGTTAAATCACTGAGCCTTGCATGCTTTTCCCATTTGATGTAGTTACCACAGCAAACGACTCAGTGAAATACTCTTCGTTCATCCATCTCCTCATCCCCGACTCACTCTGTCCGTTCTATTCATTCACATTTGCTGAACCCTCAGCATCGTGTGCCCACGATACTGGTGGAGCGGGGAGAGGAGTGTCCCCCGCGGTCTCCCCGGCTTGAGCTGCATGGAGATCGCTCTGCAAATCTCACACAGTGTTCCACGAACAGCAAGCGGTACTATTACTACTGCTGTTATTACTATTAGTGCTGTGGTCGCTCATCATGCATGTGGCACCCACGACTCATTTGCATATCTCCCACGTGCACTTCCTGTTTCCGCAATAGGATCGGAAGCGACTTCAGTGCTGACATGACATGTTCAGAGCTCCCAGGTCCTGCTTGTTGCATGATGCCCTCTTAACGTCAGGTGCTCAAGAAGGAGCTGATCATTTTCTGGAGTTGAAGCCTATGAGGAGCAGGACTCCCTTTCATCCAAACCTACAGCCCATTTCCTTCCTCCCCTCCACAGTCCCACTTGAAATAAAAACACTGTTATCATGTTTGGAAAAATACCTTTTCCATCTAGACCCAGTTCCGGTGATGAAAGGGAATATTAATTGACTCCTAAGAAAAAATAAAAGGAGACACTGATCCTTGCTGACGCTGAGTACCCTTCTCTGAGGTGTCCAGTTTCACTGTGGGTAGACCCGCCACCTGCAACTCTGCACACGGCCAGTCCCGAACTATATCCCTTCACTTAATACTGATCTGCTCAGCCCTCGGTGACTTAAACATTTCTTACCCGGATTGTTTAATTAAATTCAGGTATGGTTCAGGGGACAGCCAGAGCCTCATGTCATTAACGTAATGAGAGTTTTTGAAGTTTTAATGGTAGCAGACTATTAGAAATACAATTATGATTTAACTGGAAGCTTCATAAATTGTAGGGGCAATTTTCTAGGCACTGAAAAAGTCAATCATTACCTATAATGAAGGGATCAGAAGCAGGGTATGAGCTTCATTTTCAGGTCATCAGTTCAGACAGCCAAGTCTGCAGGGCCTCATGGGGCCGCGCTACAGGCAGGTGCACGTATGCGACACACACTCAGGGACACAGACGCGCGTGCACACACACACCCAACAGGACGAGGGGAACACGGACACACACACACACCAGGACAAGGGGAACACGGACGCACATACACACACACAAACAGGACAAGGGGAACATGGACGCACACACACAACAGGACGAGGGGAACACAGATGCACACACACAACAGGACGAGGGGAACACGGATGCACACACACACACACAACAGGACGAGGGGAACACGGACGCACGCACACAACAGGATGAGGGGAACACGGACAAACACACACACACACA